>NC_092413.1:43974620-44280557 GCF_040894005.1 Engystomops pustulosus
AATACAAGACCTCATGTGGTCTAGCATTGTCTAGCAGGGCTAAATGATGTAGTTGGATAGTTGTTAGACAAAAGTTGAGTTTAACATGCCCAATCAAATCTCCTGACACCCCCCCCCCCCATCATGTACATCATTTCTGTATGTCAGCAGCTCCTGCAAGATAAAGGCATTGAAGCTTTGGACTGGCCTGTTCGTTCCCCAGACCTGAATCTGATTGAGCACATCTGGGACATCATGTCTCACACCATCCACCAACATCACAATGTACCACAGACTGTCCAGGAGTTGGTGGATGCTTTAGACAAGGTCTGTGAGAATATCCCCTAGGAGACCATCTGCAACTTTATCAAGAGCCTACTGAGGCGTTGTAGGTAGGTCATACAGGCACGTGGAGGCTACACACACAATACTGGGCCTCATTTTGACTTATAAGGATATTTCACTAAAGTTAGATCAGCCTGTTGCACATTTTTCCACTAATTTTTTTGCCGACACCAAATCCAGGCCTCCAGTGGTTAATAAATGTGATTTCCATTGATTTTTTTGGAGATTTTGTCAGCACCATCAACTTTGTACAACACAGATGCATATACATGCACAGACGTATCTAATAAAAGACTTAAAAAGTGGTCAACCCCTTTACAGTACTTTTTTTTGAGGGGGGGGGGGGGCTTTAAAAATCTACAAACTTAATAGTGATGTGGATTTCATTCAGTACGCAAGAGGGGTCATTCCGTGAAATAGAGACCTTGCAGATTTCATGGACCAACCACAGTGCTGGGGGCAGGACACGGTGCATCGTAGTGATACATGATACAAAGAGTCCCTGCATCTTCACTAAACAGAAGGACTACAATTTGGCGCTGCTGTCAACGGGGAAGCCATGCATCCTATATCATTAGTGTTGTCAGTCTATGACACAGGACTCCGGATGCTCCGCAGTTCACAGACCAACAACTTAGCTGTGCAGCTGCCCTTAGCTGGCGAACTAAACTGCGGTGGAAGATTCTACACTCGCATCAGGTCAACTTCTATTGTATCATTGCAGATTTTTCTCTTTGCAATGAATGAAATGATGAACACACCCCTTATACAAAATGCAGATTACTCTATAGATTCATATGCAAAGCCTGAAAAGATACAACGCATTTAATGCCTGATTTTGGTGCACCCCAAATGCCATCACAAATATGGTTTCCCTCCTTTTACAGACACCACACTGACACATTAAACTCAATGACCCCGTGAACTTGAGCACGCGCTTTAAGTCCACAAAAATGTAAAAAAAACTATACACGTGTGAGTGCGGTCCAGATCTGTGGATCATTTGCTGTGTGACCCTCCGGGGGGTTGGAATAAGCAAATAACATCCTACACCAGACTATTTACCATTTTATTTAGAGGATTGTTTTATTTTTTTACATTATTGACTTAAAAAAAAAAAATGGCCCATGGATCAGCTGTGTGCAGCCATAGAACATCACGCACATGAGGACTAAAGCAGTAAGTGCTTACCGCCAACAAAAGTGCTGTCTGATCAGGGGATCTGTAAAAGGAAAGGGGCCTGTTCCTGGAGTTCTCCAAGCAGGGAGGGCGCTATATACACATGGGCAGAGTATACGGAATTCCAGTCACCAGCTTTGTAATGGGACCTAATTGATATTATGCACGTTGCCATGTTGTGTTTACAATGCTGTTACGTTACCGGCAACCTAAAAGCAAAGTGTGAACTCAGCCCCACATACTAAAATGCTGTGGAGTCAGCCATGTGCGTCGTGCAGGGTGTGAGTAGTCCGTGTATATACGGCCCGGTTCGGCTACGGCGTTTGCCGCTGAGATGTAACAAGGATGCAGCAGACATGTGAGGAGGACGCGGCATGGTACCGGGCCGTGTATACAGGGACATACACACCGTTATTATCTCCCCAGGGCACGCGATTTCATATCCGCCATTACTCACTTTCTCCTCCAGGCAGTGCACTACAATAGACGCGTACTTGCGGCTGAGCCATCTGAAGAAAGCCGGGACTCCCATGCTGCAGAGCCGGGGAGCAGGAGACTAGGCCTCGGTACACACACAGGAAGTAGAGGCAGAAACGAAGAGCAACACTTCCGCCCTCCGTAAGATAACGGGCGGAGCTGTGCCGTGCTCCGCCCCCTCCGGTATGTCTGAGAGGACACAGTCCGCATAACGTGCGGTTATTACAGGAGCGTCTTATCCCTGCAGCCACAGAACTAATAAAAACACGTTTCTATCGTCTACTTTATGGTGTATAGACATTAAGTAAACTGTGCGCTTAAAACCGCATCAAAAACCGTATATATCATTTTACATGTGAAAACTAGGTGTGTAACTTCAAGAAGAAATCTTTGATCTTGTTCCTTGAATTATTGGTAATTAGTGCGCTGTTTGGTCAGTTTTGCTTCAATTACTTGTTCAGTAATATATATATATATATATATTAAATACAACATTAAGATTATTTTTTTTTTAAATTACTTTTTTATGCACTATGGCACGGCATGGCACCCCGTTACAAGATTGTAGGGTGCCATGTTAAAATGACCTATGCCAGTGATGGCAAACCTTTTAGAGACCGAGTGCCCAAACTATAACAAAGACCCGCTTATTTATCGCAAAGTGCCAACACAGAAATTTAATTTGTGATTTATACTCCCTTCTCTGTCACCGTTTTCATTGATACCAGCACCCTGAGGACGCCAATAAAGCAGAAAATAGTCCCAGGCAGAGCTGTCATAGCTCTGTGCACAGCAAGTCCTGGGCTGTCTGAGACTGCAGGAAGATACCTGGAGTCATCTCTGGTGATGGCCTGAGTGCCCACAGAAAGGGCTCTGAGTGCCACCTCTGGCACCAGTGCCATAGGTTAGCCATCACTGACCTATGCGATCCTGCTGTAGACAGGGGCAGATTTAGACTGACATGGGCCCTGGGCTGTATGAATATTATAACCCCGTCACTAACTACATGTGGAACTAGAATCAAGCTTCTTGGGGAATGGAGGACACGTCCCTTCTATATGCTTTCAATCTGCGGTCCCGTGACTAAGGGTCCCGTGGCTGCATTTCCGTCGGGTTTTCCGACTTTTTGCGTGTAGGACTTTGTGCGTGTACATAAATGTGTGTTGAAATATGTATATATTTATTTTTAACCCCTTAAGGTCCAGGCTCTATTTTGTTTTTGCATTTTCATTTTTTCACACCTTCAAAAAACTTTTTTATTTTTCCATGTAAAGAGCTATGTATGGCCTTTTTTTCTGCGTAACAAATTGCACTTCATAGTGATGGTATTTAATATTCCATGTTGTGTACTGGAAAGCGGGCAAAAAATTCTGAATGCAGTGAAAGTGATGAAAAAGGAGTTTGTGCCATTTTCTTGTGGGTTTGGACTTTACGGGTTTCACTGAGCGCCCCAAATTACTAGTCTACTTCATTCTTTGGGTCAGTACAATCAAGGAGATACGATATTTGTATAGGTTTTATAATGTTTTCATACATTTCCAAAAATTAAAACCTCCTGTACAAAAAAAATCCTTTAGTTTAACGTCTTCTTGCCGTTTTCTTTTTCATAAGTTTTTCATCCTGTGTGTGGTGTTATTACTTTTGAAAACTTTATTATATTTTGATAGATCAGGCATTTTTGGACACGGTGATACCTAATGTGTTTCTGATTTTTACTGTTTATTTTTATTTATATGAATTTTACGGAAAGGGAATTTTAAGGGTTTTTTAATATAATTTTTTTTTTACTTTTTTTTAAATTTGTATTTGTACTATTTTTCAACCCCCCTAGGGTACTTTAACCCTAGGTTGTCTGATTGATCCTACCATATACTGCCATACTACTGTATGGGGATTTTGCACATCATCTATTACAGTGTGCAAATCGCTGCGATGATCCGAGTCAAGATGGCGGCGCCCTAATGCCGCCAGCAGCTTTGCCGACCACAATCAAATGGTTAACACCCGCTATCGATTTTAGCACTGATCACGGCTGTTAGCGACAGATGTTTTCTCCATTGTGAAGCAAATACCCAGTGAGTATGAAGAGGGCTCGGCCCATGAGCCTGCTTCATACTCCCTCCTACGCATCAGGAAGTTCAGTAACGTCTTTTTGCGTTAAGGGGGACCCCATGCAGAAATCAGCCTCTCCTAGTTATGTCCCTGCAGAGGGCACTCCTGGAATAGACAGTGGAGAGACACTTAGAGAGGAGCGGAGGAGCTCATGTTTCCTGTTATTGGCAGGCTTAAAACAGCAGGTTGGTGATAAGCCCTTCCTTTTGAGGCTAGCAGGGCTATAGATTGGCTGCCTCATTTTATAATGGCTATCAATGGCCTGCCGGACCACCAGCGTGCTCCAGTGGTCAGCTTTCTGGGTAGAATCTCCTGTGGAGGCAGATTGGCTCCTTTGCATCAGCAGCATGACAACAATACATCATCTGGTTCTGTAGTAGATTCCCAGGACTGAGACAGAACACACTAATCTCTAGAAGGAGACAAATCGAAGAGGAAATTAGAAATCTTAGGTATGATACAAACTCAGAAGAGCCCGGAGCTCTAGCCAGAACCTATATGTGTCGGCATTCAGCAGTAGTGGACCCTCTGTACCACCGCGAGCGATGGCGCAAGCCGACGTCTGGTATTTGACTGGCACATGACTGGTATATGACTGGTGGTGGCAGTTGGCAGAAGACCAGGCCCGGCGTCAGCACCCGGCCAACCCGGGCAAGTGCCGGGGCCCTGGGGTACTGGAGGGGCCCACTCGGGCCCCCGGATCAATTGTACCAGTGTCGCTATAAGACACTGGTACAATTGATCACCTTCGGGATCGATCACTTTTCTGCCTCTATGCTGCAATGGTCGGGAACGCAGCATAGAGGCAGAATCTACAACTCACCTGTCCCGGTTCCCACGATGCAGCGCTCCGCAGGGTATGCGACGGCTTTGAAGCCGGCGCACATGATGACGTCATCGGATCACGTGTGCCGGCTTCAGAGCCGGCGCGTACGGGAGGCCCAGGCCGAAGACAGCTGCAGGCGCTGCTCCGGGGGAACCAGGAAAGGTAAATTTTTTATTTTTTCTTTTCCGGAGGGGAGTCAGGGTGTCCGCGGGGGGCGGGGGTTAGTGTGTCAGCAGGGGGGGTCATTGTGTCCACAGGGGGAGGGGGGGGGGTTCCATGTGTCTGGAGGGGGTCATTGTGTCAGCAGGGGGGGTTCAGTGTGTCCGCAGGGGAGGGGGGGTTCAGTGTGTCCGCAGGGGGGGGATCAGTGTGTCTCCGGGGGGGTGGGGGGGGATTAGTGTGTCCCCAGGGTCAGTGTGTCCGCAGGGGGAGGGGGCGCAGTGTGGCCACTGGAGGGCGGTCCAAGGAGGGGCCCACTAAGGCTCTGTCGCCCAGGGGCCACTAGAACCTGGAGCCGGCCCTGCAGAAGACGTCCAGTAAATATATAACTAGAGGAGATCAGGACGTGTCAACACACAGGGGGAGATAGCCCTCATCTTTAGGACCTGTCATCGTCCATATATACAGACAGCAGAACCTCAGGTCCTGTCATCCTCCATATATACAGACAGCAGAACCTCAGGTCCTGTCATCCTCCATATATACAGACAGCAGAACCTCAGGTCCTGTCATCCTCCATATATACAGACAGCAGAACCTCAGGTCCTGTCATCCTCCATATATACAGACAGCAGAACCTCAGGTTCTGTCATCCTCCATATATACAGACAGCAGAACCTCAGGTCCTGTCATCCTCCATATATACAGACAGCAGAACCTCAGGTCCTGTCATCCTCCATATATACAGACAGCAGAACCTCAGGTCCTGTCATCCTCCATATATACAGACAGCAGAACCTCAGGTCCTGTCATCCTCCATATATACAGACAGCAGAACCTCGGGTCCTGTCATCCTCCATATATACAGACAGCAGAACCTCAGGTCCTGTCATCCTCCATATATACAGACAGCAGAACCTCAGAACCTGTCACAGTGAGGTCACAGCTCAGCTGCTCCATGACTCCGGCTGTGACAATGACTCAATGGAGACCAGGAGCAGAGGACGGCGGCCATGTTCACACCAGAAGACCCCGCTGCCCCTCCATCCAGACCTCCAGAATGATAGACTCCTCCTGTTCCCCGGAGACATCTGAAGAGAGGGAGGTTGCTGCACAGAAGGACTCAGGAGCCGTGGGGAGGCTTTATCTATGGCCGGAAGAGCACTATAATGCAGGTGAGAGCGGGGTAGAGCGCCCCCTGTCTCCTAACTGGTTACCCAGGACTCAGAGTGATGGCCATTGATGTTATTGGGAATTGTAAAGCTTCCTGACCCGATAGCAGTGACAGCAGGGGGTCTGGAAAGTACATTTATGTGGGAGCAGTTTCCAAAACAGACAGGTCCTTCAGGGATTAACTATGGACAGTCAGATGGCCATACCCTGTGCCCCCCTATTACATGTATCGAACAGGAAGAGACGTTTACTATAGGGTGTCTGATACTGTACATGGAGAATGTGAATAATGTCCTATAGATGACTGTGTATAATGTCCTATAGATGACTGTATATAATGTCCTATAGATGACTGTATATAATGCACTATAGATCACTGTATTTAAGGATGTATATATAACTATATGAGATGAATGTATGTGATGGGGGGGGGTCACTGCATATATGACTGGTGTATGACTGGTGTATGACTGGTGTATGACTGGCACATGACTGGCACATGACTGGTGTATGACTGGCACATGACTGGTGTATGACTGGTATATGACTGGCACATGACTGGGGTATGACTGGTGTATGACTGGTATATGACTGGCACATGACTGGTGTATGTCTGGCACATGACTGGTGTATGACTGGTACATGACTGGTATATGGTACATGACTGGTGTATGACTAGTATATGAATGGCACATGACGGGTATATGACTGGTATATGATTGGTGTATGACCGGTGTATGTCTGGCACATGACTGGTGTATGACTGGCACATCACTGGTATATGACTGGCACATGAATGTCACATGACTGGCACATGACTGGTATATGACTGGTGTATGACTGGTGTATGACTGGTGTATGACTGGTTTATGACTCGTATATGACTGGTGTATGACTGGCACATGACTGGTATATGACTGGTGTATGACTGGCACATGACTGGTGTATGACTGGTGTATGACTGGCACATGACTGGTACATGAATGGTGTATGTCTGGCACATGACTGGTATATGACTGGCACATCAATGGTGTATGACTGGCACATCACCGGTGTATGACTGGCACATGACTGGTATATGACTGGTGTATGACTGGCACATGACTGGTATATGACTGGTGTATGAATGGCACATGACTGGTGTATGACTGGTATATGACTGGCACATGAATGTCACATGACTTGTATATGACTGGTGTATGACTGGCACATGACTGGTATATGACTGGTGTATGACTGGCACATGACTGGTTTATGACTGGTATATGACTGGTGTATGACTGGCACATGACTGGTGTATGACTGGTGTATGACTGGCACATGACTGGTATATGACTGGCACATGACTGGTACATGACTGGCACATGACTGGTATATGACTGGTGTATGTCTGGCACATGACTGGTGTATGACTGGCACATGACTGGTATATGACTGGTGTATGAGTGGCACATGACTGGTATATGACTGGTGTATGACTGGTATATGACTGGCACATGAATGTCACATGACTGGCACATGACTGGTGTATGACTGGCACATGGCTGGCACATGACTGGTGTATGACTGGTGTATGACTGGCACATGACTGGTGTATGACTGGCACATGACTGGTGTATGACTGGTATATGACTGGCACATGACTGGTACATGACTGGTGTATGACTGGCACATGACTGGTATATGACTGGCTCATGACTGGTGTATGACTGGCACATGACTGGTGTATGACTGGCACATGACTGGTAGATGACTGGCACATGACTGGTATATGACTGGTGTATGACTGGCGTATGACTGGTATGACTGGCACATGACTGGTACATGACTGGTGTATGACTGGCACATGACTGGTGTTTGACTGGCACATGACTGGTGTATGACTGGCACATGAGTGGTATATGACTGGTGTATGACTGGCACATGACTGGTGATTGACTTGTATATGACGGGTGGATGACTGGTATATATACAGACAGCAGAACCTCAGGTCCTGTCATCCTCCATATATACAGACAGCAGAACCTCAGGACCTGTGATCCTCCATATATGACTGGTATATGACTGGTGTATGTCTGGCACATGACTGGTGTATGACTGGCACATGACTGGTGTATGACTGGCACATCACTGGTGTATGACTGGCACATGACTGGTGTATGACTGGTGTATGACTGGCACATGACTGGTATATGACTGGTGTATGACTGGTATATGACTGGCACATGACTGGTACATGAATGGTGTATTACTGGCACATCACTGGTGTATGACTGGCACATGACTGGTATATGACTGGCACATGACTGGTGTATGACTGGTATATGACTGGCACATGAATGTCACATGACTGGTATATGACTGGTGTATGACTGGCACATGACTGGTATATGACTGGTATATATGACTGGTGTATGACTGGTGTATGACTGGTGTATGACTGGTGTATGACTGGCACATGACTGGCACATGACTGGTTTATGACTGGTATATGACTGGTGTATGAATGGCACATGACTGGTATATGACTGGTGTATGACTGGTGTATGACTGGCACATGACTGGTATATGACTGGCACATGACTGGTACATGACTGGCACATGACTGGTATATGACTGGCACATGACTGGTATATGACAGGTGTATGTCTGGCACATGACTGGCACATCACTGGTGTATGACTGGCACATGACTGGTATATGACTGGTGTATGAGTGGCACATGACTGGTATATGACTGGTGTATGACTGGTATATGACTGGCACATGAATGTCACATGACTGGCACATGAATGTCACATGACTGGCACATGACTGGTATATGACTGGTGTATGACTGGCACATGACTGGTGTATGACTGGTATATGACTGGTGTATGACTGGTGTATGACTGGCACTTGACTGGTGTATGACTGGTATATGACTGGTGTATGACTGGCACATGACTGGTGTATGACTGGTATATGACTGGCACATGACTGGTATATGACTGGCACATGACTGGTACATGACTGGTGTGTGACTGGCACATGACTGGTATATGACTGGTACATGACTGGTATATGACTGGTATATGACTGGTGTATGACTGGCTCATGACTGGTGTATGACTGGCACATGACTGGTATATGATTGGTGTATGACTGGTGTATGACTGGCACATGACTGGCGTATGACTGGTATATGACTGGTGTATGTCTGGCACATGACTGGTGTATGACTGGCACATCACTGGTATATGACTGGCACATGAATGTCACATGACTGGTATATGACTGGTGTATGACTGGCACATGACTGGTATATGACTGGTGTATGTCTGGCACATGACTGGTGTATGACTGGCACATCACTGGTATATGACTGGCACATGAATGTCACATGACTGGTATATGACTGGCACATGAATGTCACATGACTGGTATATGACTGGTGTATGACTGGCACATGACTGGTGTATGACTGGTGTATGACTGGTATATGACTGGTGTATGACTGGCACATGACTGGTTTATGACTGGTGTATGACTGGCACATGACTGGTATATGACTGGGGTATGACTGGCACATGACTGGTGTATGACTGGTATATGACTGGCACATGACTGGTATATGACGGCACATGACTGGTACATGAATGGTGTATGACTGGCACATCACTGGTGTATGACTGGCACATGACTGGTATATGACTGGTGTATGACTGGCACATGACTGGTGTATGACTGGTATATGACTGGCACATGACTGGTGTATGACTGGCACATGACTGGTATATGACTGGTATATGACTGGTGTATGACTGGTATATGACTGGTGTATGACTGGCACATGACTGGTTTATGACTGGTATATGACTGGTGTATGACTGGCACATGACTGGTATATGACTGGTGTATGACTGGCACATGACTGGTGTATGACTGGCACATGACTGGTACATGACTGGCACATGACTGGTATATGACTGGCACATGACTGGTATATAACTGGTGTATGAGTGGCACATGACTGGTATATGACTGGTGTATGACTGGTATATAACTGGCACATGAATGGTATATGACTGGTGTATGACTGGCACATGACTGGTGTATGACTGGTATATGACTGGTGTATGACTGGTGTATGACTGGTATATGACTGGCACATGAATGGTATATGACTGGTGTATGACTGGCACATGACTGGTGTATGACTGGTATATGACTGGTGTATGACTGGCACATGACTGGTGTATGACTGGTATATGACTGGTGTATGACTGGTAAATGACTGGTATGTGACTGGTGTATGACTGGTGTATGATTGGCACATGACTGGTGTATGATTGGTATATGACTGGTGTATGACTGGTACATGACTGGTGTATGACTGGTGTATGACTGGCACATGACGGGTGTATGACTGGTGTATGACTGGCACATGACTGGTGTATGACTGGTGTATGACTGGCACATGACTGGTATATGACTGGTATATAAATGGTGTATGACTGGCACATGACTGGTATATGACTGGTATATGACTGGCACATGACTGGTATATGACTGGTGTATGACTGGTATATGACTGGCACATGACTGGTGTATGACTGGTGTATGACTGGTACATGACTGGTACATGACTGGTATATGACTGGTGTATGACTGGCACATGACTGGCATATGACTGGCACATGACTGGTGTATGACTGGTGTATGACTGGCACATGACTGGTATATGACTGGTATATGACTGGTGTATGACTGGCACATGACTGGTATATGACTGGTGTATGACTGGCACATGACTGGTATATGACTGGTGTATGACTGGTATATGACTGGCACATGACTGGTGTATGACTGGTGTATGACTGGTACATGACTGGTATATGACTGGTGTATGACTGGTATATGACTGGTGTATGACTGGCACATGACTGGTGTATGACTGGTACATGACTGGTATATGACTGGTGTATGACTGGTGTATGACTGGCACATGACTGGTATATGACTGGTGTATGACTGGTACATGACTGGTATATGACTGGTGTATGACTGGCACATGACTGGTGTATGACTGGTATATGATTGGTGTATGATTGGTGTATGACTGGTACATGACTGGTATATGACTGGTACATGACTGGTATATGACTGGCGTATGACTGGTACATGACTGGCACATGACTGGTGTATGACTGGTATATGACTGGTGTATGACTGGTATATGACTGGCACATGACTGGTGTATGACTGGTGTATGACTGGTGTATGACTGGCACATGACTGGTGTATTACTGGTATATGACTGGTGTATGACTGGTACATGACTGGTATATGACTGGTGTATGACTGGTGTATGACTGGTGTATGACTGGCACATGACTGGTATATGACTGGTATATGACTGGTATATGACTGGTGTATGACTGGTGTATGACTGGCACATGACTGGTGTATGACTGGTATATGACTGGTGTATGACTGGTACATGACTGGTATATGACTGGTGTATGACTGGTGTATGACTGGTGTATGACTGGTGTATTATTGGTATATGACTGGTACATGACTGGTATATGACTGGCGTATGACTGGTACATGACTGGCACATGACTGGTGTATGACTGGTGTATGACTGGTACATGACTGGTACATGACTGGTATATGACTGGCGTATGACTGGTACATGACTGGCACATCACTGGTGTATGACTGGTGTATGACTGGTACATGACTGGTATATGACTGGTATATGACTGGCACATGACTGGTATATGACTGGTGTATGACTGGTATATGACTGGTACATGACTGGTATATGACTGGCGTATGACTGGTACATGACTGGCACATGACTGGTGTATGACTGGTGTATGACTGGTACATGACTGGTATATGACTGGTATATGACTGGCACATGACTGGTGTATGACTGGTATATGACTGGTGTATGACTGGTACATGACTGGTATATGACTGGTGTATGACTGGTGTATGTCTGGCACATGACTGGTGTATGACTGGTGTATGACTGGTGTATGACTGGTACATGACTGGTGTATGACTGGTGTATGACTGGTGTATGACTGGCACATGACTGGTATATGACTGGTATATGACTGGTGTATGACTGGTATATGACTGGTACATGACTGGTATATGACTGGCGTATGACTGGTATATGACTGGCACATGACTGGTACATGACTGGCACATGACTGGTGTATGACTGGTACATGACTGGTATATGACTGGCACATGACTGGCGTATGACTGGTATATGACTGGCACATGACTGGTACATGACTGGCACATGACTGGTGTATGACTGGTACATGACTGGTATATGACTGGCACATGACTGGCATATGACTGGTATATGACTGGCACATGACTGGTACATGACTGGCACATGACTGGTATATGACTGGCACATGACTGGCATATGACTGGTATATGACTGGCACATGACTGGTACATGACTGGCACATGACTGGTATATGACTGGTGTATGACTGGTATATGACTAGTATATGACTGGTGTATGACTGGTGTATGACTGGTACATGACTGGTATATGACTGGTGTATGACTGGTATATGACTGGTGTATGACTGGCACATGACTGGTGTATGACTGGTACATGACTGGTATATGACTGGTATATGACTGGTGTATGACTGGTGTATGACTGGCACATGACTGGTATATGACTGGTGTATGACTGGTACATGACTGGTATATGACTGGTGTATGACTGGCACATGACTGGTGTATGACTGGTATATGATTGGTGTATGATTGGTGTATGACTGGTACATGACTGGTATATGACTGGTACATGACTGGTATATGACTGGCGTATGACTGGTACATGACTGGCACATGACTGGTGTATGACTGGTATATGACTGGTGTATGACTGGTATATGACTGGCACATGACTGGTGTATGACTGGTGTATGACTGGCACATGACTGGTGTATTACTGGTATATGACTGGTGTATGACTGGTACATGACTGGTATATGACTGGTGTATGACTGGTGTATGACTGGCACATGACTGGTATATGACTGGTGTATGACTGGTGTATGACTGGTGTATGACTGGCACATGACTGGTATATGACTGGTATATGACTGGTGTATGACTGGTGTATGACTGGCACATGACTGGTGTATGACTGGTATATGACTGGTGTATGACTGGTACATGACTGGTATATGACTGGTGTATGACTGGTGTATGACTGGTGTATTATTGGTATATGACTGGTACATGACTGGTATATGACTGGCGTATGACTGGTACATGACTGGCACATGACTGGTGTATGACTGGTGTATGACTGGTACATGACTGGTACATGACTGGTATATGACTGGCGTATGACTGGTACATGACTGGCACATGACTGGTGTATGACTGGTACATGACTGGTATATGACTGGTATATGACTGGCACATGACTGGTATATGACTGGTGTATGACTGGTATATGACTGGTACATGACTGGTATATGACTGGCGTATGACTGGTACATGACTGGCACATGACTGGTGTATGACTGGTACATGACTGGTATATGACTGGTATATGACTGGCACATGACTGGTGTATGACTGGTATATGACTGGTGTATGACTGGTACATGACTGGTATATGACTGGTGTATGACTGGTGTATGACTGGCACATGACTGGTGTATGACTGGTATATGACTGGTGTATGACTGGTACATGACTGGTGTATGACTGGTGTATGACTGGTGTATGACTGGCACATGACTGGTATATGACTGGTATATGACTGGTGTATGACTGGTATATGACTGGTACATGACTGGTATATGACTGGTATATGACTGGCACATGACTGGTATATGACTGGCACATGACTGGTACATGACTGGCACATGACTGGTGTATGACTGGCACATGACTGGTATATGACTGGTATATGACTGGTGTATGACTGGTATATGACTGGTACATGACTGGTATATGACTGGTATATGACTGGCGTATGACTGGTATATGACTGGCACATGACTGGTACATGACTGGCACATGACTGGTGTATGACTGGTACATGACTGGTATATGACTGGCACATGACTGGCGTATGACTGGTATATGACTGGCACATGACTGGTACATGACTGGCACATGACTGGTGTATGACTGGTACATGACTGGTATATGACTGGCACATGACTGGCATATGACTGGTATATGACTGGCAAATGACTGGTACATGACTGGCACATGACTGGTATATGACTGGCACATGACTGGCATATGACTGGTATATGACTGGCACATGACTGGTACATGACTGGTATATGACTGGCACATGACTGGCATATGACTGGTATATGACTGGCACATGACTGGTACATGACTGGCACATGACTGGTACATGACTGGCACATGACTGGTACATGACTGGCACATGACTGGTATATGACTGGTGTATGACTGGTATATGACTGGTATATGACTGGTGGTGGCAGTCGGCAGAAGACGTCCAGTAAATATATAACTAGAGGAGATCAGGACATGTCAACACACAGGGGGAGATAGGCCTCATCTTTAGGACCTGTCATCCTCCATATATACAGACAGCAGAACCTCAGGTCCTGTCATCCTCCATATATACAGACAGCAGAACCTCAGGTCCTGTCATCCTCCATATATACAGACAGCAGAACCTCAGGTCCTGTCATCCTCCATATATACAGACAGCAGAACCTCAGGTCCTGTCATCCTCCATATATACAGACAGCAGAACCTCAGAACCTGTCACAGTGAGGTCACAGCTCAGCTGCTCCATGACTCCGGCTGTGACAATGACTCCATGGAGACCAGGAGCAGAGGACGGCGGCCATGTTTACACCAGAAGACCCCGCTGCCCCTCCATCCAGACCTCCAGAATGATAGACTCCTCCTGTTCCCCGGAGACATCTGAAGAGAGGGAGGTTGCTGCACAGAAGGACTCATGGGGAGGCTTCATCTATGGCCGGAGGAGCACTATAATGCAGGTGAGAGCGGGGTAGAGCGCCCCCTGTCCCCTAACTGGTTACCCAGCACTCAGAGTGATGGCCATTGATGTTATTGGGAATTATAAAGCTTCCTGACCCGATAGCAGTGACAGCAGGGGGTCTGGAAAGTACATTTATGTGGGAGCAGTTTCCAAAACAGACAGGTCCTTCAGGGATTAACTATGGACAGTCAGATGGCCATACCCTGTGCCCCCCTATTACATGTATCGAACAGGAAGAGACGTTTACTATAGGGTGTCTGATACTGTACATGGAGAATGTGAATAATGTCCTATAGATGACTGTATATAATGTCCTATAGATGACTGTATATAATGTCCTATAGATGACTGTGTATAATGTCCTATAGATCACTGTATATAATGTCCTATAGATGACTGTGTATAATGTCCTATAGATCACTGTATTTAAGGATGTATATATAACTATATGAGATGAATGTATGTGATGGGGGGGGGGGGGGGTCACTGCATATTAGAGATCAGGGATTAAATACAAATATTGCAGCCAGTATATGGAAGGATTTCCCGTATATGTATAATACCCTGTTTCCCCAAAATTAAGTGTCTTATATTAATTTTTGCTCCTAAAGAGGCACTAGGTCTTATTTTTAGGAGATGTCTTATTTTTCCATGATCTAGAACAGTGATGGCTAACCTATGGCACTGGTGCCAGAGGTGGCACTCGGAGCCCTTTCTGTGGGCACTCAGGCCATCACCAGAGATGACTCCAGGTATCTTCCTGCAGTCCCAGACAGCCCAGGACTTGCTGTGCACAGAGCTATTTTAAAGTGACAGTTCTACCTGTGACTATTTTCTGCTTTATTGGTGCCTCAGGTGCTGCTATCAATGAAAACTGTGACAGAGAAGGGAGTATAAATCACAAATTAAATTTCTGTGTTGGCACTTTGCGATAAATAAGCGGGTCTTTGTTGTAGTTTGGGCACTCGGCCTCTAAAAGGTTCGCCATCACTGATCTAGAATATATCAATATCCTGTAGTCCTGCATCACATTCATCAGTATATAATTCTGAATTCCATCAAGAAAGTCTTGTTACTCTCTGTCTGGGAACAACAATCTCTGGTACATTTTCAATCCTGGTATTTATGCACAAAACGCAAGATTCTTTATTAACCCCTTAAAGGAAACCTACCAGTTAGAATGGTCGGTGTAAGCTGTAAATACCGAGCACTAGCTCAGGATGAGCTGGTGCCGGTACTTACTTTCGTTAGTATTATAAACCGCGGTATCGCGGTTTTAACACTTTTTAATAAACTCTAGAGCAGAAGAGGCCTTATATTTCTAAGCTTGAAAAAAAAATTGCACTAGGTCTTATTTTCGCCCAGAACTTTTTTACCACCACTTTACTTTTCTTTTTTTTACCACCACTTTACTTTTCTTTTTTTTACCACCACTTTACATAGATTTGCTGCTAGTGCTACGTAGTGCAGACCCTAATTTATAACTTGGGACTTTTGCAAAACTTCCTATAAAAAGTTGTATAGTCACTTCAGTCCCCTGCTGGCATATTTGTAACTTTTTTGGGACTTGTTGAAAAAAAAAATCCCACACGGAAATAAGAGCAATCGAGCATTTATTAAAGGACACCTGTCATCAGGTCTGTGTCACTTGTCCTGTCACTACTACCTGTTGGAGCAGCTCCCAAGGATCCATCCCAACCTTTATCTAGTTATTTCATACATTATTCATTGTAAAATCATCTATTCTTTATCATGTAAATGAGGCTGGTCACATGGTCAGAGGCAGTGATGTCACTCCTGTTACCCCTCCCCTCTCCTCCCCCTGCTCATGTCTGTGTGTAATGTGTAGTAAAGCATGGCTAGTGTGTGTGTGTATGTCATCTGCTGACATGCTGCATCCTCCTAATACACAGAGACACAGACATCAGCTACACATGAATCTGACATGTTCTGCTGTAACATGGCTGCCTGGAGCTGCTGTATCTCTCCTATACACACACATGCACACACAGGCTGCAGGGGGTGTGGCCACCAGCACCAGGAAGCACATCATTATACAGCCTCACATCATTATACAGCCTCACATCATTACACAGGCTGTCAGTCATGCACTGGGGGTGTGGCTGTGCCTCCCACTCATGAATAGAGTGGACAGCTTGAATATGCTAATGCTTCATTGGACATTTCACAGGTCATTTGCATACAGCTTTAGGACCTCATTGCTTAGGTTTACAGGCATGTAGAGGGACAATGAAGGGATAGAGGCAATGCTCTCTAATGGCAGTTTATGAAAATATATTTAGTTTAGGGGGGTTATTTTGCATGACGGGTTCTCTTTAAAGGGCCAAAGCCACATCAATGAATCTGATGGGCAGCAGACTTCAAAATCAGATATAGGGGGTTATTTATCATAAGGCAGGATACTTGCCAAATTGTAGTCAGTTTTCGGAGCTCTGCTGCCCTTCAGATTCATTAATGTGGCTTTGGCCCTTTAAAGGGGATTTCCCACAAAGAAAAGTTAGGCCCTATCCATGGGATAGGGCCTAACTTGCTGATCAGTGGGGGTCTCAGTGCTGAGACCCCCACAGATCTCGAAAACGAGGGGTATGTCGGACCCCTTTAATAAATGTTCTTTTGCTCTAATTGCTGTGTGGGATTTGTTTTTCAAAAAGTTCCAAAAAAGTCTCAAAGTTCATAGAATGTCCCAGCTCATACACCAGCAGGGGTCTGGAGTGACTCTTATGGGACAGTCATAAATCTGGCTTTGTACGGTGTTGCACTTGCTGTAGTTCTATGTTTATGCCAGCTTAATGAAATGGTGGAAATAGTTCTGTGAGACTTCTTAGAAAACTCCCCCAAAAAACCTCAACGCGACTTTTATGAGCCTTTTTTTACCCCAAAAAAGCCCATGAAAACCAATGATAAATAACCCCCATAGAAGTGTTGCAAGGAGCCTATTTAAAACTAACTCTCATTGTCTTTTAATTTTTTTTCCTTGTTTAGAGAAAATTTATTACATGCACCCCCTGCAGTTATACAGGGCACTGGCCTACGGGGGGTCGCATACACAGAACCCTGCACCTCCAGGCTCCGCCCTCTCTGTGATGTATCTAGTAATGTATATTATGATGTCATTCTCCAGGACAGGGGAGTAACATAAAATAACATTCAGCTAAACTGAAACATGTTTTACCCCTGAGTAGGCCCCTCCCTCTGCAATGTGAAAACAGGTAAATTGAAACTCATCATTGGGTTTGTTAGGGGCAGAAATGTTCAGCTGTTCTTGAAATTTCTACAAACTGTACAAATGTTTAATATGTGAAAATGTCCACTCATTGGGGGTCATTTACTAAGGGCCCGATTAACGTTTTTCCATTGGGTTTCCCGAATATTACCGTTTTGCGCCGAATTGCTCCGGGTTTTTGGCGCACGCAATTGGATTGTGTGCATCGGCACCGGCATTCACGCGACGGAAATCGGGGGCGTGGCCGTAAGAAAACCCGACGGATTCGGAAAAACCGCTGTATTTTTAAAAAAATGTGTCGCTTGACACGCACTTACCTGCACCCAGGCTAGCTTGGTGAACTTCAGTGAACTCCGACGGACTTCAGCAGCGACACCTGGTGGACATCGGGCGCACTACCTTAGTGAATCGCCTGAAGACCCGAATCCTCCACAGAGAACGCGCCGCTGGATCACGAATGGACCGGGTAAGTAAATCTGCCCCATTGTGTGAATTGTAATCTACATTTTCTAGCAGCTTCCTCCCTCTGCGGTCTCTGTCTCCAAATTTTGTGTCCCCTCTGTGCCGGTGGGTGGAGGCTTTTCTCCTCCTACTCACTGCCCCCCCCCCCCCCCCATAGACTTCTATATAATCCGACTCCTCTGTGAGATTGTGCCTGGAAAAGTTAAAATTCATCAGAGATTTCAGAGGGAAAAACAGATTAGGAGAGAAAGGGGATGATAAAAGATATAGTAAGATGATGAGGAAGCACTTTATCTGATAAGATATATTAAAAAGATTCTTGTAGTCACTTTCTATGTCACAGTTAATTTATGTAAAGTTTGTTTAAAAGTTACTGAGCTCTAAAGGGATTGGTGGGTAAAAAATCAGGGAGAGGGGAGTTGGGTAAAAGTTCTATGGTGTTGGGGAAGGTTAAAAGTTGTTGGCTGGTGGTGATAGGGAGTGGGGTAAAAGTGGTGGAGATTGGGATGGTGGTAGAAACCACGGTAAACGTTGTGGGGACTTTTGTGCTTTTGTGGGGTGGTGGAATGAGAGAGGGGTAATAATTATAATGGTGGTTGGGGAATGAGGGGGGCAGTTGTTTACAAGCCCCCAAAGTAGAATGGTGAAAAATACCATGCACATATCCAGCCCTCATAGGAAAACTAGAGGTAATTTCATCTGAACATTGCAACTAAATATCTACATATTGGGGCAGCACTCCAGGTCCAAACAGCGTGTGCCGGAAATGGCAGAATTTTAGTACATTTTCTGGTGTAAGTAAAGACAATGGGGCAGATTTAACAAGCTGTTTGAAAGTCAGAATATTCTTAGTTGCCCATGGCAACCAATATTTTAAAGGGGAGCTGTGATTTGTTGCCATGGGCAACTAAGAATATTCTGACTTTCAGACAGCTTGATAAATCTGCCCCAATAGGTGGAGGAGAGTTATACTAGACCGTCTCATCCTCCACCAGATTTATCCTCCAGCCTCAGACCCTGGGATAGACCTGGCGCAGAATATGACTGTCTAGTATAACTGTGCACTGTGGTAACCAGGATAGCCGCTACACTACAGACGTCTGCTTCTGGCTCCCTCCTTTGGGTAACACAGCTGAGCAGCGGAGTCACCTATAGATTACCCTATGGATGGGTCAATGATAGTTTGTACCTGAAACCCCTTTAGACCCAGAATAGGTGAGACACTAAGAGGATATAAATATTGTTTCTTTGATGATGAATTGAAAACCGAAAGCAGAATCTGCAGGGAGCCCCAACTAAAGAGAAGTTGTGTGCACGGTATACCGCTACACGGGAGGAAGGGATATACATAAGTCTCACCTTAAAATAAGGGGCCAAATGTTACCAAGGCTAACATGTGGGTGGGGGTGGGTTGATACGATAAGTTTATTATTGTGTTATAAACTACAGTGTTAATTTAAAAAAATTAACCAAATCCAGGGTTAAAAAAAAAAAAAAAAAAATAGAAAAGATAATGGGGGTCATTTACTTAGGGCCCGATTTCCTGACGTGTTACCCGAATATTTCCAATTTGCATCGATTTCCACTGAATTGCCCCGGGATTTTGGCGCACGCGATCGGATTGTGGCGCATCGGCGCCGGCATGCACGCGACGGAAATCGGGGGGCGTGGCCGAATGAAAACCCGACGGATTCGGAAAAAACGCTGCATTTAAAAAAAAAATGTGTCGCGAAAATTGCACTTACCTTCACTCGGCCCGGCTCGGTGTATTCCAGTGCGTTCCGATGCTCTTCAGCGCAGCAGCGACATCTGGTGGACGGTGGACGGTAATAAATCCTGGCCGGACCCGAATCCACCGCAGAGAACGCGCCATTGGATCGCGAATGGACCGGGTAAGTAAATCTGCCCCAATGGGTCTGTAGAATCTTTTCCAGAGCCTGATATTGGCTTGGCTCTACTCACATTTTTTGCTTTTTCCACTGTGAAAACACCTTGTACCAGATACTTTTTTAGTCCTGGCTTTACACTAGGAACCAGGCAAAGAAAACCAGTCCTAGAATGTCATGGTGGCTCTAGTTGCTATCACTATGGCCGCTGGCAATGATGAAGAACTTTCTGCATTGCAAAATAACCCAACTGCAGTTGAAATGAGGCAAGTGGAGCTGAGCTGGTACCCGGTAAGGGGCTTATATCTTGGTCACATACTGGAATGTGGGGTTTCTCTCCATCCATTTCACACCGGATAGACTGGGATTATCCCACCAAGGAGGTTGTCATGGGTTATTGCTGGTGATGATGGAGAAGTATTGTGGTCAGGGACAGAGATGATGTTTGACACCAGAAGATACTGTAAAGTGCTATGGGACAAAATGAGAACATATCAGGAATGAAACCAAATGTCCCAGCAAATAGGAGAAACCCAGCAGAAAACTCATCAAGAGGTGCAGGGTCAGTAGAGCCATCAAGAACAAGAGCATCCACATGAGCAGGGTCAGTGCATATAATGGAGAAGATGTAAGTAAAGCAAGTACCTGTAGGTCAAGCTACTATCCCCCTTCATGTCCCTTCAAGGTCACGCACCTCTAAACCCTTCGGGGTCAGCTGTCACTGAACTGGGACTACTCCTGGGGTAGCGACCTGGTGGCTCCCTGCAGCGAAGACCAGATCCCTGTATGGGGGTTAAAGGGTGAAAACCAGGGAATCACTTAGACAACACCCTCAGGATTAGCCCTAAGCCAAACCAGTTCAGTGGCACAGTGGGTCCTCACCCGCTGCCTTACATTACCCAAGAGAGGAATATAAAGATGCTACTCGCAGCATAATTCTTATAAGAAATGGAAATTTATTGAAAACTTCATGAAAGTTAAAGTAGATACTGGACAAATCCACACATTTCTACATAAGACCACCGCTTAGAGAAGACCACCTACCTAAAAGACAAATTTTATTAAAAATCGATTTTTCTCATTTACAATCTCTGTAACCTGCCTCTCTGTGATCGGACCACTCATTTATCTAGTCAAAGACCACATTTAGTGAAGAAGATATAAACCCCTGCACTTCACATTCTTCCCAAAGTAGAGTTTGGGAACTTCTTGATCTTACCTCCAGTATTAGATTTGTCTTACAACATTCAGCCAGTGTAGCATCTGTACACCTGATTTGAAAAGCTCTTGGAACCAATCCCAGTGAATGGATGGAGTAGAAACTCTACCCTCTAAAATGAGGCAGAGCTAAAAGACCTTCCACCACCTTCTTCCAAACTTTGTCAAATGTCATTAGTATCATCACTTTCTTGTACATGTCAGTAGAGAGTCTAATTAGAATAGTTGTGAGTAGTGTCAGTACAAAATGTGTTATAAGGCTTCCGACTGTCAGAAGCCCTGGATATCAGAAATAATAACACTGGACAGGGAGGTGAGTGATACACATCTACCATCATCAGGGGTGCACCTGCCATGAGGCGAGTTGACCATCTCGCCTCAGGCGGCGCACCTCCTGCTCAACAGGGGGCGGCACCGTGCTCCAGCACTGAACTTCCGCACGCCGGACCAGACCGCGTTGCAGCCCTCCGTCCGGCACCTTGTTCGACGCTGCCGGCACCTTGCACCTGCCCCCCACCAGCGGCAATGAGCTTCCACCCCCCTGCCGGCCTGCATCAAACTCCCGCATGCCGGCCAGCGCCACTTTCCAGCCGAGCACCGCGCTCCCGGCCGCCGGCCGACAATGTGCTCCCACTCCCCGCATACCTCCGCTCCCGGCTCCCCCTCCGCTCCCCCCGCCCCCCATCGAATCTTCCCGCTCCCGGCTCCCCCACTGAACCACCGCCACTGCAGGACCAGGCGCCAAACACAAGAACACAACAGAAAGGTAAGATCACTTTATCTTTGCATATATGTGTGTGTATCTGTGTATGTATGTATCTATGTGTGTATCTGTGTATCTATGTATATATGTGTGTATCTGTGTATCTATGTGTGTATCTGTATATATGTGTGTGTATATATGTGTGTATCTGTGTATGTATTGTGAGAAAGTGAGAGGTGTCATTTGGGAAAACCGCTATCTGTCTTACAGGCAGATGAAATGCTGGTGGTAAAAGCCCTGGGTTTGTCTGCAGTAACCCAAGGGTTAATGCAGACATGATAAGCAGGAATAGTCTGTTTTGTCCGTGTTGGCCTAGCTAACACAGACACATTGGTAATGTCCGTACTGGGCCTGCTTAATATGGAGTAGGGGTAGGCTGGTAGTGGGACTCCTACTCCACCCGGGCTTCGGTCCTGGGCTTTTGTATAGCCCACAGGTGCGGGTCACAGGCCTCGTTAGGGCCTGATTTAATCTGCAGGCCAGAAGCAGTAGGAGAGGCCCTACCTGGAGAGCTGAAAGCGAGATTGCATTCTGACAGCAAAGGTAACTGAGGGCCTCCTGTCTTACTGCTGGCCAAGAGCAGGTGTCAGGCAGCCTGGTACCCGGATAGCTAGGGACCGTCAAATGTGTTACACAGCGCCTAGCCGGGCAGGAATTACTTTTGTAGTGTTTTTCTTGCATGTGCCTAAGCCAAGGCTGAAGTTGTGTTCTGTTTTGCAAGTGTGAATAAAACACTTAAGTTGGACTTTTAAACCTGCTTGTGTCCCTGCTTTCTGCACTGCTACCAGTCAACTACCAGAGCAATTCCCCACATATGGTGGATTGGAGCGGGCATAGTGCAGTGAAGTATACACTAGTGCATGTCCTGGAAGTTGACAGCACTGAAGCTGCAAGCCACAGCCATGGAGGAGTTAATCAAGCAGCTTGTCCAGTCCAGCGTGCAGCAGCAAGAGACAAACAGATTGCTGCTCCAGCAGGTAATAGCCCTGACCGCTGCTCAGCAAAGGACTGTCCCAGCAATGACAGTGAAGGACGCCAGGAAAGAGGTCCGCAAAGCTATGACCAAGATGACCGCCGAGGATGATGTGGAGGCCTATCTGACAGGCTTTGAGAGGGTGGCCACCCGAGAGAGGTTGCCACAGCAACACTGGGCAGAGGTGTTGGCCCCCTTCCTCGTCGCTGATCCCCAGCAGGCATACTACGACCTGAGCGAGGAGGATGCCCGGGACTACTCCAAGGTAAAGGCAGAGATCTTGGCCCGACTAGGAGTGGATCAGCATCTACGCGCTCAAAGAGTGAATAGCTGGAGATACCAGGAGGCGCTACCACCGAGGGGGCAGATGCACCAACTTGTTCACTTGGTCCGCAAGTGGCTTCAGCCGGAGGCAACAACCCCAGCCCAGATGGTCGAGAAGGTTGGTTTGGATCGTTTCCTGAGAGCCTTGCCGGGTGAGATCCAACAATGGGTGGGACACGGGGACCCGTCTGATGCCGAGGCGCTGGTGGGGTTGGTGGAGAGGTTTTGTGCCACCCAGGCCCTAACAAAGAAAGCCCCTTATACCCAGGCGAGCCCTAAGGCACGGAAGGTAGTGTCACCCACAAATTCCCGGCGTAGGACAACGCCCAATGTCCGGGAAGTACCCCAGGGGAGGAGGAAGGGGGAGGCTCCCACCTGTTGGACCTGCCATGAGCCAGGTCATATTGCAGCCCATTGCCCCAATTCCTCAGAGCCCATGGACTGCAGTTCCACCAGAAGGGTTTCTCTCTATGCTGCCCCTATCTACACACCTACTAGCCCCGACTCTGCTGATGACTCTGTGCCGGGTGACTGTGGCAGGGCATCCAGCGTTGGCCCTGCTGGACTCAGGCAGTCGGGTAACCTTGATTAGTGGGACCCTCATAGACCCCAAGACAGTCACAGGGCGCACAATTGGTGTCCTGTGCATCCATGGGGACGTAAAGGACTACCCCACCACAGTTATTAACTTCCAGACCTCTTGTGGAGAGACACTACATGAGGCCGCAGTTGTCAAGAACTTGCCCCATGACCTTATCTTGGGACGGGACTTCCCCATGTTCTGGACTCTATGGCGGGGAAACCAAGAGTTGGGGGGTTGTTCTCCTGTGTTGTCTGGTCAGATCTCTGAACCCGAGCCTGATGACCCAGACTCTGGAGTTCCTGCCGTAGGGGTGACCACCACAGAAGATGGAAGTGTAATGTTTCCCCTAGATGTTATGGCAGGCGAAACTGAGGAGGTAGTGACAGGACCGCAGTTGTCTGATTTGGAGGTTTCCCGTGACAACTTTGGTACTGCCCAACTCCAGGATCCCACTCTGGTCCGCGCCAGAGAAAATGTGGTAGAAATTAATGGTGTACCTCAGCACCCAGGTGCGGATAAGTTGTTCCCTCGTGTGGTGGTAAATCAGGAGTTATTGTACCGCATTGATAAGGTCCACGGTGAAACCCCGGAGCAGTTAATGGTACCTCAGCTATATCGTCAGATGGTGTTAGACCTTGCCCATAAGCATGTGATGGGAGGGCACCTAGGTACCACAAAAACTCTGGAACGCATCTTGCAGCGTTTTTACTGGCCAGGAGTGTAAGGTGATAGGGTAAAAAGGTATTGTGAAACTTGCCCTGATTGTCAATTGCATGCTCCCATGGTACACTTTCGAAGTCCGTTGGTACCTCTGCCCATTATTGAGGTACCCTTTGAAAGGGTCGCCATGGATTTGGTCGGTCCTTTAGTTAAATCTGCTCGGGGGCATCAGCATATCCTGGTAGTCATGGACTATGCTACCCGATATCCTGAGGCCATCCCACTGCGGCACACCTCTGCGAAACTAATTGCTAAAGAGTTGTTTGCCATGTTCTGCCGGGTGGGACTTCCCAAGGAGATCCTCACAGATCAGGGGACTCCTTTTATGTCAAAAGTCACCAAGGAGCTATGTCGGCTCTTTAATATTAAACAGTTACGCACCTCTGTGTACCATCCTCAGACGGATGGATTGGTAGAACGGTTTAACAAAACTTTAAAGAGTATGCTAAAAATGGTGGTAAACAAGGATGGGAAGGACTGGGATGTACTGTTGCCATATTTAATGTTCGCCATCCGAGAGGTCCCACAAGCCTCTACTGGGTTCTCACCGTTTGAGTTAGTGTATGGCAGACATCCCAGGGGTCTCCTGGACATAGCCAAGGAGACATGGGAACAAGAGCCCACCCCCCACAAAAGTGTAATAGACCATATCGCAGATATGCAGGACAGGGTGGCGGCCGTCATGCCCATTGTCAAAGAGCATATGGAGGAGGCACAAAGGACTCAAAGCCGGGTTTATAACAGGTCAGCAAAAGTAAGGAACTTTAGTCCCGGTGATCGTGTGTTGGTGCTAGTCCCCACTGTAGAAAGTAAGTTTCTCGCTAAATGGCAAGGACCGTATGAGGTTATAGAGAAAATAGGAGAGGTGAACTACAGGATACGTCAGCCCGGACGGAGAAAACCCGAGCAGACTTATCATGTAAATCTGTTGAAGGCCTGGAAAGACAGAGAGAGTCTGCACACAGAGATGGTTCTGGCGAGTCCACCTCCTGCGATACCCTCACAGGCTGCAGGTAAGCCTGTGCCGGAGGCAGAAGTGCGAATAGCCTATACCCTTACCAAAGAGCAACAGCGAGAGGCTCGAGAGTTTGTAGCTAGAAATACAGATGTGTTCTCAGAGTTGCCAGGCTACACATCCGTAATTAAACATGATATTGTCACTGAGCCAGGGGTAAAGGTAAGATTAAGGCCGTACAGAGTCCCTGAAGCTCGTAGACAAGCCATATCAGAAGAAGTTCAGAAGATGCTGAAGCTAGGGGTTATTGAGGAGTCCAAAAGTGAGTGGGCCAGTCCAATTGTTCTAATTCCCAAACCGGATGGGACGTTGCGATTTTGCAACGATTTTAGAAAATTGAATGAGGTGTCTAAATTTGATGCCTATCCCATGCCCCGGGTGGACGAGCTTATTGAGAGACTAGGGGGAGCTCGGTACTTCACCACATTGGATTTAACTAAAGGATATTGGCAGGTACCCCTGACCGATAGGGCTAAAGAAAAGACAGCCTTTGTTACCCCTGAGGGCCTTTTTCACTATGTTGTGTTACCGTTTGGGCTTCATGGGGCCCCCGCTACCTTTCAACGGTTAATGGATATAGTGTTAAAGCCACATAGGAGATACGCCTCCGCCTATCTAGATGATATTATCATCTACAGTCAAGACTGGGAGAGTCACTTGGCCAAAGTACAGGCCGTAGGAACTCGCTAAGGGCAGCGGGCCTGACCGCAAACCCCAAGAAGTGTGCGCTAGGAATGGAGGAGACACTATTTGGGGTATGTGATCGGTCGAGGTATAATTAAACCTCAGGTCAACAAGATTGACGCTATACAGGGTTGGCCTCAACCAGTGAGCACAAAGCAAGTCAGGGCATTCCTGGGCATTGTCGGGTACTACAGACGGTTTATACCAAACTTTGCCACCGTGTCCGCTCCCCTGACAGACCTGCTGAAGGGTAAAAGGCCGGTCATGGTGCGGTGGAATGAACAAGCAGAAGGGGATTTTCAGGCATTGAAGTCTGCGTTGTGTGGATCCCCCGTCCTCATTACGCCAAACTTCAAGAGAGTGTTTATTGTGCAGACGGATGCGTCAGATGTAGGGCTGGGAGCTGTCCTGTCTCAGGAGGTGAATGGAGAAGAACATCCCATTACCTACCTGAGCAGGAAGCTCACGCCAGCAGAGAAAAATTACAGTATCGTAGAGAAGGAATGTCTGGCGATAAAGTGGGCATTAGAGTCCCTACGGTACTACTTGCTGGGACGACAGTTCCGTCTCATAACTGACCACTCTCCTCTCACGTGGATGAGTAGAACTAAGGAGAAGAATGCCAGGGTCACTAGGTGGTTCTTGTCCCTCCAAAATTTCAGTTTCATGGTGGAGCACAGAGCCGGGAAGCTACAGGGCAATGCGGATGCCTTGTCCCGAACGCAATGCTTAATGTCAGGAGTTCACCCCGGTGGGTCTGAACTGAGGGGGAGGGTATGTGAGAAAGTGAGAGGTGTCATTTGGGAAAACCGCTATCTGTCTTACAGGCAGATGAAATGCTGGTGGTAAAAGCCCTGGGTTTGTCTGCAGTAACCCAAGGGTTAATGCAGACATG
The DNA here is from genome assembly GCF_040894005.1 of Engystomops pustulosus. Classification (NCBI taxonomy): domain Eukaryota; kingdom Metazoa; phylum Chordata; class Amphibia; order Anura; family Leptodactylidae; genus Engystomops; species Engystomops pustulosus. The sequence continues at coordinate 44,002,681 of NC_092413.1, forward strand.
ATAAGCAGGAATAGTCTGTTTTGTCTGTGTTGGCCTAGCTAACACAGACACATTGGTAATGTCCGTACTGGGCCTGCTTATTATGGAGTAGGGGTAGGCTGGTAGTGGGACTCCTACTCCACCCGGGCTTCGGTCCTGGGCTTTTGTATAGCCCACAGGTGCAGGTCACAGGCCTCGTTAGGGCCTGATTTAATCTGCAGGCCAGAAGCAGTAGGAGAGGCCCTACCTGGAGAGCTGAAAGCGAGATTGCATTCTGACAGCAAAGGTAACTGAGGGCCTCCTGTCTTGCTGCTGGCCAAGAGCGTGTGCCAGGCAGCCTGGTACCCGGATAGCTAGAGACCGTCAAATGTGTTAGACAGCGCCTAGCCGGGCAGGAATTACTTTTGTAGTGTTTTTCTTGCATGTGCCTAAGCCAAGGCTGAAGTTGTGTTCTGTTTTGCAAGTGTGAATAAAACACTTAAGTTGGACTTTTAAACCTGCTTGTGTCCCTGCTTTCTGCACTGCTACCAGTCAACTACCAGAGCAATTCCCCACAGTATGTATGTCTGTGTATATATCTGTGTATATGTGTGTGTATACGTGTATATATGTATGTGTGTATCTCTGTATATATGTGTGTGTGTGTGTGTGTATCTACTGTTTGTATTTGTTTATATGCTGTATGCATTTTATACTACTTGGTGGTACGCTGTATCTATTTTATACTAAATGGCGGTATGCTGTATGCATTTTATTCTACATGGCAATACACTGTATCCATTTTATACTACATGGCGATACGCTATATGCATTTTATAGTATATGGTGGCAAGCTGTATGCATTTTGCATTGCTTTATTTTTACACCAAATCAATATGATGGATCTGGTCCTTATACTCCCTGATATATTACATATATGGGCGGGGGGGGGGGCGCGTCTCACTATGGCTCGGCTCAGGCAGCAGACAGGCTAGGTGCACCCCTGACCATCAGGTAATCTGATGGAAGATGTCCTTTAAAGGAGCCGTAACCTATTTATTTTGATTGCTTGATTTATCTCTGATGGCTACCAAAAAAAACATAAAAAAATCATCTTTCTTCTGTGCCTTTCATTTATACAGGACACCGATGATGCTCACTCTAGAGGACAACATTGGTAGAAATAATAAAATATTCAATAATTAGTAATATAAAATTAGCAATTTGTAATATAAATAAATATAAAGACACAAAAATACTAAAATTGTAAGAAAAAATTAGTGGAGTCGCACATATTACAGGATGGAGGTGATGAAGGTCGTATGTAAATGTTATGAATTTTGAATTTTATGAATTTTGAAGGGAGAATGGAATAAGAGAGCCACACTGATGTGTAACAATGGAAGGGAAGCCATGCTGGGACCTGAAAGTAGAGGGCAACAATAGGGGGATCATCACTGAAAAGGAAAGTGTAATGGGAACGTGTGGAGTAACAATTCTGGGGACCTGGAATAAGATTAGGGAGCATGAGAGGGGAGCCTTGTGCTGGAGTAAGATTAGGGTTGGGTCATGTTGGAGGGCAGGAATGATGCGTCTGGTTATATGTGTGGGGGCTGGGGTGACTTGGGTATTTAGTAATGGTCTGGGCCATGTTGTCCAAGCATAAAATATATAATATGGGATTTTGGGGCCTTTCATCATTATTTATGTGTTTCGGTGCTGTACATTTTTTAGATTTGTGTATTCTATTTCCTTTGAGCAGAACACTGGGTTATTTATATGCAAATTGGTTTGTTGTCTCATTGTATCAGTCTGGGTTCACATCTCATTTTTTCCATACACTGTAAGGACACGTCCGGCAGATTCCCGATGTATTCCATCATTTGCTTATACAGTGGGATACGTCCCCAATGACTCCTCCTCCCCCATGAATGCAGGGGGAGGAGTAAACAACAACAACAGCCAGCGATTGGTTACTGCAGATGTTAGGGGTGTCCTCCCTCCTGCCGACGTATATGCTGAGCGTATACCAAATATGAGATGTAAACCCATCCTGAGCTGTAATGTTTATATTGTATAATGCACAATAGGGGGAAAAATATGTTTTGCCCAAGAGAGGGCAAAATGTATGATGCCTAAAAGACACCAAAATATGTGATACCTAAGAGGGTACAATATGTGATGCCCAAGAGGTCAATAAGTGTGATGCCCAAGAGACCAATATGTATGATGCCCAACAGGCAAAATGTGTAATGCTCAAGAGTCCACTATATATTAAGCCCAAGAGGCAAAAGTGTGATGAGCTGTAATATTTATATTGTATAATGCCCAGGAGGGGGCAGAATGTGTTTTGCCCAAGAGAGGGCAAAATGTATGATGCCAAAGAGACTAAAACATGTGATACCTAAGAGGGTACAATGTGCGATGCCCAAGAGGCCACTATGAATGATGCCCAAGAGGCCACTATGTATGATGCCCAGGAGGCCACTATGTATGATGCCCAGGAGGCCACTATGTATGATGCCCAGGAGGCCACTATGTATGATGCCCAGGAGGCCACTATGTATGATGCCCAGGAGGCCACTATGTATGATGCCCAGGAGGCCACTATGTATGATGCCCAGGAGGCCACTATGTATGATGCCCAGGAGGCCACTATGTATTATGCTCAAGAGGCAAAAGTGTGATGCCCAAGAGGGGCAAAATGCGTGATTCCAAGCAGAAGCAAATTGTATGATGCCCAAGAGTGAGTGAGGACCAAATAATGGTGCCAAATTGAGAACCAACTAATGGTGTCCGAGTGTGGACCAAATCCTTATCTGAAATGTCATCTGATTATTGTATATTATTGTGCTGCTGATTCTCTTGCATTTTTTAATTTGTCTTTTTTTTTTCTTGCAGAGCTCATGTGTGGTACAAGCAGTATATATCCCATATGTGCTGATTGTGCCGCCATACGCCGTGTACCTTCTGTGAGAGGCGCCAGGATTAAGCCCTTGTGTCTTCTGTCTTCTCCCTCACATGACCCCCATCACCTATAATCATAGGGTCCCCAGTTCCCAAAAGTACCCTCCCCCATAACCAGGAGTTACAAATCCCTCAGATACCAATAATAACAGCCCCCCTCCCCCCAAACTCAAAAGCTACAGGTCCCCAGTTGCTTATAGTAACAGATGTCAGGACAATGTCAGGATCGGTGGTATAGTATAGTAAACGCGATGTTAACGCATGCGCTTTGTTAACATGAGTTAACATTGCGTTTACAAACGTAAACGGTAATGTAATTAGGCAAATCACCTCTCATCAGCTTTTGTATATGCGTTTCAAACGCAATGAAAACGCGACTAAACCGCAACGTGTGAACGCGCCCTTAGGGTCCAAGTGTGATTAAATGTTGTCTTTCCATCAGATGTGTGAGTGACGTGTGTGTTTTATATCATCTATATCTATACTGAAGGTCCATGAAGTAAAATACATGAAGACATTTGGGGGAGTATTAAGACCAGCCGCCTCATTATCCTTCTTATATCCTTTCATTGCAATATAACACTTTGGTTGCATTGAACAGTAGTTGAAGCCCAGATTGGGTCACCGTTTTCTCCTGCTGTTGGCTCACAATGATTTTGGCCCATGCTTTGCTTGGTATGGATGTGACATCAATGACCTTTAGCATTTAAGCATATATATATGCTTAGATCTTTGGAAAAAGCAGATTTCTCTTTTTTTCATGACATGTAAGACTTTAACTTGATAGGATAGTTTTATTAGTCACATATTTTTTTTCTTTGGAAAATTAGCGGATAAATGAGTACAAATGTGACTAAATAAGCTGTTTTGTCTTTTCTCCTATGTTCTGAAAAACTCTGACTCGGCTTATACTCGAGTCTATTTACCAAAAAAATAGTGTAATCACCTACTGAGGCCCTTCTGGCAGGTCCTCTTCTATACATCGATGCTCCGGCATCGGCTCCATGTCAGTTGCGTGCATCATGGTGTGTGCGACAGACAGCGCAGGGACAGGGAGCTGATGCCGGAGCATCAATATATAGAAGAGGACCTGCCAGAGGGGCGTCGGAAGGTGAGTACACATTTTTTTTCCTTTATAGGCTGGGTGTATCTCAAGGAGGGGGCTATATACTGGTGTGGCAGAGGCTGATGGCTATATACTGGGGGGGGGGGGGGCTGATGGCTATATACTGGGGGTAAGGGGCTGCAGGCTATATACTGCCCAGCAGGGGCTGCTGGCTATATACTAGGGGCAGGTGAAGCAGGCAATATATACGGGGGGGGAGGGGCTGCAGGCTATATACAGGGGGGAAGGGGAGGCAGGCTATATACTGGGGGGCAGGGGAAGCAGGCTATATACTGGGGGACAGGGGCTACTGTACATATACTGGGGTCAAGGGGCTTCTGGCTATATACTGGGGTCATGAGCTGGCAGACTATATACTGGGGGGTCTGTGACCAATGCATTTCCCACCCTTTGCTTATACTCGAGTCAATAGTTTTGCCCAGTTTTTTGTGTTAAAATTAGCTGACAGGCTGTCTCGGTGTGAAACATTTCAAATGCCTATATCTCCTGAACCCTGGCACCTAGAAACACAATTTAGGTTTCATATAGAATTTAATATGATAGGATTGTGTATGGAAGATTCATAGAACCAGAGATATCCACTCTTAAAGTTACAATCTGACAACTTGAAAAAATAAAAATCTATTTTTTTTACTACAGCTTTAAGAGTGGATATCTCTGTTTCTTCATGCCAGGAGTCGGGAGATATCACCATTTGAATTTGGTCTTTTCTGCACTGGCATGTGCACAGAGGATGTATATAGCTGTATTTTAGTTGTGACGTGGTTAATATATGTATATATTTTTTTTTAATGATATCCCTAGCTGTGTCCAGTGTGACATATCCCTGAATCCCAGGCCTAGATTTTATACAGGCCCAAAATAAAGAGTCTAGCATAATTCCTGCCATCAGTCAGCCTTCAGTCTATTGTTTGACTACCTCCAGTCAATTTTCAGTCTAGTGTAATCTCTGCCAATCTCTGGAATCACCAGCCAGTCCACATGTTAAAGGTGTATTTCCATGAAGACAAGTTTCTTTAATGTACTCAGAATAACAAAATAAAACATTCTGTAATTGACTGTTAAAAATACAGCATTTCACATACATAATTCCAACCTTTCTCTATCAGTTGTAGTGTACACAATTTTGGATGCCCGTAGATCCGACTCTGGATCTTCTGAGTTTAGGGTCGGCCGCCATCTTGTAATGCTACAAGTTACAGACAGATAAGATCTTTATCCAGGGAAGGGTGAGGTTGTATATAGCAGAGCTGTGTGTGTTATAGGTGAGAGAGCAGAGCTGAGAGTGTCATTGTGTGTTATACCCATCTCATGGATCTCATCATCTCTCATCTCTGATCCGTCTCATCTCTCTTTTTCTATGTGTCAGATACAAGTACAATGTTCAGAAGCTAAATGAAAGTGTATATAAACCTTTTACCCTGATAATCTAAGCACATTGTCAGCTCACAGCATCGCATAGCACAGAGGAATCATAAATTGTCTGCTTAGAGCAGGGGTTCTCAACCTGTGGGTCGCGACCCCAGCAGGGGTCGCACGACCAAAACACAGGGGTCGCCTAAAGCCATCAGAGCCCCGATTTTATCTTGTTTTGGTTGAAAATACAATATTCTTGTGCATGGTTTGGGGTCACCGCAACATGGGGAACTGTATTGCAGGGTCACAGCATTAGAAAGGTTGAGAACCACTGGCTTAGAGAGTCATAGAAGCTAAAAGAGCAATAAAATTTTGTAAAATTGTGAAGGGGTTAAAATTGATCTTTAGTGTGTAAACATCTCTAAAGAATTGTAATTTGATTAATACTGTATTGATATCTTGTGATGGTAAGAATTATCCCACGTTTTTTTATTAATTATTTTTGTAACCTTTGAAAAATTTGAATAAAGAAATTAAAAAAAAAAAGATTTATCTGGAGCTACAATTATAAGTTCCGACTTACATAAAAATTCAACTTAAGATATATTCTTTGGGTTTGTACTTATCACCCTTAGTAAAGTTTTAGATGTCTACTATAGGTGTTAGCGCCCATGATAAGAGGGTGGGAGCAAACAGCATAGTCTATCGGACCGTTTTTAAGCAGTCCGTTTAAAAACGTATGCAGTTTTTGAAAACGCTTCAGTTTTTTGACCATTTTTGTCCATTTTCCAATTATCCTCATTAAGATTATTGGAAAAAACTGTCAAAAACGGATGCGTTTTCAAAAAACGCATGCGCTTTTTAACGGACTTCTTAAAAACGGCCCAAAAACGGGTTCAAAATGCCATGTGTGCCACCGGCCTTAAACATTTAGCATACCTGAGGAACAGAACAAAAAAAGTCATAAATCTAAATCGTTAATTTTGACGGGTAATTACACACAGGTAAAATATATGAAAAAATGATGCTTCTACCCCAAAATTTCCATTTGAGATTTTATACAATCCAGCATTTGACTTCTAAGTGTTTTTAGTGCTCGTCACATACAGCAAACACTCCAATCTCTATAGACACTTCACTTTGGTCTTGACATATCAAGGATTAACTCTTTTCTTTCATTGGCTCAGGATTTTGTGCCTTTCTTCTGAATTGTTTACAGGTGTTCTAATCTCATTACAGTTTTTTTTTTTGGCCGACTGATTTGGGAGTTGGAAATTGCTACCACACAGTGGCTTTTATTTGAGAGCTTCAAAGTTTGTTTCTCTTTGATTGCAGCTCTGAAGCTCTCGCTATCTGTGATTATTATCTCCAAAAAAAAAAAGATCTGTATTTTTGCCAAGATTTAAGGGGTCAGGTGGAATTTGATGTGGTGGAAATCTGCATTTAGGAGGTTCTCAATCAACTTTGCATATATCTGAGTGAACATGGCAATTAGCTATAAATATGTGTAAATTAATGTACATGGTAAAAGCACTGTAATTAATGAGAAAAAACCCTCCAGCACTGACGGAGAGGATAGATGGGATATGAGAACGCTGTTGTCATCACACTTTGCAGAAGGTGCTATACACAGTAGATATAGGAGCTCATTTATCAAGCGAGACACATACTGCACAGCCGTCCCTAGTGTTATTAGGCCATGCTCCCTTTGTACTAGTACTAGTTGTAAAATTGTCAAAAAAGTGTTTGAAACTTGACAAATTGGAGGGGTTATTCATATTTGGGAAAATTTTTTTTTATTGTTTGAACAATTAAAATGTATACTACTTTCTGTATTGATTCCTCACGTTTTTCTAGATCTCTGCTTGCTGTCATTCTATAGGAAGCTTCATTGTTTATGTCCAGTGGAAATCTGACCATGGTCACACAGGTGCAGGGCTCGTTATATCAGAAATACAATAGCACGGACGGCACTCAGTGGTTGTGCGGTGCACATGGAAAAAGCGAATAAACGCTAATAGCCAGTATTGAAGAAAATATCCCGGCACTCGCTTTCTTCTGCTCAATCAAGTATTTTATTCTCAATGCATATTATACACAGACAGAACGCGTTTCGGCTTATCCAAGCCTTTATCAACTGCTAGCACACTATCAACATGATAACTAATATATAAGTTTTAGAATACGTCCCCTACTATTGACGTCACATCACCGGTGAATGTGTGAGACAATCAGGAGGCGGCAATGCAAATGTCAATCACTTCACCTTGGATAAGCCGAAACAGACGCGTTCTGTCTGTGTATAATGTGCATTGAGAATAAAATACTTGATTGAGCAGAAGAAAGCGAGTGCCGGGATATTTTCTTCAATAACGGCTCGTTATATCACACAGCTCTGATTACTCTCTATCATACTAACGAGACGTGCACCCAGGGTCGGTACTAGTCTTTATGCTGCCTAAGGGTGATCATAAAAAAACGCATGTGTTAAAAATGCATGCGTTTTTGTCAGTTTTTAATTGCGCAATTCATAAAACCGGTCAAAACCGCATGCGTTTTTTTAAAAAAAAGGATGGGTTTTTTACGATCTGAAAACGCACTAACTAAAAACGGTCTAAAAACTCCATTTGTGACATCAGCGTGAGAGTGATGGCACACGTGGAGTTTTGAACGCATTTTTGGCCCGTTTTTAAGCAGTCCGTTAAAAAACGCATGCTTTTTGACCAATTATCTTAATTCAAACTACTCAAAAACACATGCGTTTTTTGACGGACTGCTTAAAAACTGGCCAAAAAAGCATTCAAAACGCAACGTGTGCCAAAAGATGCTACCTTACACACTAGTAATCACTAAGTGACACAGATATTTGTGACATCTAGTAACTTTACAAGGGATGATCTGCTCCATCAGGAAGAGGACTGCTTTACAAATTTCTCCCGGCCATGGTTAACCTCTGCTGAATTTACAGTCAAATGTCAGCTAAATGCAGCACGACTCCACACTGCGCCCCTAAAAACATCACAGTCGCTTAAGGTATAATGGAGTGTGTTCTTAATAACATATGATCTACTATTCCCTACATAAAACATCCTTTATATAGTTCCCCAAATAAATTATAGTATCTACAGCTCCCAGAATTATATACCACAAGCCCTGAGCAACAGCACCCAGCTAATTTATTTCCACCCCCGCAGGGCCCATCTGCTGAGAGGCTAGATGAAAATCTTGCAGTATATATGGGGTATATATGGGGGACGAGACTATTTATACTGAGGGAATCTGGAGGGGTTCTGTTAACTCCCCCCAGAGCCCTTCTGACTCATTAGCATAAATTAAAAGGTTGATTTCTAGAAGGAAGGAGGCCATGGATAAATAGATATACTTTATATAAAGGGTCCACACCAACCAATAGTGGATTATAGTGTGGGAAATGTGGGCCATTCACATGGCCACAATATGCTCCCGGCTCTGCTATTAAAAAGAGGAGTGCGCGGGAAGTCAGTGTCCTGGCGCAGTGACATCATGTCTGACAGACAGAAGAGGAGGAGGTTGCACCGCGCACCTGGGAAGTGGGAGAAGTTAAATAAAGTTTTATGATTTTGGCATTTTATTGGGGGCTGTACAGATGTATTACTGATAATTGATATATTCATTACTGGGGGGTGGGGTGTATATATTTATTGCTAGCAACATTTACTATATTGAAAAAAATTGTCAGGGGGTCCCCACCAGTATGACCCCAGGAGCCTCCACCACCAATAACCGACCCTGCTCATATTTACTAACTGACATGTATTAAAGGGATTCTCCACTCTCCCGATCACCTTCACCGCTGCTCAGCTTTTACATAGCAAAAAGGTTTGATCACAGCAACCCCAGGGTCCAGCAGGGTGTCAGATCCCAGTTGGTGTCATTTCATGGTATTTTCTTGTACATTGTAGCTGTAACGTTCCCCCACTGATCACTTCTATCACTGTGTACGGATTCATGGCATTTGATTTATTCCTCTGGGGTTTAGCGCCACCTATAATTGGTCTCAGCCCTTGATTTCTCAGTTGAAAAATGTTACTTTTAGCTTTTCTGATATCACGTTTCATCTCACTAATTGGCGCAGTCACATCACCTTCCTGGTTAATTCATGCGGTTTTCCTATTTTAGCAATTCTTGACATAAAACATAAGAGAATATGCAAATCACCAGGGAATTAAGGATCCGCAATGACATGGGTCTCATTCATGATTTTAAATGACTCCTTTTTGTTTCATTGATTACTTGTGTGCGCCCCAAAATAGTCATTTTCCCTAGTCTTTATTTTCTCCGAATGTGGGCGGGATTTCCCAAGTTGCGATTTACGTATGAAGATGTCTTTTTATTATTTTTTTGGGTGCACTTTGTTTTGCCATTTAGACCAGATAAAGGTGTAAAATTTCCGACTCCTTCGGAAACACCACCACAATAATGAGCACTGGTTTAAAAAACGCAAAGTCTGACGTCCAAACCTGCGCCACAGGGGGGCTGATTGTTTATTTCATCTAATATTTAGGACCCATTTGGCGGATACGTTGTCAAAACGTTTTTCACCATGTCTTTATGTCAGATGAAATGTATGCTATTCCTCTTGCTGTATTTAGCAGATTATTTTTCGACTTCCATAGCAATAATGAGCATTCAAGGTTATTGTTATAAGTTATAGACATGTCAAGTGCTAGAATCTACCCACATCCATCTAAAATGGGTTTTCCATGATTGGGAAACAACATAGCACCAATACTTTTCCTAACACAAAGTGTAACATAAAATCCCTGATGCAGGTGTGAACTGAGCCTTAGCTGCATCATTTTATACAGGCGCTTTTTGTTTTCAAATAGTTTTATCGTATATAGTTGAGATGAAAGAGCCCCAAACTCAGGACTTCCCTCTAGTACTCCCTAAAGACCTTGTTCCCTCTCGGCCTTCTGTGTAACAGAGCAGGTAGAAATGGGTCCATGCTCTCTGCCCGCACACACACTGATGCAGCGGTGATGATGATAGTGTGTGCACAGGTGAGTGCATGGACCGTCTCTACCTGCCGAGAAAGCAGAGAGTGAAGAGGAGCTGCGGGGAGCGCCCGACGTAAGTAGTAATGAGAGGCTGCATGGGGCATTTCACCAGTGAGGGAAGGCTGCATGGGGCATTTCAATCAGTGAGGGGAGGCTGCTGGGCCTTTCATTAATGAGGGGAGGCTGCTGGGCCTTTCATTAATGAGGGGAGGCTACTGGGCCTTTCATTAATGAGGGGAGGCTACTGGGCCTTTCATTAATGAGGGGAGGCTACTGGGCCTTTCATTATTAAGGGGAGACTGCTGGGTTTTTCATTAATGAGGGGAGGCTGCTGGGTTTTTCATTAATGAGGGGAGGCTGCTGGGTTTTTCATTAATGAGGGGAGGCTGCTGGGTTTTTCATTAATGAGGGGAGGCTGCTGGGTTTTTCATTAATGAGGGGAGGCTACTGGGCCTTTCATTAATGAGGGGAGGCTACTGGGCCTTTCATTAGTCAGGGAGGCTGCTGGGCCTTTCATTAGTCAGGGAGGCTGCTGGGCTTTTCATTAGTCAGGGAGGCTGCTGGGCCTTTCATTAGTCAGGGAGGCAGCTGGGCCTTTCATTAGTCAGGGAGGCAGCTGGGCCTTTCATTAGTCAGGGAGGCAGCTGGGCCTTTCATTAGTCAGGGAGGCAGCTGGGCCTTTCATTAGTCAGGGAGGCTGCTGGGCCTTTCATTAGTCAGGGAGGTTGCTGGGCATTTCATAAGTGGGAGGGGGGTTGCTGGGTATTTCATTAGTAAGGGGAGGCCGTTGGGCATTTAGTTATAGAGGGGAGGCTGCTGGGCATGTAGTTAGTGAGGGGAGGCTGCTGTGCATTTAGTTAGTGAGGGGAGGCTGCTGTGCATTTAGTTAGTGAGGGGAGGCTGCTGTGCATTTAGTTAGTGGGGGGAGGCTGCTGTGCATTTAGTTAGTGAGGGGAGGCTGCTGTGCATTTAGTTAGTGAGGGGAGGATGCTGGGCATTTAATTAGTGAGAGGAGGATTTGACCAATGCATTTCCCACCCTAGTCTTACACTCAAGTGAATAAGTTTACCCATTTTTTTTAGGTAAAATTAGGTGTCTTTGCTTATTCACAAAAACACAAACTAAAAATTCTATAAAAGGCAAAAATATTTATATCAAACAGCGAATGTCAAATAAATTCCATCATTCCAAATATTCAGCACATGATTCCACGTTTTCTCTCTGTAACATGCGGCGTCTTTACTTATTTCTTCCCATATTCTAATCGAAGAAGTCGTCAAAGTCATCGGCTTCTACTTGATTTGCTTGTGGTCGAAGAATGGCTTCGATATCTGAGCTGCTGTCCTCTGACTCTCCCCAAAAAGCTACAAAATTTAAAAAACCACAGGATAACAATCAGACACAACACTTGCATAAGTAAACACATAGAAAACATAAGTATTCTCTGACAGTCAAGTATAATAACACACTATAAAACCGGATAAAATACAGCAAGTATCTAGGTTGTCTGCGGCATCTTATCACCTAGACAGGCTACGAATTACCTTCCTTCCCAAAAGCAAAATGATAGTGTTGTTGGAAGGTCACACTTGTAAGAATTGGAAAATAACCAGGAAACTGCTGAACACAATGCTAGGGAGCGTGTCACTCAAATAGCTGTACTATTATCCCACCGAGATTACACAGAATACGACTGAGGCGGGAACAAAGGAAACGTGTCCCTTACAATTAGGGCAGGATAACATGAAACGCTCCTACCCTTGGAGACTGATGACAGACATTTGATATTTATTGTGTTGGCGGAACTATTTTAAATCCTTAGAAAGTAAAGGTATGAGCAGAAATGTGCCGATGGCATGCAGAGTGGAATTCAGGGACAGATAGCATTCACAGCCGGTGAAATACAACGTTACATAGACGAGCCTCTCCTCCAAACACAAAGCTCCGAGTCAGAGGTCAGCATTTTGTCATTGTTTTCTCTTACATTACTTCATTTTGTAATATTACTTATTGTTGCGGCAAAAAAGACCCGATAACAAAGAGCTGGTGTCACATTACCACCTAGAAAAAGATTAATTTGACACCGGCTCGGCGCTGAATAGAACAATGCCTCCTCGCGATGGAGAGAATACGGGAAGAGAAATGCAGAAGGTGACCGTACACAATGGAGGAATGTTGCCAAGCGGAACCAGACGACAATCTAATGTGTATGGGGTTGTCTCAATGTCAGATGTCAAGGGGAAGTAGGATTTTAATATGCCCGATCCTTTGTTCCCACAAGAGATAAGCCTCCACCGCAGGTGTCTGGAGGTGACTTGATACTTTGTTACCGAAAAGAATATATGCCAAGTCAAGTGTACGGAGGAATAGCTGTCAGTGTGTGACCACCTTTAGAGCAGCCACCCACTTCTCAATGATTTTTGTTCTCACTCATATATGGTCAAAATTAGAAGAGTTTGGATATCAATGCTTTGCACCCAATATCAGTAGCTTAATTTAGGACTTGGTAACTTTATGGAAAAATGTTGGGCACAAACCCTTCCGTCAATGCTGTAATGATAAGCATGTTGCAAGGTGGTTTAGACAATGGGGGGCATTCATTAGGGCTTCTATGCCAGAAAACTGGTGTAGAAACCCTGAAATGATTGTAAATGCTTGGCGATTCAACAAGCATTGTGATCCTTACTCTGTTAACGCCAGCGCCATGCCAAGGGTGCATGAAGGGGTTGTGGCCGGCGGTGGAGTGGGCGGGCCTGCATGAGGCATTACTCTCCAGGAATAAAAAATTGCAGGCTGTGCAACCGGCCACCAGATAGATCAGTGGCATCGCAGGGGCAGGGATTTCATCGAGCGCCGGGGTACGATAAATCTCACCCGATTTGTTGTAAAAATTGTAACTATGTGCCAATGACTTTAAAGAGATCAAGTTCTGTGGCTACAAAACTAGCGTAAATTAGCCACCCTCCGACCGCCATGCTTTACAGGTATTTTTACTTATCTTTTGACATTATTGTGTCAAATATGGTAAAAAAAATGCAACTTTTCTCCCATCTGGTGGGTCAGCTCCTGTCTGCATGAGGGAGGGGGGAGGCGGGAGCAGGAGGGAGGGGGGAGGCGGGAGCAGGAGGGAAGGGGGAGGAGGAAGGAGCAGGAAGGGGGGGGCGGAGCTTGGAGAGCAGTGATGACACAGGCACTTAAATTTTATATCACGTAAGTACGCAGGTACTTACCTTATGTGGGTATTCCAGGGATGATGAAGTGTTCGGTGCCGAATTGTATTATTTTAATAGACATTAATGTGTACACGTCCAAGTAGATTGAATACCTGGGATTGTCATCGTGGGAAGTGTTATTCAGTTGATTGATGATGGGGCGTAGGAGACATTCTGGAGGTTCTGCCATGTGACATGACAGTGGAGGGGGGGGGGGGGTTGTTTCAATACATGTACATTCCAGCTGAAATGCAGATTTCACTTGTGCTCTTTACAGTCGGATTGTAACAAAAAAAAAGAAACAATCTGAAAACAAACTCACAAGGCGCTTTGGATCCTTACAATGGAGTGTAAAGCCCAGGTAGTCCAAATGGCAACCCATACCACAATACAGTGATTTATCAAGCCCCGGACCCCTCTTTTGACTTTTAATGAGCAATTTGGGACATTTCAGAGCTTATGAAAATTATGGCAAAGATGCGCAGGTCATAAAAGGGGAGGAGCCATCACAGCACAAATAAGGTATAATAATTTCCACCTCTGGCTAACACCCCTGTGCACCAATATTATGATGAGGTATGAGATCCCACACTATGGCTGTATACTGTACATTCTATATTACTGTATATATTACTCACCTTTAGACTTGATGTTGTTTGGCCCTTTGTTAAACATCAGTTTTGTTGCCGCTGTAGTTGCTTTTTCTTTCCTGTAATGTAAGAGGAGACCACAGGAATCTCAGTATAAATGCAATGGTAGAAGCTCACAAAACAACATTGTATGTAGAGGTTATTTACATGGGAAATGACAGATCGAGATTTTTAGTCGGTAAAAAAAAAACTGTGTAAAGAGACCCTTAAAGGGTTGAACCAGGATTGCATGCTACCAGTATCTACGGTATAGGGCAGTGATGGCGAACCTTTTAGAGACCGAGTGTCCAAACTACAACCAAAATCCAGTTATTTACTGTGAAGTGCCTACGCGGCATTTTAAGCTGTAACGTATTGCTACCTGTTATTCCACATCTTTCAATAGTATCGGCCGCCTAAGGCCACCAATACAGTTGAAAGAAAGAGGGTCTCTCTGTAGAGGAAGAATGGCTGGTCCAGCGGGATGACCGCCAAAGATAAAGCAGTTCTCACTTTTCCTGCAGTTCCAACCAATGAAGTGTCGCTTTAAAATAGCGCTGAGAGCAGCATCTCATAAGTTGCCTGGGACTGCAGGAAGGTTTGGTGGATTTAGTCCTGTTTGGTGAACTCTGTCCTGTGGTGATGGCCTGAGTGCCCACAAAAAGGGCTCTTAGTGCCACCTCTGGCCCCCGTGCCATAGGTTTGCCACCACTGGAATAGGGGATAATAATCAGAAACCCAAAAAATTACATGAATGACTAGCAGTGACCCAGAGACGGTGGTCCCGTTCCCAATATGCATCCTGCTGCTCTATTCAATAGTATAAAAGTGTTGGAAATTGCCGAGCACAGCACTCAGCTACCTGCAGCACTACCATTTACTCCCTCTATGAGTGTCATAGATTAATAGAGGATTACATGAAAACTTGACACATCCACTTTGAGTACAGATAATACATTTAGGATTGCTAGCACCATCACAGTGCTGTACAGTAGAATTTTTTACCCAAATAATCCCCCCCAAAAAAAAAATAAATTATAAAATAGGCGAGATTCATTTGATAACTTAAACAGTTTGTTGCGTCAATGAGCAACAAATTATTTTCATTGTGTTTTATTCTCTTTCCATAAAATAAGTATTGACTACATACAATTACTTTAACATTTTAGAATATTCCTTCCCAAAACCTCCATATTCTCGGTACTGTACTTGTATGGATATAATTATCCACGTTCCTGTGCATTAGAAGCTCCGGCACAAGGGCCCGGGCTGTTTACAGCCTTTGATCTGTCTTCATGCATACGAATCAAGAAGAAAGATTGGCCCTTTGTGTGCATAGCGAGGCTGCTTTCAAGGTCACATTGGAATTATTTTGATCTTTTGTGTTAAATATCCGTGTTGTTATTGCTTTTCCATTCTGTAACATATCTTATAAACCCAATTAATGAGTAATAAGGGCAATTCCGTATCGGTTGCATTTGCAGAACATAGTAGTAACAGTCATTGCTCTGGGGCCTGGTATCTTAGGGCAGCCCATGTCCAGTCTCCTACACAAATTAGGACAGTGATCTGGGTTATGAATAATAATAATTCCCTAATTAATAAATGCACACAGATTCCGCAGTGCTGCACAGAGCTTGCCAAATTGGTCCCTGTCCCCAATGGGGCTCACAATCTAATCAACCTACCAGTATGTTTTGGTGTGTGGGAGGAAACCGGAGGACCTGGAGGAAACCCACACAAACACGAAGAGAACATACAAACTCTTTGCAGATGTTGAAGTTGTTATATACATGCTAGGTTTGGTTTAAATTTCATTTTATAATAATAATAAAAAACTATTAAAATTGATTCATTTGATAAACTCAGCTGAGAGGCCTGGTGGAGAAGTGAAAATATTGTAAGGGACTCTTCAGCTTCCTATATGCAATATGAAGGTTTTGCAAAGTGGGTAAGACTTAGGTCATCAGGACATGTGTATCTATCCTCTAAGAGGTTTCTAGTTAAATGGTCTCAAAAATAATGAACTTCTACTATATAGATTGATTGTTATTTGAAGGATCTCACAATTCCAGGTCGAGCACGCACTTTTTTTCATGCACTGGTGCAGCTGAATTCTTCTTGTTTCATATACATATGTGTAGCGGCAACATATCCCACCACCTTTATACTCGTTTTGCGTGCCATTGATATTAAATGGGTTGGACCAAGTTTGCATGTTAACCATTCAGTATGGAAGTGTGTCGGAAGTTGGTGAATACAGCGCTCAGTTATCTTTGGAATTCTCATTCATTGTCTATGACAGTGCCAGAGATAACGCTCTTCATGGAAATATCTGACAGTCCACTACTACTGAATTGAGCATCAGAACAGTTGCTGGACGGGCAGTCAAACCCTCAATGATCAGACTGTTATCTACAATCCACTGCAGGACACCCCTTTAATGACATATCCTCAGGACACCAGCACTCCCGGTGGTCTCCAGTGCCAGAACTAAAAACTGGGTGCACCCACAAGCTGCCGGCTACATCCACTGTGCAGTGGCCATATCACACTGTTGCAGCTTAGTTCACATCCACTACTATACTCTCATATGGGCACAACACAGTGTAAGGTGCTGTTTTCTTCTGGCCCTGGAGGTAGCCAGGAACAAGTATTTAGTGGGGTGAATGGTGTCTGACCCTTAGCAATCTGATTTTGATTACCTGTACCAAAGAAAGGTCATCAATACAGAATTCCAGAGAAAAAAACACCTAACAACTGGCAATAAAAAAAGAAAACAATGAGTCAAAACTCCCTGTACAGAAGAGCTAACAATTCAATTGCATCTAGCAGTTAGGGTACATTCACACAAAGGTAACGGGGACCAATATCTGACTGCACCATTTGCGGCCACATCTCGGTCCGGTCACTGGGCAGTGAGCACATGTGGTCTCACCGCACCATGACTGCATGGCCAAATATAAGACATGTCCTAACTTTCACTGTGTTACAGTGCCCTTCGCTGCTCCTCTACGGAGAGGGGAGGGGTGAGCAGCTCTGACGTGTGACGTTCGTGTAAACGTACCCTTAGATTGTTAGCTCTTTTGTACAGGGACTTTTTTCATGTTAGAGCGAATATCTAGCATAGCTACATCCCAATGTACATCTGTACATTATTTGTGGGAAAGAGAGCAGGATATGACCACTATATAAACCATCCATACACAGGCTCTAAACCCCAATTCAGATGCTTGAAATAATATAACCATACTTTGACATTAAAGGGGTTGGCCACTTTACTTAATGTGTGTGTTAGTGTAGGAAGAGGGAACAGGATAGCAGGTAATTTACCAATATACATCTAGCAGATGGAGGGTCTTATGATCTCTATCTGTCCATGTACAATCGCCCTGCCTGGATCTTAATCTTATATTCATGAATACCATCATAAGGTCCTGGCAGGGCGATTGGTCATGCACATATAAAATCACATGTCCCTCCATCTGCGGCCATGTTATGGGCAGGAATCACTGGCTGATGAGGTGAAAGACAGGAGGATTCACAGTTCTTGCATATCATGAAAGAGGAGACACTTAAAAGAATTAAATAAATAAATTACCTAATATCCCCCACTTACACACACATTACAAAAAAACATGAGGTAATGTGGCCAACCCCTTTAAGGTACAAATCATAAGTCTGCGATTCTCTCCTGGACAAGTGACTGGTGGCCAGGCTGTGACATATGGCGTTGATATCAGTATGTATGAGATGTAAAGGCAACAGCCCGTGTCTTTTAGGTTGGGGGTGACCTCTGGGACCTTCACTTATTGGAAAAGTTAAGTGACTGTTTTGATTTCTGCACAGAAGATGAGGGGCAATGGAGACCTGGAGATATGTATGTGTTACCAGCAGCAAGAATATGAAAAACATTGATATTCAGTGATTTAGCAGGACTTGGAGAGTACTGGTCTGTGAGATCTCTTCACTAAACACAGCACAGCCTCTCTCCCTTGCGTAACTGCTGTAGTATTCAAACAGAAGCTGCTACAGCAGGAAGGGGGAGGGGAGGGGGCTGTGCTGTCATATCTCACAGACCAATACATTAATATGATGCAATTCCAGTTACAATCCTAGAATATAAATGCATTTTCAAAGTCCTACTGCTGCTTACAACACACACAAAGGAATGTATACACAGATCTTCACAGCTTTGTATGATCATAACTGCTGACAGATTTCCTTTAAGAAATAAAAATACATCATGACCCTGGATATAGCCTTAAAGGGAACCTGTCAACACGTTTTACCCCACAAAACTACTAGCCCCCTCATCTAGGGTATGAAATGTCCTTTCCAGAATTCCTTCATTTTTATGAAATCTCACCCGTTTACCTATAAAAAAAATCTCCCCCAAAGTGAGGCAAAAATGACTCCTTTCACCACATTTTCACATGAGAGAAGTCAAGTTTAGTGGTTGCAGGGGTAGTGTCTCTCCAGATGCCCCTATCTTTGGCATATATGACCTAGAAGCATGTTTTTGTGTCATATTAAAGATAAGAATCTCAACTTTCAGGTCACATCAGGCTTTTTGTTCTGTGAGGTACAGAATTGGACATATATACAGTTAAAAATAGGGAGGAACTGGATCTTTATCCACAGTTTGCATTTCCAACTGTGTAGATATAGAGATATATATAGATATAGAGATATATAGAGATATATATATATATATATATATAGTAAACCTGTGAGATTTCACATAAAAGAGGCAACTCTAGAAAGGACCTTTCATACCCTACCTGAGCGGGCTAGTAGTTTAGTGATAAATGCTGGTGACAGGTCCTTATTTAAAAGCACAATATGATCCCAGGTTTCTGTACTTGTGTAAGGGAAACAAAATAGAAATGGTGATTGCCAAGTCCCCAATATTGTAGCTACCATCATGTTTATAAAAAAAAAAAATGTAATGTAGATGACGCTAGCTGATGCTCCCCCCCCCCCCCCAAACTATAAATAATGGGAAGGTATAACAGGACCTGGTACAGCAAGAAGGAGCTCTGCCTATCATGGCTTCAATTTACACAGCAAAGTGGAGGGAGATAGAAGGTAAAGCTAGAAGCAGATGTCAGCTGTGAATATTACTGCCATCTAATGGTCATTTATATGAATTACAAGCAGAATCAGAATGACCATATGTAAAAGCCCTCTGTTAATGCACATAATTCAGCTGCTGTCACATTAGTGCTCACTATATTAACCATGTTACACTGTACAAGACACCGTACATGGCTAATTATTATTATTTTTTTTTTTAAATAAAATACTTTATGTAAAACATCTGCCCTAAAAATGTTTTTTGTTGGAATGGGGCTGCATGAAAAAATAACCCTTTAGCTATCTCAGTGGTCCCTCCCGATGTCCCGCGCTGCAGTCTGACCTGTCCCTATATACATGGGACATGGACCGGAGAGACGGCAGCGTAAGACATCGAGAGGGACCACTGAGATAGGTAAATGTTTATTTGTTTATGCAGCCCCAACCGGCCACATATAATTTTTTTTACGTCTCGGACACGTTATGGTAAAGTGCTAAAAATGAATAAACCAAAAATATAACCAAAATATGTGCACTGTCAGTCTGTCACCTTTTACCAGGTTTGGCTACAGAGACAGGGGGTGCATGTAATTCTGAAAACTCCATGCCTTATCGAAATTGAATCTCCCCTTCAATATAGCACCAGAATTGTGTTTCTAAGTGCCACAGAACTGGAGATATTGGGGAACATTTACTAAGGTCCTTGCGCCAGTTTTCTATCGGACTTTGCAAGTTTTTTTTCAGTGCAAACTGCTTACACGTATATTTATGAAGTACCTGCAGCAGATTTGTGTAGCACACAACCATATTATGGCGTGGCTGCCCTTTTCTTAACACTTTTCCTCACAAGTTTCTGCACTGAAGGGGGCATTCTGGTGCTCAGTCGGACCGTGCGCCAAAATAAACATGCAAAAGGTGAACCAAAAAAAAGTGGTGCACTCTGTCGGGGCAGTGCAGAAGGCACCAGATTCATGCAGAAATTCTTAATCTGGCGCACTCTGCACTATACACAGGCAAACTGCTTTTATGTTCCTAATTTACTATTAAAATAATAGTAGGAAATTAGGAGCTGTATAAAAACATCATATTTGTTATTGCACCTAAAATCCCAATAAAGGGGAGTTTCTCCTCTTTAAAATTACACCAGAACTGTGTTTTTAGGTGCCACAGTTCAGAAGACATAGCCGTTTGAAGTTGGAAACTGTCATGATGTCTATACAAATGCTATCTGCACAAGGTGTGTGTAATCAGGGCGTATATGAAGGGGTCAATATAAAAAGAGGGTGGTCTGTTGAGGTCACAATTTGTTTAATGAACGTGAAAAAAAATTATTAATTTCCCCAAATCCTTGCCCACATTTAACATGCAGTAAATGATCACTCAGCCAATCGATTATTAGAGAGGTAACCAGCCTCAGTCAGTCATTGGCTGCATGCCAATAGTGGACTGGTAAATAAAGACCTGTAGTATTATATAAAAAAAAACTGGAACAGAAGCGGAATGTGTTGCTTATTTTTTTATCATTTTTAACCTGTTCTGGCCATTCTGTAATAGTACAATAGACAGATGGCTTGATAAATTATATTAAAATAACAAGTCACTATTCATCAGATAAAAACAAACTCCTTCCTCAGCTCCACCAGTGCTCCTGTTACCTGTCACTGCCGGCCTGTGTTTGTGCACAAAGGTTGTTGGTGCTTTCCCAACCTCTGACACCCGCCTGCTATCCGGCTGTATCAGGTGAGCACCAGCGGTCGGAGCGGCACCACAAGCCCCTGCAAGCAACCAAGACCTGGCAATAACTGTTTGCTCTGCGGGAGAAAGTGAACGCAAGAAGAGAGGAGTATAAGTAGTTTATTGTTTCTTAAGCCCCCCAGTCATATATCAATTGTTTTTATCCATGGACAACCCCTTTAAACATTTCCCAAAAGTAAGGTAAAATAACAGGCAAAATTCTAATGCATTTCCAAGCATTTCAAAAAATGTTTAGAGACTGTAAGCGCTTGTGAGCAGGGCCCTCACTCCTACTGCTTCGTATGACCATGTTATTAATAATAATAATTCCTTTATTTATATAGCGCACACAGATTATGAAGCGCTGCATAGAGCTTGCCAAAACGGTCCCTGTCCCCAATGGGGCTCACAATCTAATCATCCTACCAGTATGTTTTGGAGTGTGGGAGGAAACCGGAAGACCCGGAGGAAAGCCACGCAAACACGTAGAGAACATACAAACTCTTTGCAGATGTTGACCCTGAGACTTGAACCCACACTGCAAGGCTGTAATGCGTTCCACTGAGCCACTGTGCTGCCCCTATATAAAACGGTGATATTTGGGTTTGTTTGTATATCTATCCCATGATCTGTAAAGTCCTGCGGAATATAATGCCGCCACATAAATAAAGATGTATTCTTATATATTTAAAATAATAAAAATAAAGAATATTTAATATAAAATAGTGATACAAATCTGCTCGATCCTGTGCCATGGTTTTCTTTGTTTACTTTCTTTGTTGTAATTCTATTTTTTTTTTTTGTTGTTGTTATTTTTTTCCAGTAAACTTTGAGTAAACATAAAAAAAAAATGATACAAACTGTTATGAAAAAGGAGGGTAAGTTTACCAGGATGTGAATAGTTGTATGTATTGTGGTCTGATCTCACAGCTCACGGCATGGCTCAGTATCTAGCGACCTCCTCTGGCTCGTTCATTATCACACAGACACAAGTATATTGTCTGAAGGAAAATCAGCTTTAATCTAAAGAATTTCCCGGTCGGCAGCCATCTCTCCCTGTGTGCACGGATCATTTTACCTTCTGATAACCAAAAGACAGCGTTTCCCTGCTGGATTTATGTTGTTTCTTGCAAAACGTTTTATGGGAAAGCGACAGAATGCGATGTAACGGTGGAAGGCCGAACTGAAGAGGAGGAAGCTGGCATGTTCTCCTGCACAAAGGGGAACAAGTGGTCTTTACTCAGAGAGCAGCGTCCTATTAAGACTCACTTCTTTGCACATTACGCCTTTTATCCCCATTCAACCACAAAATGATTTTGCTATAGGAAATACAATGACGGACGGAGAAAAAAAAAAAAAAGATTTACATTGAATGAATCTTTAATAATAAACTGTTGCGGATCTCGCCCCTAATACAATAAACATCGGATTCTATTAAAGTTTCTTCCTCTAAAGGCAATAGGACGAAAGGGGGAGAGAGAGAGAGAAAATAAAATGAATATGAAAGAACTCGATTCTTTCGGTCTCCACTACCACAATGGTGAAATGAGCATGTTTAAATGTGCTAAGAGTATCTCTTTGCATCTTTTATAGCTTGTGTGTATTAATCTGTAAAGCTTATTAAAGCAAAGTCATTGCTATGCAAAGCAGCGCCCAATCCCTTTCTCTTGCTATTCAACAGAGTACAGTGTTTAGCCAATAGGACTGGCCCCCTGCCCCTCATTCGGCATTCATAACATGCAACATTTGCACAATGTATCTCTCAAAGGCTTATGAATAGAAGGCCTTAATACTCATGTAAACAACTGCAAACCAATTACTTAATGAATCAGACCCACACATAATGAGGTGGCAGACAAAGAGCCATAAATGCATTTTTTTTTTTTTGCGCCCAATCCTCTGCTTTAAAGTAAAATCCCTCAGCTGTAGTTTGGACTTAACCGGCACATCATAATTATTGTCTCTAGGACATCAGAGGAAGCCATTTTTTTTTTAATTTGGGTCCAGCGGGGTCCGCTTTGATGTCACTCATCAGCTCACTGACAAAACAGAGCAAAGAAGACTTTCTTTAAAAAAAAAAACAAAAAAAAAAAACTGAGTACCCCAGCAGTAACAGCACGGTTATGTTTATTGTCAAGTACAGGGTTTTTGAGACCCACTTGTAAAAGCAATAAAGCACAAGAAGTGACTGCCATAAGTGGAATCTTTAAAAGTAAAGCCTAGAAGAAATTTCGCTGCATGTCAATCACAAATAAGTGAGCACCTGAGCTCCCCGCTTTCTGTCTACACCGAGCGTCTCCTTCGCCAACTTAATCTCTCCCTTCCAAGACTGATGTCAAGTACGCGCTAACCATGTGCTGCCGCGAAACTTAAAAAAACAAAACACAGACCATTATCCCTCAGCTGTTAGGGAAATAAAACTTCAATGGGAACAAGGACGACACTTTAAGAGAAGGATGAACCACGTTACAAAGGACGCAGACAGAAAATCTAAATAAACTTGCTTAACCAAACATCCAGCGCGCACCCGTGGGAAGGGGGATGGCGCCATTGTCAGCATTTGGGGACATTAGGAAGAAAAAAAAAAAAAAAGTATTCCCAGGAGAAAAGACACTGATGGCATGGAAGGCAGATTGTGGGGACAACCACGGACAAGGCCACTCGTAGGGAAGGCAGATGTAGGCTGGAAAAAAGGGCAGGAATGTTCACAGATGGGATTTCTTTCTTTACCACAAATTGTTCTCCTTTTTATTGGAAAGGGTGAAGAGTATTATTATAAATGTTAGTTAATATATTTGAGTATATTATTTTGGTTTCATTCATTGAAATAGGTGTAATGTTTCTATTTTTTGCTTTTAAGATTTACGAGTGCAATACCAACATTTGTTAAATTGGGAATCGCCAATAGTTATTTGCACTGCAGCATTTAAAGCGGAACTAAAACTTTGACAAAATGTTATAAATACATAGAGCGGGTGATACTAATGCACTTTGTAATATACTTTATTAAAAAATATGTCCATGTGCCCTTTGTCTCTGCCTTTTTTCCTTATGTAAGCAGTTTGTGTAAATCAGCTTTGTGTCCTGTATGCACTGACAGCAAAGGAACCTGAAAACTGTCTAATAACTTATCTCTTTACAGACACTAGAGCAGTGATGGCAAACCTTTTAGAGACCAAGTGCCCAAACTACAACCAAAATCCACTTATTTACCATGAAGGGCCAACATGGCATTTTAAGCAGTAACTTATTGTTACCTGTTCTTCCACATCTTTGAATTGTATCGGCCGCCCGAGGCCAATACAGTTGAAAGAAGGAGGGCAAATTCAGACTATGGTTGCAGCTTCCCTCCACGGTCTCTCTGTACAGGAAGAATGGTGGGTCCAACAGGATGAGCTCCAAAGATCTTCTGTGAAAACCTTTTCATTTTTCCCGCAGTTCCAAACAGGCAACGGAGTGTCGCTTTAAAATAGCGCTGAGAGCAGCATCTCTTAAGTTGCCTGGGACTGCAGGAAGATTTGGTGGATTTGGTCCAGTTTTGTGAACTCTGTCCTGGGGCGATGGCCTAAGTGCCCACAAAAAGGGCTCTGAGTGCCACCTCTGGCTCCCGTGCCATAGGTTTTGCCACCACTGCACTATAGAGTCTAATAACCTCAGAGAGCCGGACCTTTAAAGGGAACCAGTCACCATGGACCTGGGCTTTGGATGCATTTCAAAAAACAACATGTGACTTGTCTGTGCTGCAGTTTCCTCAGATCCCAGCCACCACCTTTGTGCTCCTGTACAGCTCCTCTCCCCCCACTGATGTCAGCTCACCAGGCTGTGACCGTTGTGAATGAGTAGTTGTACAGAAACACAACAAGCCCCTACCTTCTACTTTTACCCATGTCCCATGCCTCTTCTCAGCATGTCATGTGACCAGTGACATCATCACAGGTCCTTTAGCCTCCTAACATTAGCAAACTGTACACCATGCATGTAACTGATAACATTACACCACAGCAGATTCTATGGACTGCTCCTCCCCATCCTAAATGGATTTCTACTTCTACCCATCCTTCATGAAAGCTGCTGTAATTCCATGTGATCAGATACATACATGAGGTAGATGTTGCAGATGTAACTATAGATGATGTCTTTAAGTGTCCAATGTTGTAAAAATGCTCTCTATAAATGTTCCATACAACAGAATATCATAGTCTGTCAATCAAGAACAAGTAAAATTTACTATGCAGGACGCAGTGTGAATGTTTCACATGAAGTGTGTTGCATAAAAGGTTACAATCTGATTTTTGCAACATTGCAGAACCATTTAGGGATAAGGGCAGTTCTTTTTAAACATAGATTTTAATAAAGACTTTATTTTGGGTGGGTTAATTTGCATGACATGTTCCCTTTAAGATACACTGCTCACTACCAGAAAAAGAACAGGAAAAAAGGCATAAAGAATTGGTTTCTCTTAAAGGGGTATTCCAGGAATCAGCATAATTCATATACAAGTGGGCACTCAAAATATAAGCTAATGTGTTATTAGTTGTTATTTAAAATTTTGCTCCCCTTAAAAGAAAATGCTGATGACATAGACTGTAATGAAGAATTAAAATGCTACCGGCCCTTTAATCAGTCCGTTAATTTCCTCCGCGCAGTCCGTTGCAGGACAGAAGATGGCCGCTGGTCACATGTCCACATCACATGTCCTGTACCTGCCTGGGCAGGACATGTGATCACCACTACGTTTGGCTGTAGTGGGTTGGTTGCAGTGCATCCAGTATGATCAGTGTTGTGGTGATGGCAGTTACACATCATTACCATGGTAACAGAGCAAGAAAACCTGTTACATCATCACTGTTAGCAGAGCATAAGTGGTAGGAGGAGTTACTGAGAACTAAAGGATCATGGAACTTGTAGTTTCCAGTGGCGGCCATCTTAGTGATAACTCCACCTACTTTAGAGAGGTCATAAATTTTGTAAATCATAAAATCATATTATTTTAGCTCCGTTTTGTGACTATTCCCGGAATACCCCTTTAATGAAGTATATTACACAGTTTACTATTATCATAGGTTCTATTTATTTATGAAATTACAAATGCTTCAAACGTTTAGTTATTCTTCAAGTATTAATAGAATTATTAGGATTAGGATTACATCTCTAACCATGTCTTATAATGTCATAATGTTGTAAGCGACTGACATTAACTTGTCATTTGATGTATGAATAATCCGATAGTCAAAGAAATCTATAGAAGTGCTGCAGCCACAACTAGTAAGTGTTACACCAAGGCTGAATTTATGTCATTACTGCTCATTATTGCTGTATAATATCCTCCATGCTAATGCTTTGGAGAGTCAGATGAAGGAGCAGTGGAGAAGAATATGCTCTTTAAGTAGGAAAGCCTCTGCCCATACACACACATACATACATACATACATACATATACATGCGCCACATTTACATGCCTTATCTTCCAATGATCCATTCTGTCTAATATGATTCGGTCTAATAAGCCAATGATTTATTAAGAATAGGATTTTTCTGTAAATATTATTTGAAGTTTTTAATTTGTAAACAGGATAAGAAAAAAAATGGTAAACATTTAAAAAACAATGCAGGCCACTTGCACAAAATACATTATTTCATCCTTAAAAAATGTGAGGCCACCGAGAAGGAAGCGTTGATCGATGTATTATGTACAATAAATTGGAAACGGATACTTCCTGCAATTACATGTCTCCAAATCCTACTTTTTGTTGACTAATGCTGGATTTGCTTTTGATCCAGCTCATACATGAGACCCATTGAATCTGGTAAGTGGATGCTCCGTAATGGTACAAGTCTTTTATGACTGTGCATGATTTATGTGGATCAGCAAAGGGAAAAGGAAGAAAAATCCATAAAATAAAGGAAGCTCTATAGTCCGTAATTGCTGCAGATAAATATATCACTGTACTCCATAGAGGAGTGCTATGGCTGTACATCACATTTTTAGCTGAGTGCCTATGACTTGTACATTGTACTGTTGCTTTCTTAGCTCATCTGGAAAGTCCATTAATGAAGTGGCAGCGATCAGTAATAATTAACATAGTGTTCTGGATGTGTAGGCATTGTAAGAGAGACATTTCTGTAGTCAAGTAGCTGCACTCATCACTGTTGATATAATACAGGAAGTAATGCAATATGTAACCACAAGTAGGGGAAATATTACCCGTAAGCTTAGAATTTAGAGAATGTAAAAACATATCTACTACATTTAGCATTAATATAGGCTTTTCCCAAATATATAAGGAAATTGAAATAAAAGTATTATCATTAAAAGTTCATGTTTCGTTTTAAATCCACTAAAAGAGGACCTTTCACCACCTCCCATATGTGGAGATGAGCATCCTGTACGGGCTGTTACATAGATTCAGGGGCACTTTGAATTTTCTTTCTGGCCCCCCCCCCCCGGTTGTGGAGATATAATTCCTAGTTTCTGACCATTATAATCTGTGTTTGGTCAGGGAGGAGGAGCTGGGGGCGTGTGTTATGCTAATCTTCTCTCATACTTTATCTATATCTGAGGGCTGTGTTCACACACATTCCACTAATATTCCGTTGCGTTTACATTGCGAGTACATTCCGTTTTATATCGCAAACGACTTGTGAAACCAAATGCGCTGTTTTCCATACATTGGGAATATTTCATTGAGTAAAATGGCTAAATTCGGAAAGTGAAAGAAGGCCAGGTCTAAATAGAAGCTAAAATCTGCAGTAAACGAAACTCAGTTTACATTCTGTCAATATCAGGAAGAATAAATCCAGCACTTTATGTCTTCAGGACTCTCGGTGTATTATGTCAGCTCTCTGCCTGACAACTGCCTTTGTCTGGTCTCTAAGTAGCCCTACGGAGAGCAGCTGGACACGTTAATTTGAGGTTCAGTGCAATGTCAATTGAGTCTTAAAATGAGAAGACAACAGCTGCACAACAATACCTGGGCTTGGTGAAAATATGTAGCAAAACAATTCACAAAAACTTCATAAAAAGCCAAACAAAAATGTAAAAATCAAAGAGAAATATCTAAAAACGTGTGCAAAGAGAGAACAATTTCTTTTTTACCTGTGTATAGGGCTTGGATCACTCGAAGATAAGGATCCTTCAGAACTCTGTTTATTCCTTAAAATTCCTCCAAAATCCTTTTTATCATTGTCCCGAGTTAACCCTAGAATTGAAGAGTTTGCGCAAAATTACAAGGGAATAAAAACAAAATTTAAAACGTTAAAAAAAGAATTTTGCTAAACATAATATACAGGCTGTCCCCAACTTAAGGACACCTGACTTACAAACGACCCCTAGTTACTGAAGGACCTCTCTGACCACTGTGACCTCTGGGAAGCTCTCTGGATGCTTTACTATACTCCCAGGCTGTAAGGTGTCTGTAATGAAGCATTATTGATAATCCTTGGTGCCATGACTGCACAAAATTTTGAAAATCCAATTGTCAAAAAGGGACAAAAAAAATTTGTCTGGAGTTACAATTATACAATATACCAATTCCGACTTGCGTACAAATTCAACTTAACTGTATACCCATAGAAAATAGCAACAGTAAATAATATTTAAATAGTATATTTAACACTTCTTGACAACAAAACAATTTTAACGTTTTTTGACAGATGGTTATTATCTATTTATATTTTTAGATCATTAACATGCAGGATTTCCCACAGGATGCCGGCAACATTTCAGATTACTGATGCGCTAAATTTGACAGGGCTTTTACCAAGACATGGGGTACCTGGTTTCAAGGCATTTGTAATGTGATTGCTATGAACAACCCCAAAAGATATGTGCCCTCATATTTCAAGATGGCAGGTAAAGAATGAGGAACAGTAGTGCAGTTTGTGTGGAAAGCTTTATGGGACCATCGGTAAAACCTCCAGCAATAAGACAACCTCCAATGCCGTGGATGGGAGATTACCGGTAATTTTTTTATGAAAAGAAAAAAAAAACCTCTTTTGAATATCACATTTTATATTTTAAAGGAGTTGTCGTGGAGGGCCGCTTCTAAGAATAAGACTATGCACAATATGAATAAGATGTCAAGCCAAAATGAGCCAAAAGTCAATCTGACTGATGTTCCATTTTCTAGAAGTTTAAATGATATCCCAATGAATAACACTGATTTTAACTGTGACTTGTGGACATTTTGTTTATTTGTGTGAAGATAATTTCCCATAAATATCTTGTTGTCCCTTATTAAGATAGCTGTCCTTGGATATGACCACCCAGCAACTCTTCCAACACTGACTAGACATCTCCTGCCCAACCACCTGTATTTAGCATATATTACCACAGGGCCATTCGATGTGGGACATTCGATAACTCAAAACATATAAAAAACTATTTGTTTCTTTCTGCAATCACTCCAAGAGCAGTGGTCGTATCCAAAGACAACAATCTAATTTTTAAGGGACAACATTGCTACATTTTTGGGAAGTTATCTTCACTTAGTTAAAGAATATCCATTTCAAGAAATGTATACATATGGCAGAGGAATTAAATTAAATGTGAACATACAGATGAGAATAACCCCTTATGCCCTTCATGACTGCAATATGGCTATATACGTCCTTATTGCTCATGCCCCGTGCAGTTGTGTTTCTAGGTTCCACGGAACATGAGATACCCACTGTTACATTTGCACTAAAAATATGATTTTCATATACAGCTCTCATTTCCAGACTAAGTTTAACAGTGGATATCTCCAGTTCCGTGGCACCTAGAAACACAATCCTTATCCTTTTTCCTCTTTAATATGACACCCAATTTTGTTTATAGGTGCCACAGTTCTGAAGAACAGCTGAAGTCAGAATGGATAAGTAGTTCCCGGGAGATAGAACTGACAGTTTGCATAAGTACATGCACCCTCTGTATCTGAACCTGGGGAAAGGTGAGGAATTGAAACCATACATAGTTTTAAAATATTTTGGTAAAGATTAAATTTTACTGCTTATAAAAAAACTTTAATAGGCAAAATAACAAAAAGCATACTTTTTCACATTTCTAATATTTTTTTTTAATTCTATAAACAAATAAAAAACATGTAATTTATAACTTTTCTACTAAGTTAAATCCTCACATTTTATGAAAGAAACAAAAAAAAAAAAAAAAAAACTTAATATGTAAAGCTGTTCCAAAGAGATCGTCATTTATAGAAGAGCAGAACAGAACTGCAAAATATGATATGGACACTCAGGCACCAATTACCCTAAGTCAGTGGTGGCGAAGCTATGGCACGGGTGCCAGAGGTGGCACTGAGAGCCCTTTCTGTGGGCACCCAGGACTTCACCCCAACACAGAGTTTGCCAGATAGGACTCGAGGCTTTCTCCTGTGGTCCAATACAGCTCAGGACATGCCATGCTCAGCGCCATTTTAAAGCGACATCCTTGGCTGCCAGGACTACAGGAGGAGCAAGAAGGTGTGGATAGAGATGGATTATCATTTGAGCTCCTGCTTTTGGGTTGCGTGATTCTTCCTCTTCAGGAGACCCTGGAGGGAAGCTACAATCCAAATTTCAACCATCTATTGTATTGGTGAACTCAGGACACCAATACGATTAAAATCTGTGATACAACAGGGATCAATAAGTTACTGCTTAAATTGTCATGTTGGCACTTTGCGACATACAAGTGGGTTTTGGTTGTAGCTTGGGCACTCTGTCTCCAAAAGCTTCGCCATCACTGCCCTAAGTCATAAAAGGTTTAAAGGGTTTGTCCACTTTCAGCAAATAATTGATACGGTTTGTGTAAGGTAATGTTATACAATTTTCCTATATGTTTTCTGTATCAATTCTCTAGATCTCTGCTTGCTGTCATATTATAGAACGCTTCTATGTTTTT
This sequence comes from Engystomops pustulosus, assembly GCF_040894005.1. Classification (NCBI taxonomy): domain Eukaryota; kingdom Metazoa; phylum Chordata; class Amphibia; order Anura; family Leptodactylidae; genus Engystomops; species Engystomops pustulosus. The sequence continues at coordinate 44,033,661 of NC_092413.1, forward strand.
TTTCCAGTTGATAGAAAACGGTGCATGATCTTGTGATGTAACACAGGTGCAGGAGCCGTTAGTATCGTACGGCTCGGATTATTCTCTGTGATAAAAACGGCTTGTGCACCTGCATGTCCATCACATCTCCATGGACACATTTCTATCCACTGGAAGTTAAAGGGGTTGGCCGCTTTACCTCTTGTATCTTTGTAATGTGTGTGTGTAAGTGTTGGGGGACCAGGATATTAGGTAATTTACCAATATACATCTATTAACCCCTTATCACCGACACTAGTTTTCAGCTCAATGACCAGACTCGATTTTTCCAATCTGACATGTCTCACGATAATTGGCTATAACTTCGGAACGCTTTAACATATCCGGGTGATTTTGAGAATGTTTTCTCGTGACACACTGTACTTCATGTTAGTTATAAAATTTAAGTGATAAGTTTTGCGTTTCGTTCTGAAAAAAAGTGAAAATTTGGCAAAAGTTTGTAAAAATTCTTCATTTTCCAAGTTTGAAATCTTCTGGTTTCCAGACAAGATGTAAAACTACCCAAAAAGTTTGATAATTAACATTTACAGAATATCTGCTTTATGTTGGGATGATATTTTATGCTTCCGGTCATTTTTCTAGGATGTTATGAGGCGCAAAACTTTAGGTGCGATTTTTCTTATTTTAATGAAAATTGCCAAAACTCACATTTTGAGGGACAACTCAGCTTTCAAGTGACTTTGAGAGGCCTAAATAATAGTAAAACCCCATAAATTACCCCACTATAGAAACAATATGGACTTGCGATTTAGAAACTATAGAAGTTTTGGGAAAATACATTCATTTAGGCCAAACTGACAGTTTCAGAATAAATTAAATTATGAAACGCACTGCAACGCTTGATGCCCGACTCCTCCCGAGTGTACTGATACCCCATATGTGGTGGTAAACGGCCAAGTATAGAATGAATGAAGGCGCCATTCACAGCAGATTTGTATTGTCACATTGTACGACCTATACATTTTTATTTATTTTTGGTAATGCGAACATATGAGGACTTATTTTTTATGGAATGAGATACAATGTATAGATAATTTATTTTGGGAGTCTAAAGCTTATTCATGAGATTTTATTAACTATTTCAAGGGGGACACAAACAAAATCATCAATTTTTATTTTGGTTTGTTAGCATTTTTTCCCCCCCGCTCCCGTAACATAAAAATAATATTTTATCTTTATTCTCTGGTTCACTACGATTGCGGTGATACCTCATTTATATAGTTTTTCTTATTTTTGCTCACTTTTCCTGAGCAAAACCAATATTGGAGAAAATCGCATTGTTTTTACTATTGACAATTTTTATTGCCATAACTTCTGTATTTTTCTGTTGTCAGATCTGGTTGAGGGCTTATTTTTTGTGAAAACAATTGTTCTTTTCAGTCGTATCATATTAGGGAACGTAACTTTTTTTGATCACTTTTTAGAACATTTTTTGTGATGGTGTTTGATGAAAAATTGTATATTACGGGAAGTTTTTTGAGTTTTTTTTTTTTTACGTAGTTCACCGAGCGGGTTCAATATTGATTTAGATTTATTGTACAGATTAATACGGACGCGGTGATACCAAACATGTACGTGTTTTTGTGTTTTATTTACTTTATTTGCATTTTATGTGTTACTGGGGAGATTATGGGACTTTTATTTTATTTATTTATTTAATTATATTATAAAAAGATTTAATTTTTTTTTATAACTTTTTTACATTTTCTACTTCTTGGCTTGAATAAGCGATCATCCGATCACTTATTCAAGTCTTTACACTGCAATACACTTGTATTGCAGTGTATAGTGTAAGTAACTGAGCATGGCGCGCCTGCTCAGTTACTTACAGCCGGGGAGAGAAGCCTGCATCCTCGGGTCACTCGTCGGGACCCGGGGCAGCGGCAGGAGGGATCGGATCCCCCGGTAAGCACACCGGGGGGGGGGGGGGGGGTGTCCGATCCACATGGGACACCCTTGCACGCTGCGGTCATGCTTGACCGTGGCGTTTAAGGGGTTAAACACCCGGGATCGGAGTTTTTCCGATCCCGGGTGTTGGTGCCGGGTCTGGGCTGTGATATCACAGCCCGACACCGGCGCCAGCGAGACCCAGTGTCCCGAAATCTTCTTCTGACGCGCCGCCGTAGAAAGGCGTACGCGTCAGAAGAAGTACCCTTAATGACCGCCGTAAAAAGCCGATACGACGGTCATTAAGGGGTTAATAGTTCAGCACCGCTCTCTTGATGAGTAAGGAGCAGCCTCCTGGCTTTCTATAGCAGGACAACAAGCAGAGATCTACAAAACTGTGATGAAATGATGCAGAAAGTCTATTGGAAAATTGTGTAACTTTTCATTACACAAACAATATCAATAATTTGCTGAAAGTGGACGAACCCTTTAAATAATACACACAACCTATGGCGTAGTGTATTGTTCTTTTTGGAGAAAAATTGCTTTGTTTCTTCAATCCTGAACAATCCCTTTAAATTTAGGGTTCGTTTATTTTCTAAAAATTCCGTCTTGCAGACAGATGTGCCTAGTTTCAGTTTATAAGATTTATAATAGGATAGGGATAGGAGGAAGAAGCTGTGACCATGAATCCAAGATGACACGTGTCTGCCAGGCGTGCCCCACTGATCAACTCAATTCTATGATTATAAGATACGGGGCAGACATCTGTGTTTAACTTTATCCTTAAATCACTTAAACTTTCCAAAGACCCAATATAATTCTATGATAACATGGACGGCATAAAGGAAAAATGGCCGCACGTAATAACCATGAAATCAAGGACACGCAGATCAGACGAAAGCTACAGAGGAAGCTTTATATCTGTGCCCGTCTGCCGGCGATGGCAAAGGCCCTGTAAGTGGATTATTAGAGTAAATCTGTCCAGTAATCCTACCCGAAGCCATCGCCATTACACAGATATTGTTTTTTTTTTATCAAACTTTGGACAAAACAAGTTTTCTTAAATGAGTCTGAAATATATATAAAAATTACATTTTATTCAATTCCTGGGCTGTGTCATTATTCTATCCCTCTATTTCCAGAGGAAGGATTGCATTGAAGTCTTCAGCAATACATGAAAGGTTTCCCCCTGCGGTTTTGGTTGCCCTGTCTATAAATCTGAGGCTGCATTGATGACCTCTCACTTCAAAGCTACTAAATTTAGCCATTAGTGTCACACTGACTGGAGCCGTTACGCTCTCCCTCAGACCGCGCCATTTTCACAGGTGTATTTACAGATACATCTACAAATTCCAGTTTATTTACATGGATTAAAAGCCATTAAGGGTAACGAACAAGTGACCTTGAGACATTTCACTTTCTGCAGTGACACCACACAGGACACCTGACGTTAGATCATTCAGTGGAGGTGTTTTTTTTTTAATTTATTTATTTCAGATGGTTTTTTTTCTAAACTAAATGTAACATAGCCCTATGGCTATATATCATAGACAGCGAAATGTCAACTAATGGCCCACTGTAGTGATGCATCCCCTATCCAGTGGGCAAGAAAGGTGATATATGTCTGACATGAGCGGGAGGGGACCCCCCAATCTGCAGAACAGGGACCACACATTGTCCTGTGAGTTTACTGAGGACCCAGCTTTGTCGCTCACACTCGTTTTTTGGCAGGGACCCTTCAGCTTTCCTGGCCTGTCTACTTTAGTAAATAATAACAAAAAGAAAAAACACTAAACGCTAAAAAAAAACAAAAAAAAAAAAACACCAAATAGTAGCCCAACCCAAGTATCCCCTTGATCGCTATAGCTGCCACACGCCCTCATTCACTTTATGCAAAGAGCCATGGATTCCACGGCCCCAGGCAAGACTCGACTGCCGGGATTAAAAAGATAGAGCAGGTCCTATTTCTGTTCCTGCTTGTGTCTTGGTCAGCCATTTTCACTTGTCATTGGTGCGTGGGACCGTTTCTTGCAACCTGTGAAACGGAATGTTATGTGTGCAGAAAACACTTTAAGGCCTTGTGACATCATAAGCCTCATGACATCTTAGGCCTCATGCACACAACCATGTGGTGTATGAATGGGGGATGGTGGTGAGCTCTTCTCACCCCTCCCCTCTCCATAGGTAGTAGTGTGGCTGTACGCCATATTGGTACAAAGATAAGACCTTCTCTACATTTGGTCGTGGTGTGATGAGACACTGTGTGCTCACTACACCACGGGCAGGTGTAATAGACCATTATGGGGACCATGATCTGGCTGTGCCCAATGTGCTTACGTGCATAGGGCCTGAGTTGGATCAGCAGTTTTTCACAGCCCTATAGACCTCTATAGGAGGGCAGAATGGACCACAAATAGGACCTGATCTGACCTAGGGGCACTAGGTTCATACACAGGGCTGTGAAATCCTTAGGCAAAAATGCTCTCCTGAAGGTTTCTCTTCTCCATGTGGGGGAGCTGTGAGCTACTAACCCTTTATATGTTAAATTTACAACTGGGTGTTACCAGCTGAGAGGACGCCCTTACATTGACTATGTCCAACTAGTGAGGACTGTGTTAAAGTAACACAAATGGCAACTCCCTGTAGTCAGCTTATTTACACATTTCAGGAGGGAAGAACAAAGGAAACATTATGAGTAATGGAAAACGCTCCAGAACTATTATTTTATGGGGACTGCAATTAATTAGTAAAACTTGGGAGGAGAAATGATAGGTCAATGAGACACTCGGGTCAGAACTGAAGCAATGTGCCATGTCTAGGGTTAGACCTCAAGGACCAGAGTTTGTATGTGGTGATCTTTAGTGACATATTATTTTAGGCCTTTGTAATTGGACATCAGTGAGTGGAAGAAACCCTCTGAAAATAAGATCTAAAATATGATGGTTGGATTTGAAAAACTGTCTCATTTTCCTGTGTATCAGTTTATGCTTTATTAATAATTTTTCACCTATTCACTGAATAAAGTTTAGATTACTAGCTATGTGACTGGAGAGAGGCATGAGGGGTTGAAATTGGAAGAAGCAATCATCAAAGAGGTCTGCCCCATACAAACTTATAAGAGATCCATAAAAAATGCCACAGTTAACTATGAAACTGTCTGGAGGCAGTCCCAGTCGTATCTTAGATTCCTACTACACATTAATATTACTTTATTATAATGTTATCCCACATACAATGTTACAGTATCAGTATGTACAAAACCCCACAAAAACCCAATTCCTTTGGTGGCCTCACATGCATTATATTACAGAAAAAAGGAAAATGTGACAATAAGTTTACAAATCCATGAGAAAATTTCCAGTATGCAATAAGCCCATGACATCCACGTAATGGGTGCAATGAGCTTATTGTGACAAGTTCCCCAAAAATAGCAAAAACAGAGCACTGGTGCTTTGAGCGGTAGGACCTCAATGGTGTGCTGAGATTTACCCATAAAATAAATTTACTTCATATCCACAGGATAGATTACAAATCTCTGAGAGATGAAGGTCCCACATTTACGAAAAGCACCGATTCCTAAAAATGGGCCAATGACACTACTACAACTTGTGGCAACCTTTCCCCATGGACTGTAAAAGCAGAACCAAGCAGAATGTTTTCCATAACACCCATTCACTTCACTACAGAAAAAGCATGGCTTTGTTCTACATTGTTTTGGGACAGGGAGCAGCAAGATGTGGTGTCAGTGATTCATCTCAGATAAAGAGGTAGGAACAAACCTATCAGATAAAAAAGGCTCTCCGCAAACTCTGCAGTGTCGTGGCTAAAGAAGACAGAACTTGCTTTTGTAACACTTTCATATATAATATGCATTAATGTTGTGTGTACAAACCCCAATTACCTACCAGGAATTTCTATATCTGATACATCACTAAATTCCTCAATGTTTTCTTCTTCTATGTGAATCTTGTCCTTTACATCTTGTAATAAATCTGTAGAATTTCCTGTATATAAAAGACAATTGAAAATATTAAATATTTAGAAAAAATACAATAAATAAGATTGTGTTGTAAAAATGATAAAAACACCCACAGCATTGTATGTATATATTATATTCCTACCATATATACTCGCGTAAAAGCCGACCCAGGTATTACCCGAGGTACCTAATTTTAACACAACAAAACTGGGAAAACCTATTGACTCGAGTATAAGCAGAGGGTGGGAAATGCATTGATCACAGCCTCCACCCAGTATAGAGCCATCAAACCCATGCCCTTTAGCATATATTTATCAAACTCGCTGTCCCCCAGTATACAGCCATCCCCCTGACCCCCAGTATATAGCTAGCCAGACCATGCCCCCTAGTATATAGCCAGCCCCTAGTATATAGCCAGCCCCCAGTATATAGCCAACCCTGCCCTCCAGTATATACCAGCCAGCTCCTCTCCCCAGTATAGACAGTGAAGAGGGTGAAACTAACCTCTTACTGTCTTTTCCCTAAAGCTGGGTCAATTACAAGATGCCCATGATACACTGTTTTCTCTCATGAATTAACTCCAGTGAGAAGCAAATCTAGTGAGATTCCTACAAATAAATCCACTGAGCACAACATAGTGTATACATAGAGCATCTGTACAGTGACTAGCCTGGCTGCTTCCATCACATGGAAAAGAGTGGAGCCCAAAATAAAATAAAAATAAATAAAAATAAAATAATCAGAATTGAGATAGTTACATGAAGATTATAGTCTGTACTATGTGAGCACTAAGGGTAAACAACTACCCTTTTGTTAAGATAGTCTCCAGAGAGCAGAAGCTGAACGGAAATTTGCTGCAGAGGAGTCTATGACGTAGCTTGAGGTACAAAGAGAGACTGAGAAAGTTCTAAAGAATCACAAAGGGGGGTGGAGGGACTGATAGGTAACAAGGGAGACCTTTTACCTGACTACTCTTTGGAGGAGACTTCTACTTTCACAGATCTGCACAGACACCAGCCTTTTCTGCTAGATACACATTTCATGAGTAAATAAGCTAGGTCTTACAGAAATAAGCAGCAAAGCCAGGGGAGACTTTCCCGGACAGCCTAAACTGCTGAGGATAACAAAGACGTATCTGGGCATAGGTAGGGAGGGTAATAGGCAAAGTTGTCCTACATTGCAAGAGCTACTGACTTGTGAAAAAAGTCAAATATACTTTTGTGTAAAAACTACAAAAGTGCTTAAGGAATGATACCTTTATTAGCTAACCAGAAAAATTATATTTGGTGCAAGCTTTCAGGGCACACAGGCCCCTTCTTCAGGCATGGATAACAATGAAGCACTGAGAGAAAAACACAATATTTGAGGGATGTTACAACAAGATAATTAGTACATATGGTGAGACTCAAATAAGATAAGCTGGGGCAATAAAAGTGGAGGTTATGTTAAACAGAGAAGGGTGATGGGCAGGGGGGGGGCTAGGATGGCAGGGGTCTGGAGTTAGTCTCTTGTGGGGATTGAAGTGAGTCCATATAATTTTTCTGGTTAGCTAATAAAGGTATCATTCCTTAAGCACTTTTGTAGTTTTTACACAAAAGTATTTTTGATTTTTCCTGGCTAACACGGTATGTCAACAATTTTTTCAACATATTGTGAAAAAATTAAATCTAGTTGTGCTGTAAGGGCAATGTGACACCCAGTTGTCAATTTATACAACAAAACATACTGTATTGCTGAATTGTCTACTTCATCCATCCTTCACCCGTGATGGAACATAATTAGATCCCACTAGTTTGAATGGCACTCCTGATGATAGCTTTATCGTTACATTCTCAGGATATTTTCCTGGCTAGACTCACATATGGAGAACAGGAGGTCTGCTCGAGAACCTTTGAGGTTTTAAAATGGAAGTATTTCATCTCTGAGAACTCCAATCCTGGTCCATTAAAGGTTATCACCAACTGCAATCAATCTGTTCTTCTCAAGGCTAAAATGGCAATCAATACTCCCAGTACTTAAAGGCACATAAAACGGTCCCAACTTCACTCTTAACCCCATACAAAAGGTTTATACCCGTTAACAATTCTTAAAATTAGCAAATAAACATTAAAATACTTGTTACGGCCACAAACATAAACCCTTGCAGACCAGGTGGATAGTACGGATTTACCGTTTTTTACCTTATTTACCGTTTTTGTTATCACTGTATGTTTCACTGGATCAATCGAATTCTGCATGGAGAAACTACGCTCTGTAGCCAGTAATTAAAATTTTAATAAGTGAGAGATTTTTGTAAGTAAGAATCAGTTTTATTAAAACTAAAAAAAAAAAAAAACTAATTGACAATACGGTGCTCTTGCTGAGGCTCCCTGGGGCACCCTACTGCGCTTTGCTCCATCTTCAAACACGCAGCAAAGGAAGGGGGGGAAGTGAGAGACTATGGCTGGAAGAAAATTTCCACAAATCATTATTTTAATTTTAAGTCAACAGGAGCTAGAAGAAAATAACAGCTTGTAATAAATGACATATATGTAACTCTTCAGTCTACATACATACTACATGCATGATGGGGATTAGTGGAGAGGTTCTACAAGGACATATCATTCATGTGGAGGAGACGTGGGAGGATCTGGGGTTACTTGCTAATGATGTGTACGGTTTATATTCACAGAACTGGATCTAATTAACACTTTCCTGCTTCCACATAAAACACAACCTTATTAATTGCAAATTCTCGTTTCTACAGGTTCATTAGAAGCACTGGTTGGAGGCTCGATTCAGATCTTTCTAAAGAAGAGGAGCTAATGTTCATATGCGCCTGAGGTCATAGGCTATTACTAAGACTAATCATCGCTGCGGTAGATGAAGCTGTGTATATGCTGAAATTGGGAGATAAATGCAATGAAGAAAGTGACTAGAGAAAACATTCCACTAATAAGTGCGGTATGGGATGGATACATCTAGAGCATGTTTGCAATTTATAACTCGTGCAATCTGGTATAGACTCAATGTGCAGATCAAGTGTTTCAATATATTTACATATATTGTTAGGACCTTCAAGCCGCCTAATGATATGATCAATAATAAAGGTTTCCTTCAGAAAGGATAGACTTTCGATGGTCTGCCATGAGGGCAAGAAATTCTATGGGGCAGATTTATTAGGGCTTGTAAGAAAGGACCTGGTAGCACAGCTGGCCACCAGATTTATACGGAGCGGGAGGGTTTAATTCCCCCTTTATGTCTATTACAATCTTAAAGAAAATCAACCACTGAATTTTTTTTTTAAAAAGTAAACAAAACTCACCTCTGCTCCTCTTCATCTTGATCCCTGTACTGTCTGTCGCTAGTCTTGACACAAACTTATAATTAGCAGCATGGTGCACAGGGACAAGATGTCCGGCGTTCCAGGCTGGTAATTATGCACAACCCCGCACCTCCCTCTTCCATGCTGGGAGTATGGGAGAGGGAGGTGACGTCACCCAAGAGGCGTGTCAAGACTAGCGACAGACAGCGCCAGTATCAAGATGAAGAGGAGTGGATTTGAGTATTTCTAGCCTTTTTTTTTTTTTTTTTTTTTTTATCTTTTCAGTGGTTGATCTCCTTTAAAAAATCAACCACTTCAAATCCTTGATTTGCCTTGTCAGGCAAATTAACCTCCAAACCTAAATATATTTTTATAAACTGCCATTAGAAAGCATTGCCCCTATACCTACATTATCCCTCTACATGCCTGTAAAATTACGCAATCAGGTACTAAAACTGTATGCAAATGACCTGAGAGTAGTAGTGACAGAATAAGTTACAGAGACCTGATGGACAGGTGTCCCTTAAAGGGGCAGCTGTATAATAAAAAAAACTCTTGTTTCAATTTTCAGAAATTTCACTTTTTTGGCCAATGACTGTCTGGAGCTGCAGGTTCCATTAGACCTTTCTTCATTATATTGAAAAATACAGTGCATCTTTTTTTCTGCTATGAATAACAGAAGTGCACTGGAAGCTCTAATGAAGTCTATGGGGAGCGCAAGGTGAACAAACTACCGGTACTTTCAGTTTATCTTCTGGTTTTTTTGTTCTGTTATACACTCTCCCAGTTTTAAAAGTTTAAGAAAAACCCCTGATGCAAATGTGAACTGTGCCTTAGATGGATTAACTCTACCAAACTTAGTAGATCTGAACTGCAGTGCTACAGTCCTAAATTAGGCATTGAATGAGTTTGTTAGACAACCTTGCACCCTAACAGAATCCTCTGTGTAGTCACAGGGTTGGAAGCATTTCAAAAACACAACACATGACTTGTCTGTACTGCATGCTTCCTCCATTTTGTCCTCCTGTACCAATTGGCCTTGGTGAAAAAGAGTTTGGCTCTGCTGGTAAAGAGGTATGAAAATACTTCAAACAATTGTCCAAAGACCTTAAAGCAGGTACCTCTGAACCCTCTGCTATAGAAGAGCCATTACAGAAACTATAGACGGAAGAAAGGTCCACTCCATTCCCCTTCTGCTCCTTATTCAGGTAAAAGTACCAAAGGCACCCTGAAATTGCCGCAGGCTATGATGGAACAGGAGGATGGGGCTACACCGATGGAGACGTGAACGGCAGCTGCACGGCAGCCGAACCGGCATCGTTAGCCGCGGGATTTCAGCGGTTATTTACCGATGACATCCCCGGCCAACACCCGCGGTCGGAGTGGGCTCCGATCACGGGTGTTTAACCCGTTAAATGCCGCGGTCAACGCAACCGCGGCATTTAACATGCCTTCTGGAGGTCTTTACCCCACGATCGCCCCCTCCCCGCACCGTTTTCGGGGGGGGGGGGGGGGGCGCATCGCTGTTTTGGCACCTCTGGGGTCCGATCGGGACCCCAGAGAAGCCTGAAGGGTTTACCTTTAAGATGGCGTCTGTGACGTCATCTTAAAGGCAAAGTGTCAGCCTATGCATCTGCATAGGCTGGCACTGATAATACCCTGCAATACATTAGTATTGCAGAGTATTATCAAGAACAAGCAATCAGATGATTGTTCATATCCCATGGTGGATCATGTAAAAAAAAATGTTTTTCAATAAGCCCCAAAACATATAAAGAGACATATAACGCTCAAAAAAGTCTAAATCATAACACAAACCCCACATATATAGTATCACCGCGTCCGTAACAATCCATAGAATAAAACTAAATAACTATTGAACCCATATGATGAACGCCGTAAAAAAAAAAAACCTTAAAAACCCGCCAAAAATTATGATTTTTACCTATTATATCCCACTAAAAATGCAATAAAAAGTGACAAATGCAACAAAACATATGTACTCCAGAATGATACTGTTGCAAAGAACAACATGTCCCGCAAAAAACAAGCCATCGACCAGCTCTGTAGCCAAAAACGTAACAATGTTATGCCACTTGGAAGACGGCGATGCAAAAATGATAGATTTTTCCCCACATTAGGGTTTTATTTGGCAAATTTAGTAAAACATAAGAAAAAATATTCATGTCTGGTATCCCCGTAATCGTATCGACCCATAGAATAAAGATAACATGATTATTAGGCTATACGGTGAACACTGAAAAAAAGTAAAAAATCCAGTACAGAATTGATGCTTTTCTACTCATGACCTCAAAAAAAAGTTCCTAAATTTTCAACAATAGGTGATACCAACCCCAAAATGGTAGCACTGGAAAAAGCATCTCGTCCCGCAAAAAAAATGCCGTCACATGGCCCAAATAACGGAAAAGCAAAAATTTTATAGCCTTCAAAAGGGGGCAACGAGAAAACTAAAATCCTGGCAGCTGCAGGGTTTTAGGAGGTTTTTGTTGCTAAATATGTAAAATTTGATTTCAAACAGTATTTATCCAAAAAATAGTCAATTCTGAAAATACGGAAAATCGCTATTCGATTTGTAGGCCGCGTGACGTCAAAATAAATTATCCAAACATTTCAAAAATTATGAAAATGTAAAGTAGACAAATGGGAAATGTTATTCTGCAAGTTATTTAGGTGGTAAACTGATCTGCCTGAAAACGCGGTGATTTTGAATTTCGAAAATGGCAAATTTTTCTAAAAATTCATCATTTTTTTCTTTTTTTTGTAAATAAACGCAAAACTTATCAGCCAAAATTTACCACTAAAATGAAGTACAACACGTGGGGAAAAAAACAGTCTCAGAATCGCTTTGATAAGTAACAGTGTTCAAAAATTATAACCATATAAAGAGACGCAGGTCAGAATCTAAAAAATGGGACTGAGCCTTAAGCTGTAAAATGGCTGCGTCCTTAAGGGGTTAAAACAAACTGCAACCCTTTCATGTTGGAAAAACAACTAAATATTTCCTCAATCAATTCCTCCCTGTTGAATGACAACAAGGCTACAACTTGTTTCGCAAAGTGCTATAAGAAAGAGTATCAGAAGGGGTTTTATCTTGCATGATGTCCATAATTGCACCTTGTGATAATTTTTAGTATTCCTAAATTGTCCCGTTGCCCCGTGCACATTCTATGATAAAAGAAAAAAAGCGCAAATCCGCAGAAAAAAATCTAAATCTGTCTCATCTGATCCGCACGCCCATCGAGAGGTGTTCCTTAGAAGCGCAGCTTTTTCTTGCGGCACATTTGACTGGCTCATAACCGATAGTTATTCAGTTACAAAAGACAAGTAGCAAATTAGCAACATCTGCAGTTTGCAGGGTAATTACTGAAGCGACTTACGAGCATTAATCATTCTAAAATATCCACAAATGAAAGAAAAACCCAAAGGTCAGGTGACTGTGGCTCGGCGGCGGTGGTGCTCGCCTTCCAACTCGTTAGCGCGCCGTCACCTTTGTTTACCAGGCATACATTGTGTTTAGTAAATATCTGCTCATTTGTTTTAATCCCCTTGTGGGTGTTGTGCCTCTTCCTTTCATGCCGAAACGACTTTTACCTGGAACACGTTTTTTCTCTCCAAACTTTCCGTCTCTGCTGTCATCTTCACGCGAGCTTGTGTCATCTGTGTGTTGAGACAGAAAAATAATGAAACATTTCAAAGGCGTGATGACCGGGCTGGCTTAGTTCCAGTTAAACCCTGCTCTTTGAGAATATTTTTTTGCCTTATACTGTTGTTATCTAGCGTTTATTGATCTTGTCTTCTACTTTCTGGTTCTCAAAAGAAAAGCCTACTGTGAACTTTTTATCAAATAGGTTTCTTCTCGGCCTTCTTCAGCAGCCAACCGGGCTTCTTAAATTATTTATGCTTTAACTAGATGAAATCAAAAAAACTGGAAAAATTGTATATAAATACCAACAGTGTCTCTCTGAATAGCAGGACATGTGCAAAACAGAAAAAAACCCAACAAACTTAATTAGCTGGAATCAAAGTTGCTTTTTCCACGGGAGAATAAAACAAGCATGCACTCCAAAGACCTAAATCAATGTGCCCAGCTTAATCATATAAAGGGTTTTTCATCCTAATTGCCGAGCTCTTTAGATTTTGATGAGATGGATACTGAGGAAGATAACCCAGCGAGTGTATATTACCCAGTCATTATCCAAGTCTAAACTTTGATTATTAAAATGGATTCTTGGTGGATATGGCTGACATAATTGCTTTGTCTATGGTTCGGCCTTGACATAATTAAAACAAATCATGTGGTGTTCATCACTGCTGTTATTTTGCGGCATTGGAAAAAAAAAAGGGAAAAACACTCCATGTAACATTTTAATTTGGTTGATATAATTTGGTAGAGAACATGTGCAGTGTTCGGACTTCAAAAGAATAAAAAGGGGTTAATTACTAGGCAATTTCCAGCTCACCTACGGAAAATCTGTGCGTTTTGTCGGGTCTATAAATGTGCAGGCCCAAATGTTTCTGCTTGACATCTGAAGCCAATTATAGAAGCAATTTTTTTTTCCCTTAAAACTTTTCTTACAGTGCATCTAGGTCATCTGTGAGCTAAAGTATAGCTAGAGAGATTTCAGAGTTTTATATGTATATTTTACATGTATACTAGTTTATTTTTTTATCCTGCTCCACAAGTGCATAATGACCTCATGACATTTCTATCTTCAGTAACAATACGCAACTTTGCTTTGAGGAAATATTATACGGAAAACCTGCGTTGCGTTATGGTGTGCTCATTGCACCGTGACCATGCATAATAAAAGTCAACGTCAGACGTGAGCTAGCCGTCAATTTAGCACCTAGCTCATGGCTAACAATTACGGTTGTGTGCATGAGCCCTTGCAAACCTTGCCTGTTCAAGTATTACATTGCTCATTGATATAAAACTGTAGTGGCTCTCCCAGGCAAAATTACACGTCTTCATCACCACATTGCATGAATCAAGACGTTCTATATTTCTAAATTAAAGTGGTTTATAAGAAGGTTTAATTATTAATTAAAGCGTAACTAAACTTTAACAAACGGGTTAAAGTTTGAATAGTGCAGATGCTAATGGCAAACTTTATTAAAGAAATCTGTACCTGAGTACCTTCTTTTTCTCCAGCCTTTCTTCCTTAGTTAAGCAGTTTGTGTAAGTCAACTTTCTCTCCTGTTCTTCACTGACAGCTCAAAGATAAAGGAGCCTGATGAAGTGTCTAATGACTTAACTCTTTAGAGGCCATCCCTGGAAATATGCTCTAGGTATGGAAAGAGTTAATTTCCTTATCTCTATGCTGTGTACATGACGTCAGATACACTGCTCACTACAGGAGAATGAATGATCAGAAAAAGGGCACCATTTTACTTAATGAAGTATATGACAAAATATTCACCTGCTCTATTCCTTCCTGCAAAAAATTATTTCAATATAGAAACACAGCTTTATTGCGTTATTTCTGAACAGCTTGGATGTTCTGTTTTAACCTTATCCTCTGTGTGCTATAAATGAAATGATTTATTTAATTCATAATTTTTTTAATCATTACAGCAAAATCAAAATTGATATATTTGACAAATGAGGATATTCAATTAACTTTTTTTTCACATCCCATGTTTTGCGGGATAGCTTTAGTTTTTATTGGTGACATTATGGGAATTCTTTTGGGGGGAGACAAAATAAATATAGTGGTGGAGATTTATCTCATGTGCCAGAGAGTTGCTATAGACTTCCTAAAATAAAGGTCCCCATTTGCAAGGCTCCATCATAGTAAGGGCTGATGAGGGAATCCATCCCTCCATCTATCAACCCCCTTAGATACCATGAAGAGCACCCAATACTACTAGTATTCTTGTGCAGCATTGTAAAAGGGTCCACAGTCTAATGCGGTCAGAAGAAGTAGATTTATCTAGATTTAGGTATATGAATGGAAGAATATTCATTATAAAAGTTTAACACCGTCCCAAAATTTGACGTATAGTACTGCATGTCAGCAAGTGACATCCGCCAACATGTACTAGTATTAGGTCCAGCTTATGGCACTGGCGCACAAGTGAGGATGGTGCCATAAGCCACAAGCCGATGGGTGTTTACCCCTTACATGACCATGGCACGTTATAGGCTTTTGCCTGCTTCCCGCCATGATAGGACCTCCCCTTATCTCCCCCCCAATGGTGCTTTTGGGGGGAACCAATCATGCTCATGTCAAGCCTGGGTCTGCCAAGGTCATTTGCAACTTGAGTTGGTCCGTCAAAGTGTAAGTTGTCGTGATTCTCATCAAAATGTAAAAAAAAATTGCTCCTAAAATTATAATGCCTTATAACATCCTTAAAAATTAGAGGATGCCAACATAAATGATCATGCCAACATAAATGGTGAGAACATATGCAGTTTCCCACACAGTGATCACTGCTAAATTCCCCATGAAGTAAGAGGGACAGCATTCTGGTAAGGACAGGAAGTGGACAGGGAAAAGACTTCCTGTCCACCCAGGCTGAGATGTGAAGAGACACTGAACTGTCAGTCAAAAGAAGGAGGTGTGGTTTACTGGCAGCCTGTAGAAAACATGACTCTTCTATTCAGAATATGACTAACCTATATTCATTTACATATCAGAAAAACAGCAGTAATTAAGGTACAAGACCTCGGGGGATGATTATTGTAGGTAATGGGGGGACTTTTAACCCTTTACCAGCAGGTATTACTGGTGTGAGGAGTAAAATTCTGATGACAGGTCTTCTTTAAAGAGTTTCATAGTTATAGTTCATAGTTATAGTTATACTACTTATAGTGATAAATGTCAATTCTAAAAATAGAACCGTGTCAGGAAGGTGAAAAGTAGCTCCGGCGGCAAGGGGTTAATGATGAAATTAAACAATCCATCATCAGTTTGAGTTGTAATATTTAATTCTATTTTAGATATTAGTTAATTTAATATAAAAACTTGCCAACTCTATGTATTCTGTTGTCTTCACGTCTCGGCATATGCTTGTAGCGGTCACCTACTGACTGATCCCTCTTCAGAAGGTTGGAGCTTTCCTCATCTGTGCTGGAAACTGAGGTAGGATTGTTAGAATCTCCTGCAGGATTCAGGCCATCCTACAACGACAACATAGCAAAGACTATAAAAACAGGAACATCAATCAGCATAATTCATGTGCACCAGGTAGGCTTATTTTTGGAGAAGTCAAAATATAATTTAAAGGGAATCGGTCAACAGAATTTTCCCATTAAACTACAAGACTCAGGTCTGGTATGAAATGTCTTTTCTAGAATTCTCACTTTAATATGAAATCTTACCCGTCTACCTACTTTAAAAAATTTCCACCAAAGCCATATGGAAACGAGCAGAGAAAAGTCATATTTGCCAAATAGAAGTCGAATTTAGAGGATGTAGGGGGTGAATCAATTTAGAAGCTCCATCTTCAGTTCTGAAGCATCTGCCTGCATCTCTGGTTCTGTAGCTCACAGAGCCGCAAGCATCATGTGATATGAAGTGTGAGATTCTTCACTTGAATATGACACCATTATGTATCTAGGTTCTCTAGGACCAAAGATAGGGGAGTCTGAAGTGACCACCCCCCTGTAACGTTTAGACATGACTCATCTCAGGCAAACATGACCCTTCACAGTTCATTTTTTACATGACATGGGAAAATGGTGAGATTTAACATAAGAGAGGAGTGGCGTTTCAGACCCCACTTGAAGGGGATAGTAGTTTAACCCCTTACCGACATGTGACGTAATAGTAATCGCGGGTGTTTTCCTGCTGATCGCCACCGGCGGCATGGGCGCCGCCATCTTTCCGAGGATCGTCGCTCCCCGTGACTTCATCAAGGAGCGGCAATCCGTCGCCATGGTAGCCTCGGGTCTCACGAAGACCCGAAGCTACTACAGGTTGACCCATTCATTACAATGTGCTATCAGCACATTGTAATGTATGAGGAGTAAAATCCGGATATACTGCCATACTGTATTATGGCAGTATATGATAGGATCGTACAGACACCCTAGGGTTAAAGTATCCTTGGGAGTCTGAAAAACAGTAAAAATAAAAAAAGAAAAAGGTTAAAAAAAAATTATAATAATAAAACCTAAAAAATCTAATCACCCCCAGAACTGATATAAATATACATTAAAAATCGTAAACACATTAGGTATCGCCGCGTCTGAAAATGCCCGATCTATCAAAATTTGATAACGGTTTTTCACTGTGTTTAACCCCGTAACGGAAAATCTCGCCCAAAGTCGAAAATGGCACTTTTTTGCCATTTAAAAAAAAAATAAAAAATTCTATAAAAAGTGATCAAAAGGTTGTACAGTCCTAAAAATGATAACATTGTAAACGTCATCAAAATCCGCAAAAAAAATGGCATCACCCACAGCTCTGTACACCAAAGTATAAAAAAGTTATTAGCGCCAGAAGATGGCAAAATCCCCCAAAAAAAATTTGTACAGGAGGTTTTAATTTTTTTTAAATGTATGAAAACATTACAAAACCTATATAAATTTGTTGTCCCCATAATCGTACCGACCCAAATAATAAATTAGACATGTCATTTGGGGCGTACAGTGAAATCCGTAAAATCCAAGCCAACAAGAATAAGGCACAAATGCGTGTTTTTACCAATTTCACTGAATTTGAAATTTTTTTCCCGCTTCCCCGTACATGGCATGGAATATTAAATACCACCATTTTGAAGTGTAATTTGTTACGCAGAAAATATGCCGTCACACAGCTCTGTAGATGGAAAACTAAAAAAGTTACAGATTTTTGAATGTGGGGAGTGAAAAATGAAAACGCAAAAATAAAAAAGGGTTCCCTTTAAAGTCATAATATTTTCTGATATTCATAATGTACTCATTCTGCCTCTAGTTTAACTACATAAGTATATAAAAGAAATAATATTAATCAATTAATATGTACAATGTATTACAATTGATATGGACCAAGGATGTAAATTGTTTTGCTCTCCACAAGGTTCCCTCTTATTAAGAATATGACAAATCTAAGGGGATTAAGACCTTGGCAGCGCTATTGCATGATAACCCCGGCTTATACAACATTAAAGCACCTTATATATCCTTGAAACCGAGATCATTTTTACAATTCTCTTATACAGAGTCCTACTGTACGAGGCTCTAGTGATGTGCAAGCAACAATAGAGTATATGCTAATCTGACAAAAGGAACAAAAGAAAGACCATTAGAGGAGATGAGAAAGATTCAAGGAAGTCTATTGATAAAGATGATGTGTTGATACTGATTACTAAGTCGCAAGGACCAAAAGGCTCCATGTAGATGAAGAAACATCTTAATTGCTAAGGAACAAAGCTACTGGAGTTCTCTTAAAGAGGACGTTTCACAACCTCAAACATTAACAATACCAGGATGTAGAAGCTGCTACAAAAATTTAGGGGCACTTTGAATTTTCTTTATAGCCCCCACGGCTGCAGAGATATCAGTCCCAGTATCGGACCATCATAATCGTGTGTGCCGTCAGAGAGGGGGAGCTGTAGCAGGAGGCGTGTGCTATGCTAATCTTCTCTGATACTGTTCAATCAGCGGAAGGCAATGTCAGATGAGCTACAGATGTATAAGAGAGTATAATTGGGATAGGTCACTTCTCATGTAGATTCTGTGTTCACACCTTGCATTTATATTCCGTTAATATTCAGATAACACGTGAACGCAAACACAATGTAAACACAATTGTGCAAATGAGATGTAAATGCTATATGAGCGCAAGTGCAACGAGGCCATGATCTAAATGCATTGTCAATGAAAATGCAATATAAGCATAAAGCAAAAGTGATGTGAACAAAAATGTGATGTATACACAATGTTAATGCAAATGTCATGTAAATGCTAAAGTGTTGTGAACACAATGTGAATATAAACGCTCTGGAAACACGATGTAAACTCAGATGTGATGTTAAGGCAATGTAGACCCAAAAGCATTGTAAAGATAAACCTAAAGTAAATGTAAATGCTTTGCAACAGCAGTATGAATACAAATACTATGTAAAGTCACATTTGCGCAAAAGCAGTGTAAATACATTTACATCGCTTTTGAGGCAGCAATGCATTCACGTCGCCTTCACTGATGTGTAAAATCACATTTACATTGCGTTTGCACTTACATCGCATTTGCATCATGTTTAAATTGCATTTGCGTTCACATAACGTTTGCATAGTATTTACATTTGTGGTAACATTGCGTGAGCATCACGCTTGTGTTTACATTGAGTTTACCTCGTATTTGACGTTTACTGTGCGATTATGTTTACATTGCAATTACATTGCTTCTACGTTTATAATGCATTCACATCGCATTTGTGTTTACATTGTATTTGTGTTCACATCCCGTTAACATTGCAGATACATAACATTTGCGCTAACGTGGCTTTCACTTTGTGATTGTGTTTACATTGTATTCGCATCACGTTTACATTGCAGTTGCATTTACATCATTTTTCATCATATGTGCGCTGACATTTACATTGCAGTTCCGTTTACATAACATTTGTGTTTAAATCATATTTGCGTTTGAATCACGTTTACATTGCTTTTCCGTTGACCTTGCGTGCACATTGCATTTCCGCTAACATCACATTTACATTGTGATTACATTTACGTTGTATTTGCATTCATATTATATTAACATTACATTTGCGCTACCATTGTGATTGCGTTTACACTGCGTTTGTAGTCTCATGTTTTAATTGCATTTGCATTTACATCGTGTTTACTTTTCCATCGCATTTACATTGCGTTTACTTCGTGTTTGCATCACAGTTATGTACCCTTGCATTTGTGTAACTGTGGTGTAAACTGATTGTTTACCTAATAATGTAAGTGTGTGTGAACAAGATGGGGGACATGTATTTTTTTCCTTTGGTGTATAATTGAGACATTTGAAAGGTCTTTTTTGCGCCTTATGTATGATCATTTCTTTTTCTCCCGTGATTTTTAGATTTTCCTATGCCGGCAGGAGCAAATTTTGGCCTTTTTTTTTTCTTTAGCCTTTTTGTTGAAAAAGTCTCAAATTCCCATGGATACAAGTCATGTGAGGTGGTTATGTACAGGAGTGGACACTACTGTAAAATTTGGATTTGCACTCTTAAGCACTCTAGTCACCCCGGGGAGATGACGACATATGAGGCTGCGGTCACACGTGGCAGTAATGCATGCCTTTTCATACACACCATAACAGCTGAAAAAAGGAGATTTGCCCAATTACATTACATTCAACATTGCATTTACAAAATGTATGTGTTAACAACAATGTAAGCAGGCAAATCTGCTCTTCTCAATTGTTCGGATGCATTTGAAAATGTGTGTGTTAACGCCATGAGTGACCGCACCCTTAGAAGTAACCAATAAATTTCAATAAAATGTGAATGCAAAATTGTATTAATTTCTTTAAAAAAAAGAATCCAAAACTTTTAGTGCCCGGAAGGTTTATGTGTAAAATTTTAAACATTTAAAGTACAGTAAGTGAAATAATTCCAATTTACATGTTAAAAAAGGGTCGATAAAAAAAAATCCTTCCTCTGCACCTGCCCTGGACCAGGTGAGGATTTGTGCCTAAAAGTCGAAAAATTAAGCAAAAAAGTGATACATAAAGAGAGAAATCATACGGAACATTAGAAAATAAAGATATTAAAGGCACCGAACAAGGTGCAGACCAAAGCGTAGTTAAAAAATGTTCCTTGACAAAGCATCCATGCGAAACGTGTGTCGGGGATCGGCTCCTTTGGTCTGTACACAACTTTCATACTGCCCTTTTGCCCAGACCTGTTGGACTGTGTATCTAACAGGACTTGGCTATTATATTGAGTGAAGTAGGAGCGAGTCTCCATATATATTATGTTAGTATACATTGTGGCATTATGTGGGCCCTGTATTCTCTGTGCGCTGTTCCTCTTTTTTATGTTTCTTTATGTGGTTTTAGATTTGTTATCTAATAAACATATAGGGGCAAATTTTCTAAGGGTCACGGATCGCACTTTGGTCGGAATTTCCATCCTTTTGCACGTATTTAACAGGGGTTTACGCTGGGATTGTGGCGCAGCTGTGCAGACTTTCATGCAACAGAAATCGGGGGGTGGGGGCGTGCCGTTGTACCATCTGACTGATTCGGACTGAGCGCGGGATATAAGATTCAATATGTGTCACAAGATCAAGCACTTACATGAACCAGGAAGAAGAAGGTGAACTCTGTCGGACCTGAGCGGGGAAGCAACACATGCAGGATATCGGGAGCCCGATCTTAGTGACATTATCGTCGGACAATGCACTTTCTGTGAACTCCAAGGAACGGCTAAGTAAATCTTCCCCATAGTTCTACTGACAATGTGTTTTCTTGGATTTCTTTGGTTGGGTACTTGAAAAAAAGACAGCAACAGTCGCAATCAAAAGTCGCAAAAATGAAATAAAAAAAACTAGCAGAAATAAACATCTCCCCAATGTGTATCTGATTTTTCCTGCTGCTAATTGAACAGTGTAAGAGTAGACCAGCATAACCCACTCCGCCTCCTCTCTGACAGGAGACAGGATTTCAATAGTCAGATACCGGGACTGATTTCTCCACAATTTTAGGAGCTAGAAAGAAAAATCTAAATACTACTGCTTCTGTTAAGCAGCCCCTATAAGTATCTTAAGCTCCACATGATTGAGGCAGTGAACGATTCTCTATGACATGTGACATATCTGTACGTCACATGTCTGGTAAAGGTAGATCTCTATTCCTAGAGTTCTTCAAGACTCCTGCTTTGGTTTTAAAACAAAAACCTGGGCGCACTTCGTTCCAATGGAAAGACAATTTTATTTGTTCCAATTAAAATAACATATTAAAATATATGGAAAAGCAAGACGCGTTTCGGATCCGAACGGGATCCTTCCTCAGTTGCATAATAAGTGTTCGTATATGGAGTTCTATATATACATATTGTTTTGGCGCGTACACGGTAACGAGACCGGGGTGCGTTACTGCAGGCATATAAATCAATAACTAATATGATCGATGGCACACATAGATAAAATGTATAAAAGAAGAATAGTTTGAATGGTTACAATAAATACAATTAATACAATTAAAACAATTAAAAGGATTATAATGAATAAACATATTAATAAAAATGAATGTAGGTATTTGTGGCTATACCTATTATTGATCGATGTGCTGGATAAGACTTGGGCATCGATCTATATCTATCTTAATGCTGGGAACTACTAAAATGGCCGATGTGTGGATGCAGGACTACAACTACGGAAGCCTGGATGGGCCATAATTCCCTGTGATTGACAGGTAGAAGTTCGTGCCCAGGGATGTATACATAGAAGTGAAGCGTGTGAGGCTAAAGAGAGCCTGATGTGAGGGTAAGAATATGAAACTGGAGATTGGCTGGATGAATGAGAAGTACAAGGGTTAAATGGAGGTATATTATTATATAATTATATGATATTTTTTAAAAACAAGTGATTGTTCTAGAGGTATTATTATATTAGGATCGTTTCAGTTATTTCATTTAAGCCCAATGGTTTCAATGTTTTAAGTTTAAACATACAGTAAATTTCTTTGCGTTTGAGGAACGCAAAGAAATTTACTGGATGTTTAAACTTAAAACATTGAAACCATTGGGCTTAAATGAAATAACTGAAACGATCCTAATATAATAATACCTCTAGAACAATCACTTGTTTTTAAAAAATATCATATAATTATATAATAATATACCTCCATTTAACCCTTGTACTTCTCATTCATCCAGCCAATCTCCAGTTTCATATTCTTACCCTCACATCAGGCTCTCTTTAGCCTCACACGCTTCACTTCTATGTATACATCCCTGGGCACGAACTTCTACCTGTCAATCACAGGGAATTATGGCCCATCCAGGCTTCCGTAGTTGTAGTCCTGCATCCACACATCGGCCATTTTAGTAGTTCCCAGCATTAAGATAGATATAGATCGATGCCCAAGTCTTATCCAGCACATCGATTAATAATAGGTATAGCCACAAATACCTACATTCATTTTTATTAATATGTTTATTCATTATAATCCTTTTAATTGTTTTAATTGTATTAATTGTATTTATTGTAACCATTCAAACTATTCTTCTTTTATACATTTTATCTATGTGTGCCATCGATCATATTAGTTATTGATTTATATGCCTGCAGTAACGCACCCCGGTCTCGTTACCGTGTACGCGCCAAAACAATATGTATATATAGAACTCCATATACGAACACTTATTATGCAACTGAGGAAGGATCCCGTTCGGATCCGAAACGCGTCTTGCTTTTCCATATATTTTAATATGTTATTTTAATTGGAACAAATAAAATTGTCTTTCCATTGGAACGAAGTGCGCCCAGGTTTTTGTTTTAAAACCAAAGCAGGAGTCTTGAAGAACTCTAGGAATAGAGATCTACCTTTACCATTGTTTTACCGGCATCCGAACCGAGACGACTCCCATCAAGGCGGCATCAAGTTCCACATACTACCTGATATGCGATCTACATGAGTTGCGCCATCAGCGCAACACAATAAGGTGAGGGCATAATCATTTTATTCACCCACCCATCATCTGGAAGATCCTACACATCGAGCGCCCCCGCGCTCTTTCTTCTTCTTTTTTCTTTCCCTTCTTGTTACGTCACATGTCTGATAAGGATCACTCCCGTGATTGCTGGTGGCACTGATTTTGGGTGTTAACCCCTTCAGTGCCGCCATCAACGGCACTGCATGGGCACCACTCACTTGGATCTGGCTGGTGCCTCCTGTGAAGTCATCAGAGGGTGCCAGCCGGTTGCTATTATCCTTAGGAACGGTCATAGAAGGCCATAACTAGTGCCGCCAATGACCTCGCCCCCTTTCATGTGGAGATGGCATGATGGGTAAAAAAATAATCGCAATTACTGGCAGTTCACTAGTAATTGTGATTTATAAGCAATACTTATAGATGTCCCCCACAGAGCACAACCAAAGATCATGTCATTGTGCAATCATTGCTGCAAATAAGGCTCAGTTTGCACCTTTGTTCGTCAGGTTCTGTTCCCACTTTCATTATCAATTAGCAAAAATAACAGTGCAACAGTCCCTTTTTACAACGAAAACATAACAGAAGTCAACCTTCCTTACACTGATGTCAATGGGGAAAGAAAAGTAATTGGTTAACTTTCCCTTCTTAGGGTGCATTCAGACGGCCAGCTGCTTTCCTGGACCAGACCCCGGGTGAGCACAGAGCCAGGAGGAAGAGATGAGAGTTGTGAGCGCTCTCAACTCCTCCTCCCTCCATAGGCAGACGAGCAGCCCCAAATAAGATACAGGACAAGTCCTAAATTTTGTAGTGTGGCCGCACCATCATCGGGAGCCATACAAATCGGGCCCCTATAACGGCCATTATTTCCTGCTACACTCTCTTAAAACAAGAGTGTAACGGAAACCCCTGATGCAGTTGTGAACTGAGCCTAAGGAGCAGGGATGTGAATGTGACCATCACATTTAGGACAATCACAAGAAATGCCCGGTTCACATCTGTCGGGTCACATACCACCAAACCCGCGAGCTGGAAAATAACCACATTGAGGCCTTGCTGTGAACAACATGTACCAAACGTAGACAAAAATGGCACTGACAAAACAAATACTGAATCTCTTTTTTTTTTAATTATTACATATTACAGATAATGAAATTGAACAGAGTTCTCTTCTCTAGTTCTCCAATGAAAGCCAAAAATAAAGGCAAGAGGGATTATTATTACAATTCAAGAACAAATAGGCACTTTACCATCGCACACAAGATTCATTCCAGTTGTGATGGGAATTCCATCCTCATGGTAATGCGGCTAACTGCCTTCCATTCCACAAGTATCCGCTATAATGGAATGAATCATACTTGCTTACTTCTACACACATTCCTCTGTTGTCACCGCCGCTTACAAAAGACACCAATACAAGGTTAATTTGCTTCGCTCCAAAGGGCATATTCCAAGGCTACTCTCCTAGTTAGGAGAAAGACTCCAAGGCCAGTCTATTATAAGGTGAAGCACACTTTAATAAGCTATTAGAGGACAATGTCAAACTAAGAAATACAAATGAAAGTGAAACCATGGAAGATCACAATAGGCGGATTTATGTACAAATAGATTCAGGCTTGTGAATACGTCTCAGGGGGCTTTTATTACTATTCTCAAGTCTCAATGACACCTATCTAAATATCTAAATTTCTACTTTTTTCCAGCAGCTGAAAGGACAGTGACCTGCTTTATTGAAGTCGGAGATAATTTTTTTTATCTAAGGAAAAGCTTTGTGGAGTGGGGGGTTTTAGGGGTTCTTAATTTCATGTTGAAGCTTGGATTTATAGCCATACTAAATGAAAAGTTCCTGAAAGAAGGCTGTAAGGTTTAATATAAAGGATATATTTCTCTCCCCTCATTCACAGGTGCACCTGCAAATTGAGCCTCTCGCCTCAGGTCGGCACTACCTGCAGGAAGAGTAAGGAATTCAGCTGTTTTTCACCTTTGGGAGGAGGTGAAGAATGATGGCACGGCTGTGTGTGCCCTATCAAACAGCAGAGTTATTATTCACCACTAACGTCAGGGTGGATGAGAAAAACTGCACGGACAACCTGCCACATCTACGCATTTATAGATTTAGCTTCACGCTGCACCATCCTGCAACCTGCTTGTATAAACTGCCTAGGAAAAAACCAAGCAGGAAGCAGAGAGAGGAAATCATTCCATAGAAATAAGAATTTGGTTTCAATTAAGGGACAGAAGAAGTTGTATATCACTGATCAATTACTCTGAAAAGACAGTGGTAAAATGGGAAATCCAGGTAAGCGAAACCATAAAGAGAAGCTAGGATAGCAGACGACCCATATAAGAGTATACTAATTCTATAGAAAGGCTACATGCCCGCAACTGTGTGCTCACCATGGCCCGAAATGGGAGCAGGTGAGTTCACCTACTTTTTAGAGGTGCATGCAAGAGCATTGTCTTGCAATATAATTTAAAAGTTAAATCTGCGCTCAGTCTGAATCATTCGGATCGTACGACGACACACCCCCTAATTTGTGTTGCATGGAAGCCAACGCAGCTGCGCCAAAAAACAAACGACCGAATCCCAGCATAGACACCTGTAAAATACCTGTCCAAGCCGTGCAATCCCTGAAAATGGTGCAAAGTCTGACAAAAGTGCAGCGTGCGACCCTTAGTAAATGAGCCCCAGTGTGATCACTGCACCATAACAGAGTGCCATAGATCTTTATAGAGGCTGTGATTTGGACAAAAATTGTGAGAAGAAGATCTCCAACACATCCAGACAAATATGGATTGAATGTCAGATAAAACTGGAAGAAATATTACAGATGGAAAACCAAAAGGCAAGCAGAGATCTAGAAAACCGCAAGGAATTTTTACAAAAGTTGGATTGGAAAATTGTTTAACATTTCCTTACATAAACAATATAATTTGCGGATAGTGGACGACCCCTTTAATGTAAATTGCCAATTATGTTTTAGGTGAAAATCTAATGTTTATGAGTAAAGGATTAGAAGATTATATTGGCAGATGTCGGAATATTCATCCTGATCTTCCTGACACCAAGGCGATGTGCTCCAAGCATTTGTTGTAATAAAAATGGGTTAAACCTGGAAGATTCATCTTTAGAAAAAGTGTTGCAAACATCCAACTTGTTAAAATAGCGAGGCACATTGATTATCAAAATCAGCATCTCCTACCTGCTGGGATTTCATTTCATCATGCAGCATCAATACGTTCAGGAAACCTGCGGGAACACCGCCTTTCAAAATCCCACGTTCTTTCAAGAAAGATATATGGCCGAGCAGATGCTCCCGCAACGATGCCGAGATCATCCTATAAGAAACATACAGTTTTACTAAAAATAAAGATCTGTATCTTATATATTTGTATAACAATCTATCAGCCATCTAAATGAAAAATTGGATTTAGTTTTCTGTCTTTTGAGAATGAAATAATAATAAAAATAAAAAAAATTATGAAAGATGTGTTGTGGTTGTTGTCTCCTGTCTATCACAGATTTTAGGGTTTTGAGCGTGTACAGTCATGGCCAAAAGTTTTGAGAATGATACAAATGTTAATTTTTACAAAGTTTACTGCATCAGGTTTTATAATGGCAATTTGCATATACTCCAGAATTTTATAAAGAGTGATCAGCTTAACAGCAATTCATTGCAAAGTCAATATTTGCCTAGAAAATGAACTTTTTCCCCCAAAACACATTTCAACTTCATTGCAGGCCTCTGCCTTAAAAGGAGCAGCTAACATTGTTTCAGTGATTGCTCCAGTAACACAGGTTTGGGTGATGATGTGGACAGGGCTGGAGATCAATCTGTCATGATTAAGTAAGAATCACACCACTGGACACTATAAAAGGAGGCTGGTGCTTGGCATCATTGTTTCTCTTCTGTCAACCATGGTTATCTCTAAAGAAACACGTGCAGTCATCATTGCACTGCACAAAACTGGCCTAACAGGGAAGAGTATCGCAGCTAGAAAGATTGCACCTCAGTCAACAATCTATCGCATCATCAAGGAATTCAAGGAGAGGTTCCATTGTTGCCAAAAAGTCTCCCAGGAGCACCCAAGAAGGACCAGCAAGCACCAGGACCGTCTCTTAAAAGTGCAGAGCTTGCTCAGGAATGGCAGCAGGCAGGTGTGAGTGCATCTGCATGCACTGTGAGGCGGAGACTCTTGGAGCAAGGCCTGGTGTCAAGGAGGGCAGCAAAGAAGCCACTTCTCTCCAGAAAAAACATCAGGGACAGACTGATGTGGACCGCTGAGGACTGGGGTAAAGTCATTTTCTCTGATGAATCCCCTTTCCAATTGTTTGGAACATCTGGAAAACAGCTTGTTCGGAGAAGACAAGGTGAGCGATACCACCAGTCTTGTCTCATGCCAACTGTAAAGCATCCTGCAACCATTCATGTGTGGGGTTGCTTCTCAGCCAAGGGAATCGGCTCTCTCACAGTCTTGCCTAAAAACACATCCATGAATAAAGAATGGTACCAGAATGTCCTCCAAGAGCAACTTCTCCCCACCGTCCAAGAGCAGTTTGGGGATCAACAATGCCTTTTCCAGCATGATGGAGCACCTTGCCATAAAGCAAAGGTGATAACTAAATGGCTCAGGGAACAAAACATGGAGGTTTTGGGTCCATGGCCTGGAAACTCCCCAGATCTTCATTGAGAACTTGTGGTCAATCATCAAGAGACCGGTGGACAAACAAAAACCAACAAATTGTGACAAAATCCAAGCATTGATTGTGCAAGAATGGACGGCTATCAGTCAGGATTTAGTCCAGAAGTTGATTGAGAGCTGCCAGGGAGAATTGCAGAGGTCCTGAAGAAGAAGGGGCAACACTGCAAATACTGACTTGCTGCATTAACTCATTCAACTGTCAATAAAATCTTTTGTTCCTCATAGTATGATTGCACTTGTATTTCTGTATGTGATACAAACATCTGACAAACACACATAAAAACCAGAGGACAACAGATCATGTGAACATATAATATGTGTCATTCTCAAAACTTATGGCCATGACTGTACAAGGCTGTAAGTGGCTTCTATGATCTACAGTTTCAGGAACAGTAGCGCTCCTGAGCACTTGGTAACCTGAACTAAGTAACAAAGTTATTAACACATTAATACAGTGTCACCATACAAGTGTCACCTTTGTAAGAAATCCTAGAAAATGCTCTAACGTGTTTTCAGCCACACACACTGTCAGCCCTCAGAGAGTCTCAATAAATGTTACCCAACAAATACAAAAGTTTATGTCCAAACAACATCAAATAATAGAAAAGATTACATTTCAAGACTTTACATGAATAATCCCATGTTGCTTGTTCTGATTTTTGTTCAATTTGCAATTCTTGAAATTAAAAAAAAAACAATTGGATAAACTATGATTTTAGACTTGACATACGGTAGTTATTGGCAAATTTTTACAACGAAACTCATGGTATAGTGTAAATATTGTGAAGGCTAACTGAAAAAATATAGGGAAAATGTAGAGGTGCAAAAAAGAATAATAATAATAATAATAATAATAATAATAATAATAATAATAAAAATAATAGAATTAAATAAAAAAAGAAGAAAATATAAATTACAAAACAGGATAGAAGAAAGGGAAATATATACGTATAAAAAACAAACAACCAACCAACCTCTGGCTGGCCGGCCATATACTGGGGGGAAGGCTGGCCGGCCATATACTGGGGGGAAGGCTGGCCGGCCATATACTGGGGGGAAGGCTGGCCGGCCATATACTGGGGGGAAGGCTGGCCGGCCATATACTGGGGGGAAGGCTGGCCGGCCATATACTGGGGGGAAGGCTGGCCGGCCATACACTGGGGGGAAGGCTGGCCGGCCATACACTGGGGGGAAGGCTGGCCGGCCATACACTGGGGGGAAGGCTGGCCGGCCATACACTGGGGGGAAGGCTGGCCGGCCATACACTGGGGGGAAGGCTGGCCGGCCATATACTGGGGGGAAGGCTGGCCGGCCATATACTGGGGGGAAGGCTGGCCGGCCATATACTGGGGGGAAGGCTGGCCGGCCATATACTGGGGGGAAGGCTGGCCGGCCATACACTGGGGGGAAGGCTGGCCGGCCATATACTGGGGGGAAGGCTGGCCGGCCATATACTGGGGGAAGGCTGGCTGGCTATATACTGGTGGTAGGCAGGCTCGCTACTTACTGGGGGTAGACGGGCTGCCTATATACTGAGGGATGCCTGGCTATATACTAGGGGCAGGCAAACTGGATAGCAGGGGCGGGCAGGGAGGCAGGCTGGCTACATACTAGGGACAGGAGGCTGGCTATATACAGGGGGCTAAATAGCTATATACGGGGGGAATGTGACCAATGCGTTTCCCACCCTAAGCTTATACTCGTTTTCCCAGTGTTTTGTGGCAAAATTAGGAGCATTGGCTTATATTCAGGTCGGCTTATACTAAAGTATATACGATGTGAAGAAAGATTACTACTGGTAGGAATGAGAATAAGTATAAGTTCAGATCTAAGTTTAGCCTGAATGCCAGGAAAGCGTATACAATTAAAGAGGCCATATACATACTTCCTTTCTCCATCTTCCATCTCCATCCAGCAGAAAAATTCTGAAAAAATGCAGCAAACTGCGTTTTTTCATCCTGCTTGCTCCTACTGAGTGACATTTACATTCAGTGGAGGCCATAACAACCTATTGGTGACATGTAAAACTGCATTGCATCCATACCCAGCCTCCACTGATGGTACACTGTGGGAATACCCCATGGTCGTGTCTTTCAATAGAAGGACAGTTCAATCACTCAGAAGATACCTTAATTCACTCCAGCTTTCAGGGGAGGAAGCAACAGAGCAATATGTCACAGCCCTCCATTGCAAGGACTGTAAGCTTTTGTCAGCAGGGCCTTCACTTCTATTATTCCATATGACTGTTTGTACTCTGTAATGTAGTATTTTATTTGTATATGTCCCCTATGATTTGCAAAGCACTGTGGAATTTGCTGGCGCTATATAAAGATTATTATTATTATTGTTAGGATATCCTTACTACGGATATCCTTACTAAAAATGTGATAGAAATCTGACCTAAACAAGCAAAATCCAAAATGACATCAACAGAGAATATCTACAGTAACTAAAATATATTCAGTATAAGCGTCACAAACGCTTGTACAGGCGGTTTTACGCCTTGAAAAAGGACACATGAAGATAAATTTCCATGTGCTTGTCATGTGAACCGAGCAGCGGTTTTAGGGAGGAGCGGTAATAGAAGCAGAAGGCTGCAATGGGGGTGCTCTATAACTCGTAGCTTGATAGCCCTGTATACACAGACTGGAGGCTGTTCCTGTAGCCCAGTTTAGGTAGGCAGAGCTACCAAGGGCTGGGTTTATGCAAGAGTGTGCTGTGGCCTTAGTGTTCTCTGAGCTCCTCTAAAATACCTGGAGGATGGGGCTGAGATGAGCAATAACATCAGGGACATATGGGTGAGAGGCTGGGGCTGTCCCTGAGTGAGCTGTGGCTTCAGCTAGATATGGGATTAGCGTGGTAGCCTTCACGTAGATCCTGGCACATATCTTCTCTAGTCTTGACATGCCAGGATTCCTTTAAAAAAAACTTTAAAAGGAAACCGACCAGAAATCTAATTATTAAGGCAGATCTAATGGTAGGTGGCTGGTATTGTGCGCAGCCCTAATCTAGTTTTACCTAATCCTGAAATACTTTCCAAACTAAACTACACTTTATTTAGCGAATATGCCAATTATCAGCAGAGGATAAAGGGGCGGGGTGTGGCCTATCTGGGCAATGGGAGCAAAACTTACTCCATATCTCAGTAGTCTCTGTGATACCTCCTACCTCTGCATCCACAAAACGCACTCTCACACTTCTGAAGTGGTCTGGTCGGCGCAATAACATGTCCTATATTTCTCCACGGTCCGTGACCGGGTGGCATAGGAGTCAATGGGGTCCAATATTCCTACAGAGACAGATATTGGTCCCCATGACGTTCGTGTGAACGAGCCCTTAGTGAGGACAGTTTCTATTGGAAAATCCCTTTGATTTCTGCACATTCTCTATGTGCAATGGTAAGGGGAAATTATATCCCCAACATGTTATGCAAGTAAAGACTCAACCATGTATGCATTGCAGGCTACAAATAAATGGACCGTGTGCCGTTGCTTACGGCCCGTATAATGCGCGAGTAATGCTCGCCCCGCCAATCTCCATAGGAAATGCATGCACTGAGCCTCACCGCGCTGTGCACAAGCCCAAAAGAAGGCAATGGGGCCAGGAGCCAGCCACTGTTTGTACAGCTAGCTCACTGCTGGACCACAAGTTTGAGTGCACGAGGTCTTAAATGTAATGTTTCCTAAATATGGCATTTTTGCGTGGAAGATAGTTCTAGCAATAGTTACCTGCTAACTTATACGCTTACAGAATATTTATTTGCTTTACTATAAACTCTTCCTCTGCTAATAATCCTTGAAAAATGGTCAGAGGAGTAGTTTTACTTTATCAGAAATATTTATTGCGACCTCTTGGCCCACAGCCCATAAAACCCCTGTACTGCAGTGTATAATAAATTATACAAATACGGAAGAGTAAAGAGACACAATAGCTGACAAATAATATCATCTGCAAAAGTCAATACAAAAGGATAAAAATGAAAGAACCTTGAGTCCCTTTGGTTAATGTCCCCAACCATTGTATGTACAGGCCAAGGCCGATTATTCAGCCCATTATTGTTTCAGCAGTCTTTCTGCATTGTCTTCTACAGTATCATTATATCATGTATTATTACCCCTGAGCACAGTGTACAATCCTTTACCATCTGCATTCCTACAGATGTAGAACTGAAAGCTGGAACAATAAGGTTCATGTTCATGGTCATACAGCGAAGACCTAGAATTTGTGTAGACGGCATTGGTGACTTGGCAAGAGCCAGACTTAATATCCCAAATCTTAATTTTGAATATTTTTGATAGAAAATAAAAATGATAGTACTAAGGCTTGTTAAAGTGTAACATGATTTTTAAATAGTTTTATTTAATTTTTAATTTTCCAGGAATTCTGGGGCCAGGGTAAAGGAAAAAAAAAAAAATTAAAACCTGTACTTACCTTGTCCTAGTGTTGGGGGTTGTCAATCCCCAGACTCTGCCGCCTTAGCCGAAAATGCATTGGGGGGTCACGGGACCGGCTGCAGCATATCGGTCCCCCCCACCTCTTGGTGATGTCACTTGTTCTATGTCACCAGGCCTCTCACTTACATTTCATTTGGAATGGAAGGGCCGTGAAAGGCTGAAGCTGGGAGCCAGAGTGGGAAAATTACCCTTTATTTCTTATGCTTTCCCCTTTGCCAGCACATGTAAGGTTATTCCTAGTAAACCCCTTTAAAATGGAATGTCATAAGAGGTCTGGAATCAAAAAGATTGCACATTGAGCCCTCTCTATACAGGAAAGGTGTATTATATATAAACTGAACTCTACTCATCCCCCTTTCCCTACTAACATATTCGGTATCCACAAGCATCCAAAAATGCCTCATCTATCAAAATATAAAAAAAAAAAAAAAAATTTCAGCCCATACGGTAAACCCTGCATTTTCTCCATTTTGTGACACATAAAAATTTTAATAAAAATTGATCTAAAGGCAGTGCAGTTATCAAAATGGTATGACTGAAAATGTCATCTTATACCTTGTGACTCATTAGCATCATTTTAAAAGTTGATTTTAGAAGGAAGGAAGCTATGGCTTACAAATATAAGATTACCATAGTCTGGGTCTATGAGTAAGTGGTTGATTTTGATGGTAGATTTCCTTTAAGATCGGCCATCAATGTTTTAATCCTTTTAAAGTTTAAAAAAAAAAAGTTATTTCCAGTCTAACACCAGAAATCTGCATAAGTGTCCATTACACAAATAGTATGTAGGAGAGGTCTCGCTAGATTTAATGTCCATTTCTATTTACGGTTTATATTTAGCTTCACTTACATTTTATGTGCTGATTATTCTAAATCATTAGCACAATGACTGTAATTACACCTGACAAGTACACATATTCCCTAACACTTCGACACTCATTTTTATCTTCCTGCAGATTGATATGGCGTTTCTATGGCTACTACTCCGACACCATTCATCTACATTACTGTATATTATACATGCGTTCAGATAATTGTATTTGGTTTTGGGCCAAATCCTTCCAGCTTAAGAAATGTCTGCGAGAATAATGAGATCACATTGTTATAATAAAAGCCTAATCACATTGACAAAAGCAAATGATAACGAATGTGATGGCTCTGGAACGAGCAATCAGAAAGCATTGAGGAATCGATAGATTATAACATCTGGTTTGTAAAAATAATCCAGAATAATAGAAAATACATAGAAATCATCATGGGACAAAAAACATGAACTTTTTCAGAGGGAAAAACACTTGTGAATCTGCTAATGTCACCTTGTACTATGGTTTGAGGTTAGACATATACATTACAATATATACAGTCGTGTGCAGGAGAGAGGAGGTGCGAGTGCTCCTCACCCCTCCCTCTCCATTGAAAGTCGAGTGGCCACAGTAAAACTGCAAAATATAGGACACATCCTATATTTTTCCATGCAGCCGTCCTGCTGTGGCCCTTTCTGTTCTCCTAACCTTTGTCTCCAATCTGCTCTTTTATTGCTGAATTCTTCCTTGCTAGAAATACAGACAGAAGCTCCCTGACAAGTCAGATTACACAGAAGCTCTAGACAGGTTAGATACTCAGTCCATGTTAGAATGGGGTAGATATATGTTCATTGGATACCCCCCCTGATAGCAGTAATGGTAGCCCAGGTAATATAGATGAAACATTGGAAATACACAGCCAGAGCACTGCTATGTATTCACAACTTTGTGCAGCATAAAGGTGGGTTTTATCATTTCCAGTTCTACCTAGTTTCATTATGACCATGTAACACAGAATAAGAACATAAATGTCATAACTTTCTGGATAATCACATTACCCATTTCCATCAAATTGGTGGTGGAGATTGACTTTTTGGTCTGAGCTTCGTCCATTGTATCTCTGGATCTGGTGCAGAACAAGTGCAGTACACGCTTCAAGGTCTTCTGCTTTTAGAGGCTTCATCTGATTACACAGACTAGAAAATAAAGATGCATTTCAATATCAGGAATACTCAGCAAAGGAAGAAGTGTGTTCATAAATCAGAAGAAAAATGGAAACAAAAAAAAAGTTAGGAATTTAGAAGATTTAATTGGGGATGTTTGGTGATAGAAAGTTAGACCCCCATTCGCAGGATAGGGCCGAACTTGCTGATTGGTGGCGGGTATCTGTCTGTTGTGCCCGACCTGACCAGAGAAGTCAGTCACGCATGCGCCCACTGCTCCAATCATCTCTATGACAGAGATAGTGAGCGCCGCCCTCAGATAACCAAGCCCCCACCAATTGTCAAGTTAGGCCCTCTTCTGTGGAAAGGGCCTAACTTGCTATCACCGGACAACCCCTTTAAGTGTTTAAAGAAGAGCGTAACCATTCCCCTTGTGAATAGCAAAAATAAATCACGTAGATCCCCACATATAAAAGGAAACCATTACCATTCTCAAGGTTTAATTGAAAATTATATTTACATTGAAAGAGTTTTATAGGATAGGTTGTCAGAGGGGTCAAAATCTGGAACCTGCATCACCAATTGTGTAAAGGTGTCACAGCTTTTACCTGCTTACTAGCAAAGAGCCATACATTATGTAGTAATCATCAACGTGGCCCTTTTTTGTTTATGCATTTCTATTTTTTACTTCCCACCTTCAAAAAAATCTATAACTTTTTTATTTTTCCATGCACTGAGCTGTGTGTGGGCTTGGTTTCTGCGCAACAAATTGTGTAAAGCGCATTTGCACCATTTTTCTTGTGGGCTCGGTTTTTACGGCTCTCCAAACATTTCCGTTATACTTTGGGTCGGTAGGATCATGGAGATCCCAAATTCATAAAGGTTTGATGTGTTTTAATGCATTTAAAAAAATGTAAATCTGCTGTACGAAGAAAATAACTTTTTCATACTTCGGTGCACAGAGTTGTATGAAATGTTATTCTTTGAGGGATGACCTCACATTTTTAGTGCTAACATTTTGGTGATTGTATGACCTATTTATCACATTTTATTACATTTTTTATATGCTGCAAAATAGCGAAAAAGGTGAGTTTTGGACATTTGGGCGCTATTGTCTGTTACAGGGGTTCAACTCCGGGAATAAACCCTATAATATTTTGATAAATCAGGAATTTTGGTACATGTCTATAACTGACAGGTTTATCATTTTTATCAGGTTTATTTTTTAGTTTAGGGAAAGGGGGGTGATCTAAACTTTTAGATCGATCAGACAATCTAGGGTACCTTAACCCTAGGTTGTCAGATCGATCTTACCCTACTGTATTTCAGTACATGGAGAAATTGCTACATATGTGTAAAACTGTGCCACTGGCGCCACTGTTATAAATCTTCCGCAATGACAGGTCCTGGAGTCCAATGACACAATGGGGATTGACAATCAAAGCCAATATGGCAGAGCCCATGAGCCAATTGTGGGTCATATCAATACGTGCCAGCACCGATCGTGGACCTTACCAACTTGTATGGAGAGGGCTCAGTTTGGTAGCCCTATACATACAACCTAATATGTCACTTGTCTTAGAGGGGGTTAAATGAATCGGACAGAGCTACATGTAGTGCGATGTATAGCCATGTAAGGTGTTATGCCTGGTAATGATACAGTGGAGCCTGGCCACTTAACCCCATGTTTTTTGTAATGTATGTGTAAGCGTGGAGTGCAGGATATTAAGTAATTTATTACATTTAATACATCTATTAAAAGTTCTGTAACGCTCTCTTTATATGTAAAGTGAAGCCTCCTGTCTTTTATCAGGCAGAGATTCCTGTCCATAAAATAGCCGCAGATGGAGGGTCATGTGATCTTATCTGTCCATGAGCAATCACCCTTCCAGGGCCTTGATTTTATATTTATGAATACTATCATAAGCTCCTGGCAGGGTGATTGCTCATGGAAAGTTAGAGATCACCTGACCCTCGATCTGCAACCATGTTATGGTCAGTAATGTCCGCCTGATGAGGTAAAAGAAGGGAGGCTGCACTTTACATATCAAGAAAGTGTTGCAGAACTATTACTAGATGTATATTGGTAAATTACCCAATATCCTGGCCAAGTGGCCAACCCCTCTAACACGATCCCTACAGAGGGATAGAAGGGAGCAGTGGTGTAAATGTAATGTGCGAGGTTTTCCCTTCATAAAACATACCTTATAAGGTGATCTATTCTCTTGCGATCAAGTTCAGTGTCCTGGTATAGTTGGATTTGAACACTTTCCATCTTTTGGAGCATATCTTCAATGGACTGAAGCAAATAATGGAATCCATTGTTAGAAAGGTTGTTTCTGTAACGGCAAAAAAAATTTATATCAAATGACTGGATGAATTGATCGAAGAACTGGTGGTGCACAAATCCTACCCATTATATGCCAAATAACTAGAAATGATCCCAATAACCAGGCTCTTCCTTAGTGCTATGCCTGCATATATACAGAATCTCTTCACATGTATTGAACATGCCTTTTCATGTTCTGATTATGAATCAAGCGCAAGCCTCCTGAACCTGGACAACCCCTTTAAGAAGTGCCAAACACTCTCCCCCAGTGCAGTGTGTGCCATCTTCAGACTGCTGGACATTTCATTGATGAGGGGAGGCTGCTGTACATTTCATTGATGAGGGGAGGACTGCTGGACATTTCATTGATGAGGGGAGGACTGCTGAATATTTCATTGATGAGGGGAGGACTGCTGAATATTTCATTGATGAGGGGTGAACTGCTGGACATTTCATTGATGAGGGGAGGACTGCTGGACATTTCATTGATGAGGGGAGGACTGCTGGACATTTCATTGATGAGGGGAGGACTGCTGGACATTTCATTGATGAGGGGAGGACTGCTGGACATTTCATTGATGAGGGGAGGACTGCTGGACATTTCATTGATGAGGGGAGGACTGCTGGACATTTCATTGATGAGGGGAGACTGCTGGACATGTCATTGATGAGGGGAGACTGTTGGACATGTCATTGATGAGGGGAGATTGCTGGACATTTCATTGATGAGATGAGATTGCTGGACATTCCACTGATGTGGAGAGGCTGCTGGACATTCCATTGATGAGGGGAGATTGCTGGACATTTCATTGATGAGGGGTGGTTGCTAGTCATTTCATTGATGTGGGGAGGCTGCTGAACATTTTATTATATAGCGGCAGCTGCATTTCCCTCACTAGGCTTATACACTAGTCAATATGTTCTCACAGTTTCTTTGTGGTAACATTTGTAATTGGTACAGGGCTTGTGGTACATGTGCCAGACCCCAACCGACCAATCTGATATTGACAATCTACTGTAAACATCAGTCATCAATATGTTTAGCCTAGAAATGAATAATCCTTGAAATGATAAACTGGCTGTGAGAATCACTAGTGTCGGCCTCTTCTCCTCAAGAGGACTTGAAAATCTTAAAGTGTTTGCCTGTCGTGAACCAAGTTTCCTAAAAATATGATGAAGGATCATAAAGCATAAATCCTTTGTGAATAAAGAGGCCAGCTGATAATTAATGACTTGTGGCGGTGCCGGGGTAATTGCAGCGCGTCCGCCAGGGCCTTGAGAGGCAGAACAATTGATCAGCGTAGAGGAGCAGCCCTGCCGGCTATCTCTAAGTTTTGGAGATCACATCTCCAGACCACCTGCAGACACACACATCTACTTGTTGTGGTGGACAAATGAGGATTTGGTGAAGGCTTCAGTCGTTTAATAATGCAAATTAAGATTTGAACATCGTAACAATAGAAATCTCTTAATCCTTTTTACAGCGTTGTAAATGGCCATTCAGGCTTCACTTCCAGACCGCCTGCTTTGTGTAGGGTTTAACGTAAATAGGCACTACAAGAATCAGATATCTGTCCAGCCACACAGAATCCTGGCCCGCTTTCAAGCCAATTTTTTTTTTTGGATGGGAATTATTGAGAGCATCATTTGACTTTTCTTTACATAAGAAACAATAGATCCCATTGGCAGGGGAGAATGGATGTCTTCTATATCTTTCAGGGCAGAATATGACAATAAAACCAGGGGCAGAGTTTGCAGGCAGCTGTGCGTCCATCACTACAGTGTTTGTTTTAGCCAGAATATAACGTGGCTTCAGATAAGCGGGGGCTTTTCTTTTCTCTACTACCTTTATTTTGGGAGATAGCTCATTCTCTCCCCATTGTGGTTACGTCTGGGTGGTCTTTCTCGCTGTTACTTGAAGGCACGTTGATAAATCGGGAGGAGGAGAGGGAATGGACACTAACAGAAAGAAGAACAGAATTTATGACAATCTGCAGCAGGCTCAGGATCAGAGGTCATGGAACAAGAGGTTCCTCTCTTTTACAGGTTGCTTCCTGGAAACAGTCTGATTAAGCCGACAGCATGAATGATATCGGTTACATTGTATGGAGGACAATACTGTGTGCAGGGTCCTCCTCATCCCTGCTACAGTCTCCAAATAATGGCCATTGCTTCTAGGCACAAGCTTGAAACAATGCCCCATGTACACTAATGGGTTAGGATCCTGTCTTTGTGTCAGCAGCCCCTGCACCCTGATCATTTACACATCTAGTTTTATGGTATTAGCAAACAGTGGGTAGACACACTAACTGTACTGTGACTTGGAACTGAAAAAATTGGTTCAAATTCACAAATATAAAAACCCTGCCTTTTTTAGGGATGCTCCCGAATGTGGAATTGCTGCCGTAACAGGATTATTCCCAGGCTGAGCTCCGTTTTTTGACTTTCTGTTACTATCCACTTAACTTCACTGCCCTTTTGCGATTTTGCGGATTCATTTTTTTTTCCATGCATTCCATAAGTCATAAGTGTTGTCAAACGCAAAAGAATAAAATTTATAAAAAGAACATTTTCTTAACTATGTTTTGTATGGAATGCCTGAAAATCTGACGGCTTTTTGATTTTATTCTTTAGTTTTTAACAATAATATAATACATCATTTTATTTTTAAATTAAATATAACGTTTCCTTCGGTTTTTTTAAGTTTGTTTGGCCCGCTAGCCCAAGGTTGGTGGAGGGCAGGAGCAGGGTCTGATCACGCAATCAATATGACAATGTGGTGCATGTCGCTAAGGTATTAATACAACGGCAGCACATGTTTTTTATTCCACTATATATTGCCTTCTGTACTCTGAAGTCTACGAAGAACAGAAGACCTGCCCTTCACTTTCTGCTTTTTGTTTCAAAGCAGGTGTGAACTGGGTCTTGTAGTCATACAGGAACGACACATCTTTCTTGCATGTCTGTGTGTACAGTACAAATTGCTGGATACAGAGACCTTATGACAGTTACCATAAGAACATGGTTATCAGAAATCTGTTTTGGGACAGTAGAATATGTGTATATATACGTATAAATATGTATATATGTGTGTATACACACATATGTGTGTATTTATGTGTGTATACACACACAAATATATACATATACACATGCACTAATATATACACACACATACACATATATACATACATATATAATAGTATTAGATAGATACATTAATCGAGATATTGGCCTACATTTACTAAAAACAGTGCAAACTGTACTACGTGCAGAGGGCACCAGATTCAGGAATTGTGGCGCACGTTCTTCATGAATCTGGTGCTCTCTGCACTGCCCCGACTTTTTTTTTTGTGCACCTTTAACATGGGGCATGTAACACACTTCTGTCGGACTTTGCATGATAAATGTATTGCACGGTCGACTGTGCACTGGAGTGCCCATTTCACGGCCGAAATTTGTGTAGAGCGAAGAATAATGTAGCTGTGCCACAAAATGGGTCCGTATGACACAAATGTGTTGCAGACACTTCTTAAATACATGTATAAGCAGTTTGCACTGAAAAGAACATGCAAAGTCTGACAGATAACTGGCGAAAGCACCTTAGAAATTGTGGGCTATTGAGTTCTCAATACAACTGCCGTCCCCATCAGTAAAAAGTAAAAATGTACACATTGCAGAAGGATACTGATCAAACATGTCCTTGTTATGTGGAGCTGCTGGAAGGAAAATGCCGTACCTAAAGGGTCCATTTATCTATATACAGGTGCGTCGAATTTGGGTTATTATCATCCATACACACACAAACGCTGTGCCATAAGCTTAACGAGTTTTCGTGGTATAGAAAAGTCATTACACCTTGGTCAAAAGCACAGGCAGTCCCCGGGTTACGTTCAGGGTAGGTTCTGGTTTGAGCAGAAAGTAAATTTACCAGCAGGATTAAGAATTGTAAACCAAGCGCACTGACAAACTGGATGAATTGAACTTCCGGGTTCAGATGCTATTGCGCAGGTGACGCAGCTTTTGTCAATTATTTTCTGAAAGTGGACAACCCCTTTAACCAAAATCATTTAAGTTTGTGGAAACAATCCATGGAAGCATTTTTCCGTTCCAGTGCACAAAGCAAGGACTTGAGTGTCCACCCAGAGTCCAGACATCAACCCCTGCTGAACATTTTTGGAATAGGAACATAGATTTTGGGCCATAAACCTCTAATGTACAACCAGTCAAAGGCAAAATGTCTTAATTAATTCCCCCAAGAACCAAATTCTCTGTTCACTTATATGAAGCAACGTGCTGTTTCGAGAAACATTGGGGCACATTTACTAAGGGTCCGAACGCCGCACTTTCGTCGGGTTTCCCGAATATTTCCGATTTGCGTCGAACTGCCCCGGGTTTTTGGCGCACGCGATCGGATTGTGGCGC
This sequence comes from Engystomops pustulosus, assembly GCF_040894005.1. Lineage (NCBI taxonomy): Eukaryota > Metazoa > Chordata > Amphibia > Anura > Leptodactylidae > Engystomops > Engystomops pustulosus. The sequence goes on from NC_092413.1 coordinate 44,075,349, forward strand.
ATCAGCGTCGTCTTGCACGCAAAAGAAATCAGGGGGCATGGCCGTCGGACAACCCGATGGATGCGGAAAAACGGCGGAATTTAAAAAACAAATTGTGTCGCAAGATCAAGCACTCACATGCACCAGGAAGAAGGTGGTGAACTCCGGCGGACCTCGGCGCAGCAGCGACACCTGCAGGAACTCGAGCGCATGATCTTAATGAATCGTGCCGGACCGGAATCTTCGTTAAACAACGCACTGCGGGATCGCGACGGGACCGGGTAAGTAAATGTGCCCCATTCTGTCACATATTTATAGTCCTGGACACGCACTCTAAACCAGCCATACATACCAGGACAGTTTTACAGTGTTATGGTTGGTCCAGTTAATCCGGGAACGCATGTTGAGGCAAAACACAGCGGGTCAGATTCATCAATCAGAATTCTCTTGTAATTTAAGCCAAAAAGTGTCTTAAACACCTTGGATCACATTTATCTAAGGATGGTTTTTAGACACTTTTGAGACAGATTTGCCAAAGGGGGTGTGTCCTTGGTCTAAAAGGGTGTGATCTCACTTAAAGGGGAGATGGTCTAAGGTGCGAATATTTAGTGGTGAATATCCACAGGCTTTAGCAAACTTGCAGTCGTGGGGCAGTAACGGCCCATGCTAGCCCAACTCGCCGCCAGCTGTGTCCCCTTCACTCCCACATGGGGTGGAGGCGATGTAGTTGCAAGAATAATCTCAATTTCTTGAGGTACAGTTGTTTCAGTGCTTAATAACAATAAATTATTGATAATTGATAATTATAACACTGATAATTCTCCCCACAAAGTCATTATCATTATCTCCTCTCTTCTAGATCTTTCTCCTATGCAGATGTGACATGAAAGAGATTTGCTTGGAGTAAGTGGTCAGGAAGTAGCTGCACGAGGGGGAAGGAAGGAAGAGCTAGCAGAGCAGAGAGGAGATAATAATGATGATGATAATGACAACAACAACACAGGGACTCCTGGCCTTGTACAGACATTCCTGTTTGCTGACAGGGAGTCCGTTATGCTTTCATCTACTTTTAAAAGTGGAACCACTAATGTTAATTATAAAATCAGATTGAGAAAAAGTATTAAAAAGTCTATGGGAAGTTGTCATTAGGAGACAACTTTAAATAACAGCATCTTGGACTTACCGACTCATTGTAGAGATTGATGAGGAATCTTCATATAAATTATCTTCTTGGGAACGTGTAAATTTAATGTCTTGGAGTTTCTTGCTAGACGTAGGATATTTCTTCACAGGTTCATTTTTGGTTTGGGGCCCAGCCTGATCTTTTTTCCCATCGATCACATCAAGTAGATCTTCGACTGACATGTCTTCAGACTCAGTGATGGACACGGTGAGGTCACTGCTGCTGTCAAAAACATCACTGTTTTCTTTCTTTGAGGCTGGATCTAAAGCTGAAGGATACAAACATTATCTTGAGTGCTTAATATTCACAAAATAAGACTGGGATTTATATCCACCACTTTAAAGGCAACGATATGCAGATAAAGGGGTAGTCAGTGTCTGCAGTGGGTGCTGCTTGTGATGTCACATCCATTGGCCATAAGGTCATATTGTAGTTCAGACCCATTAAAGTGAATGAGGATAAGCTACACTACCAAGGTTAGGTATAGTGCATTACAAAAAGATAATGGACCATTACACAAGCTCTTATACCTCTTGTGTCCCCCCTTCATCCTCAAGGATTGTAAGCTCTTGCAGGCAGGGTCCACACTGGTATTGTCCCATATGACTATGTTTAACCTCTGTAATGTCTCATGTTATTTCTATACGTGTCCCATAATCTATAAAGCACTATGGAAAACAATGGCACTATACAGATATTTGCGGATTACACCGTTCCCTCAATCACTTGATGTCAGACAGTACGCTGGATTCTCAGATAGCCCTTACATTATAACACACAGAACAATTTACTGTCTATGCGAGTCCAGAATATAGTCCAGTTTCAAGTAAAGAACCATTTAACTTAATGGCAGAGAACGTCAGATAAACACAACAGATAGCAGGTAAGTCGGGTAAAAAGGTGCTGTAAAAATCTGGAGTTGATCGAGCCCTCAAACCCATATAGTTAGGGCCTATATACCTGGAATAGAATAGTAAATAACAGTAAATCAGATGGTGGCACCGAGTCCTCAGCCTGGTCATCTAGTTACATGTGTAGAAGCACAAAGTCAAGCAAAATGTGAAAATTACTTGAAGTTATTGTGTACACACAGGATAACGCATTTCGAGAGAGTATCGGATGAAGAGGGTAGTTCACCCTTGAAACCCTCTTCATCCGATATAGCCTCGAAACGCGTTATCCTGTTTGTACACAATAATATCTGAATTTCCCCTCTGCTTGACCTGATCATACTTTGGGCAGAGAAGAAAGAAATATTCTGACCAATAAAAAAAAAGTCCACGGAGTCGCTAAAGGCTTGAATCTTATTAATCCTGTGAACTGAAGAGGACGTCCACTAATCATGCATGCTTAATTATAAGGAATTGCATAAGCTGTCATTTGATAAAGCACGAAAAGAAATCCTTCTAGAATTGGAAATGACCTAAAACTCAAGCAACTAGGCCAACATTAATAGGAGGGGTAGGTGATGGAAGTTGGCACACACCACACTTCATACAGGAAGATTAAGAATGACATTTTTCCAAAATGGCCTCCTGAACATACGCGTGTCAGGACACCAGGGTCCCCTTTTCAAGTGTAGGAGACTTTGGTTCCTTGTCACTAGGGTGCCAGGAGATATTGTCCACACTAGGGACAAGGAAGTAAAGTCTCATACTCTAGAAAAAAGGACTGCAGTTTCTAGGAACGTGTTGCGATCAGGAGAGCACATAAATTCTAAAACTTCCTCTATTAAAGGAAATCTACCATTTGTTTTTATGCACTATGAACCAAAGATACCTTGAGAATGCTGTAGCTACACTGATGCAGAAACATTTCTTGTTTAATCCCTGAATTGAGTGTTTTTGCTGAAAAAACTATTATAAAATTATGATAATGAGACTCTGGCGCTACTGTGGCTGCTCCGACACTTCTCCTTTTACCCTGATTATGCACTGCTCCACTATGTTGTCACTGTGTTGTCTCTGACAGGCAGAAGTAATCAAGCGCAGCACCATTCCCCAGCTGCCATGTACGAGTCATCCAGCTCAGGTTGATTAGTCCTGTCTGGATCTTTTCGGAAGCTCCGTGTAATTCAGCATGCAACCCAGCTTTCCCAAGGTCCTGAATGTTATAATTGTTTTTTGAGCAAAACCACTCAGATTAGGGATTAAACAAGACTGCATCAGTGTCGCTACTGCATTCTCAAGGTCTGTTTGGTTCACAATGCATGAAAACAAATGGTCAATTTCCTTTAAATGTGGTGTGTGCAATCTTCCATCATTCCATGCTCCTGCTACCTCTATTCGGAAAAAGTGTGGCATCTACAGTGTGACGATAACAGATGGTGGCAGCACCCTCACAGCTCCATAAGCCATAAAAAGTGCTGTGCCCAACTAGTACAGCTACATCTGGTGAGCCTCTGATTTGTACAATGTACAAAACAGAACCACCCTATATCTGACCAGTTCTGGATTACAACCCCCTGAGACAGGAGCCTTGTTTTGGGTCAAAATTTACTACTCAACAGCCAAGTAATACTGTACTCTTTAAGCAGCAGATGCAACTTTAAGCATTAAAATTGAGGACCATCCTCTTCTTTGCAGGGCAGACAGAACTCTATAAACAGTGTATAAAACAGGACTGACTTGTATAAACAGCTCAAACAACACATGACCACACAATATACTAAATATAATAAAGGCTTATCCAGGAAACAGAACGTAAAGCACGAAATTGAAGGTTTCTGCTGCTTCACTTTGGCTCAGGAGAATACCTGCGGCAGACCAAGGACAATAAAGAACAAATCAAAGAAAAGTGTAGGATAAAGGCAAAATAAATATATAAGTAAAGGCACGGTACCTGACAGATTTCCGCAGGCGCTCCGGTTATCTGATGTTTGGTTATTTATGTAATCACAGGCATCAGGTGGAGATCCAGAGGGGCTCGCGTGTGTAAATCTCTCTTCATTAGGAACCAGCCTTTCATACATCAATGAGTCTTCCACCTTGTTGCCTGGGCTGTCATTCTGTAAATCCCCTGTTCTGTTCTCTGGACTTAATCTTTTCAGAGTCTGTGAGCTAAGTTGTGCAGATTGCCTGCTTTCAACTAAATGTTTCCTAGCACTTTGAGTCTTGTCGATCTCGGCGCGGTGTGTTCTCGCATCCTCAGAAGAAGCGACGGATGTGACCGGCATTTTTTGACTAATCTGGAAGGATGATGTCTCCCCATCTATTTTGTCAGGCTTATTTAAGCACTGAGTATCACTATTAGCTGGTACTACACAGCTGTCTGTCACATTGCTGTTTATTGCTGCCTGTCTGACTGAATGTGGGTCACAAATAGAAAAGCTCTTTGTGGGCTGGGGAGATTTCCTCTGTGTAAGGCAATGTTCAATGCTTGAGTTGGCTGACATTTGGCGGCCCATGAAGATTGTTGCTGGATGATAGATTCTTCTTGACATGTCTGCGCTTGTGTTAATTTCGGCCTGTCGTGAAACTTGCGGCATCTGGAAAATAGAGGTTGTGGGGCTTTAAGAGAGAATTGAACTGAGGGAAATTGTTTTCTTTCCTCCTTCAAAATGGCATTTTATGTTTTTCAAAAGCGAGTATTAACGATGCTTTTAAGATCCTGGATAAAGGAAAATACTATTGTGTAAAGTACACTGAATTCCAGGTTTTTTGTTGTCTCTCTTAAAGGGGACTTGATACATTGAAAATGGAGAGAATTCTGCAGATACAGTGATGTAGAACAGGAGAAACTGAGGAGATCGATATGAGTATTTTAGGAAAAGATTCTGTATAACTTGTTATTTCCTAAATTAAATTAGTCCATCTTAGTCTTAAAGGGGCAACCTACCAGTATGATTTTTTTGGAGTGTGGGAGGAAACCAAAGGACCCGTAGGAAACCCATGGAAACACGGAGAGAACATACAAACTCTTTGCAGTAGGTTGATTGTGAGCCCCATGGGGTCTTGGACTGATTTGGCAAGTTCTGTGCAGTGCTGCGTAATCTGTATGCGCTATATAAAGGAATTATTATTATTTGGCCACTTTACCTCATGTATTTTGTAATATGTGTATAAGTGTGGGGGAGCAGGATATTGGGTAATTTACCAATATACATCTATTAAAAGTTCTGTACTACTTTGGAAAAAGAAAGGAGGCTCCAAGTTCATCAAGAAAGTGGAGCAGAACTTTTAATGCATGCAGCTACGTGCCGCAGTTAAGCATTGCAGTGCAGTGACTTGAACAAGCAATCACAGCATCACTTGTTCAATTCTAATAAAAAAGGTATATAAATATTTTTATAACATATTATAATAATCTGTACAATAAAACTGAAGCATTGTTGGCCTAAAACTATAAACTAAACTAATTTCCTCAAATTAGAACTGTGAATCTGTGGAATAGCCTTCCTCAGACACTGGTCACAGTAGGGAGAGCAGAGAGCTTCAAAAAGGGTATAGATGCCATTTTTTTACATCAAAATAACATTGATGGTTATGTTATAATGTAGAATTGTGTTCCTTTACATCCTTTCCTTATACCTGCCTGGGTTGAATTTGATGGACATGTGTCTTTTTAAACCAACTATGTAACTATGCAAATCCCTTCACAATGAAACATTACTAAGAAGGGATTAAAATAAGGTATATGTGCCAAAATGAAACCAAGAAAAAAAAAATTACCCTTTTTGTGAAAAATAAGTCCTCACCACCTCAGTCAACATAAAAATACACAAATTATACTTCTGAAAAGATAGTGACAGTAAAATAAATGAAATTTTCTCCAATACTTTTTTTATCCAGGAAAACTGGGAAAAATCTTTTTAAAAAACTATATACCATATATACTCAAGTATCATGTATAAGCCGTGGTACCTAATTTTAACACGAAAAAAAAGGAAACCTATTGACCAGTATAAGCCTAGGGTGGGAAATGCATTGGTTAAGCCTACAGCCGGTATACAGTCGGCCCCTGCCCCCCCCCCCCCGGTATACAGTTGGCCCCTGCCCCCCCCGATATACAGTCGCCCCCTGCCCCCCCCCGGTATACAGTCGGCCCCTGCCCCCCAAGTATACAGTCGGCCCCTGCCCCCCAGTATACAGCCTGCAGCCCCCCCAGTATATATCCTGCCAGCCCATATCCGCATAATATAGTATGCCAGCCCATATCCCCATAATATAGTATGCCAGCCCATATCCCCATAATATAGTATGCCAGCCTCTGCCCCCTCATTATATAGCCTGCAAGCCCCTGCCCTCCCCCCTGTATATAGCCTGCAAGCCCCTGCCCTCCCGCCCGTATATAGCCTGCAAGCCCCTGCCACCCCAGTATATAGCCAGCCAGCCCCTGCCCCCTCCCCAGTAGATTGTCTGCCAGCCCTTGCAGTATATAGCCAGCCGATGAGGAGCCGGAGCAGCCAAAACAAGGAGGACCTGTGTTGGAAAGGTGAGTACAGTGTTAATTATTTTTATAGACTCGCGTAGAAGTCGAGTTAAGTTTTTCAGCGCAGAAATTGCTAGAAAAACCTGTCTTATACCCATGTATATTAGGTAAATGAGGTATCAACGTAATAACCCAGGGAATAAAGATAACATATTATATTTATAGTATGGGAACGTCCCAAAAAAAAAATGCTAAAAAGAAGAAACGATGATTTACTTTTCTGCCACTCTGAAAGAATTAATAAAATCTCATCAATCAGCTATAGATGCCCCAAAAGCTCAAGAAGTATATGTAAAGTGCATCCTGCAAAAAATAAGCCTTAATAGGTTCAGAGTGCCCAAAAATTGTATGTTATAGCCTTTAAAATGTGACAATGCAAATCTGCTCTGAATGGCGCTCCTTCCTTTCAGTGCCGGCTGTCTACCCATACAGCAGTTTTGCACCACATATGGCATATTGTTACACACAGTAGCAATTGGGTATCAAACGTTACAAAGCTCTTTGATATTTTATCCATTGTAATTATTTTGGCCTAAATAAATGTATGTCCTGTCACCAGGACCTCATTTTCACTAAAGACAGGTTTCGGAGCCCATTATAACTGCAGGGCAAATATGCCTTTTTGGTTTCTCTAAGCCTTTGCCTTACAAAATCATAATGGGGCAGATTTACTTACCCGGTCCAGTTGCGATCCAGCGTTGTGTTATCTGTGAGGATTCGGGCTATCCGGTGATTCACTAAGGTAGTGCGCCCAATGTCCACTAGGTATCACTGCTGCGCTGAATTCCGTTGGAGTTCACTGAAGTTCACCGTCCTACCCTGGGTGCAGGTAAGCGCGTGTCAAGCGACACTTTTTTTTTTTTTTAAATACATAGTTTTTTTTTTAAAATCTGTCGGGTTTTCTTACGGCCACGGGCCCCGATTTCCGTCGCGTGCATGCCGGCGCCGATGCGCCACAATCCGATTGCGTGCGCCAAAATCCTGTGGCAATGCAGGTAAAATCAGCGCAAATCGAAAATATTCAGGTAAAGCGACGGAAAAACACGATTCGGGCCCTTAGTAAATGACCCCCAATGTGTTTTAACTTACCTTGCACCCTGACAGAATCCTCTGTCCCAGGGCATGGGCTTTGGTTTGGATACATTTAAAAAACAAAAAAACGTGACTTGTCTGTGCTGCAAACTCCTCAGCTCTCAGCCCCCAGCTTTGTGCTCCAGGACAGCTCCTCCCTCCCCTGCTGCTGTCAGCTCTCCACCCTGTGAGCTCTGTGAAAAAGCAGAAGGGAGGAGCTGTACAGGAGCACAAAGGTGGGGACTGATAGCTTAGCAGTCTGCAGCACAGACACAGTGACATGTTGTTTTTTTTAAATGCATCCAAACCATAGCGCAACCCCTGGGACTAAACAGAGGATTTTGTCACACAAGGTAAGTTATAACACACATGTATATTGTGATGCAAATGTGAAAGCAGAAAGACATATTTGCACTGCAGCTGTAATGGGCTTCTACAACCTGTCTTTATACAAAATTAGGTCCCTGGTGACAGGTTCCCTTTAAAAGGATACAAAAAGTTACTAAAAGTTGTTTTACAAATGTTGAGGTGTTTAGTTTATATAATGGGGTAATTTATGGGGTTTTACTATTGTTTTGACCTCTCAAAGTCACTTGAAAATCGAGCTAGTCTTTCAAAATGTGAATCTTGGCAATTTTCATGAAAACGTACAAAAAAAAAAAAAAAATTGCACCTCATAACATCCTAGAAAACAGAGGATGCATAAAACATGGCAATATAAAGCAGACTTACATTAAATTTTAGTTATTAAGTTATTTAGGTGGTCTAAATATCTGCCTGGAAACCAGTAAATTTTGAACTTTAATGTAGAAATTTCCATTTTTTTCATACCTAAAGGCAAAACATATCACCCAAATATTTAAACGAATATGGAGTTCAATGGATGCAAGAAACCAATAACCTGCACATCTTTTATTCATTCCAAAGTTATAACCACTTGGGTTTGGTCAGGCATTCTCAATCCACCATCACTTATGAATCAACTTTATTCTACAGTATGTGCAGTATGTTGGTAATATAGTGCAATACAATTGTTGTGCAGCATATTGTATGAAGGATCACACCCCACTAGATTTCAGACATCCTATTGGGAAAGGGAGGGGGGTTCTAAAAAAAACGTAAAAAAAAAAAATTATTACGGTAATAAATTATAAAAAAATCAAAATCATTCCCTTGAACACACTTAATAAACAAAACATGAATATGTTATGTATCCCTGTGTCTCAAAATATCCAAAATTGATATTCCATGGGAGCCTGCTGATGACTGATGGTGAGGAAGGTGAATGGTTTTATGTCGATATTTTATACGATAGAGAGATTATTCAAGGTTTGAAAAACATGGCTAATTTTAAGTCGTGTTGGACGGATTACACAGACTGACCCCAGTGTTGAGGATGGTACTCCGAACATCATAGTCAAATCTGACCCACACTGAGTCCTCTGCAGTGTGGGCGGTCCATGAAATCCAGTCAGCGCACAGTCCCTGATTCATGGATCAATCACAGCTGTGTGCTTGAGCTATTTAGGGGAACCTGTCAGCAGGACCTGATAAACCACTACCTGTATATTGTGAAGCTGCTTACCACCTTCCAGTTCATGTTTCTTTGAAATGAGATGCAGTTTTGTTGAAAAAAAAATCAAGAAGGCAGAAAATCTACCATTAAAGTAAAATTCTCCCCACACATTTGCTGTATTTGATGCCCTTATGAGTTAGTTAATCACTAACCAGCTCCTGTAGTCTGGTGCACGATGTCAATCACACCAGAGGAGACACTTTAAAGGGTAGGTGGATCAATGGGACGTGAGGATAGCCCTTTTAGGCGGCTACTCCACACCCCGGTAGCCTATTTTCTCCTCCTACTCACCATCTTCCGCGCGCAGCTGCTCGTAGTATCATCGGACGAGGGCGCGCAGCTACGAGCAGCTGCGCGCCGAAGATGGTGAGTAGGAGGAGAAAATAGGCTACCGGGGCGTGGAGTAGCCGCCTCGTGTAACCTCAGATGCGGCTACTCCACGCCCCAGTAGCCGCATAATAAAATTAGCATAAACGATTGATAAAAGTTACCAAAAAAGTGTGGGGACGTGAGGATTAGCCCTTAAAAGGGCTATCCTCACGTCCCATTGATCCACCTACCACCCGATCTACCTTTATAGGTAGATTTGTGGTGGTTGGTTCCCTTTAAGTAGAGAAGAGCTTGACTTCAGTACTAAACTTAATGGGGCACATTTACTTACCCGGTCCATTCGCGTTCCAGCGGCGGCTTCTCTGACGAGCGTTCGGGTCTTCCGGCCATTCATGAAGGTCCTGCGCCCAATGTCCACCAGGTGGTGCTGGTGCGCCGAAGTCCGCCGAGGTGCCCCGGAGTTCATCGTCTTCATCGTGGTGCATGTGAGTATAGCCCGTGCGACAAATTTTTTTTTTTTAAATGCGGCGGTTTTTCTGAATCCGTCGGGTTACCGTTCGGCCACGCCCCCCGATTTCCGTCGCGTGCATGCCAGTGCCGATGCGCCACAAACCGATCATGGGCGCCAAAATCCCGGAGGAATTCAGGGAAAATCGGCGCAAATCGGAAATATTCGGGTAATACGTCGGGTAATACGTCGGGAAAACGCGAATCGGGCCCTTAGTAAATGGCCCCCAATGACTTGTACAACCATTATACATCTCTCTTCAAAGTTTATTTTCTGGATGTTCTTACCTTAACTGGGCCATGGAAGAAACATGTCCGAGAAGGTGTTTGGCTACTTTTTTTTTTTTAGGTACAGAGGTGGCACTCAGAGCCCTTGCTGTGGGCACCCAGGCCTTCACCCCAGGACTACACGAGAAGGTGTGGATAGAAATGGATTATCATTGGAGCTCCTGCTCTAGGTCCCCTGATTCTTCCTCTTCAGGGAACCCTGGAAGGAAGCTATAATCCAAATTTCTATTGTATTGGTGTCCTCAGGAAGCCAATACGATTGATACAGCTGGGATCACTAGGTTACTGCATAAATTGTCATGTTGGTACTTTGAGACATAAAAGTAGGTTTGGGTTGTAGATTGGGCACTCTGTCTATAAAAGGTTCGCCATCACTGCTGTAGGTTTTGATCATTCTACCTTTGCTACCCTGGAAATCAAAATTCCAAGCAATGACTTCCCAAAGAGCAAATGATTGACTGCTGTGTTTTAACACAGCAGCCAATCTTAAGGAGACAAAGCTGTAGGGGGAGGGGCCGAAAAGAAGTCTGTACCAATAATCAGATAGGGGGTGTGTCTCAGACTCCCTGCCAGCCCAGTAGCTGAGCTGTAGTCACAGATCAAAGCTCTATACGATTGTAGCCCAGATTCTAATAAGCCAAGAAGCAATCAAAAATGATTAAAAATAGCACAAATCCTCCATAACTAGAGACTTAGATGATTAAATATTATCTCAAGGCAAGACTGGGCCCATCTTCTTACTACTTATACTAATATCTTACAAGTTCTCCTTATCTTCACTGGTAGAGAAGCATAAAAGCAATTTACAGGTCCTGGAGCATAGGTAGACATATTTCCATTATGCCCTTCTATCCCCCCAAAAAGGTTCCTTTTCATTATGAAGAGATCAAAGCCAACCCCTTGGATACAATTCACACACGCCATACCTCCTCAAAGTCCCCTAAACACCCGAAAGAAAGAAAATAATCATAGACAACTAAAGAAGAAACAACTTTCAGCAAACTCCACTTCTATGCCAACTTAAATACCAAAAGAAGAGAAAAAGAGGAAGAAGAAAAAAAAATAAAAATAAAAAAAAACTCAAACCTTCTTACTTAAAAAAAAAAACAAAAAAAAACATATGGCCTCTGTTTCTTTTCTGATAAGCGTCTTAAATAGCAAACAGTTAACTGCACAATAACATTGGCTGGCAGCTCGGCTGGCTGCTTGGCAGATATATAAAGCAGGTAAAAAAGAGGAAAAGGTAATTTCTTGGCTGAATGATTCCATCGGTAGCTATAGGGCAAACTAGAAAGTCTTTCAGTAAAGTAGCGGTAGATTCTTCTATCAATCTGCAGCACACAGACTCTTCCAAGGGGATGCATTAAATATGAAAATCATATCCTGTTATCATCTGTTTCCAGCTTTCAGCCCAGTAAGCTTTCCTTAATGAATGCCGCAGCCTAAGGGACAAGCGCGCTGTTGGCTCCTCTGAATAATGGAGAGATGTTACCAGTTCTGCTTATTACAATATTGACTTGCTGAGGGGGATTCACGCAGTCACAAGTGACTACACTTGCCAGCATGCTCCAAGTTATTACGCCATGTTTTTTAAGACATTTCATCTGAAAGGGCTTTGCTGCTTTTTTTTTTTTTGTTACATTTTTTTTATGTTATTTTATTTTTTTTAAAGTGAAAAAAGAAGCAATGGCCTTGAACGGCATCATTTATATGGAGATAGTAGGAGGGATTAGAAGCCTGCATTACTGCAGATACATAACCCAATGCGTTTGAGCGTTTCCCGGATTTTTTTCTTCCTGTCGGTCCTGCGGATATGTAATCGGCTTCCTCTCCTTTGTAAAAGAGGGGGATAAAGTACACAAACAAACAAATGGAATCGCTGCTTGCAGTGTTGTGCTCCGTGGTGTGGCATAATGATATTTCTGCAATGTGTGTTCAGAACACAAAGACGCAAGATAATGGCGGATATGGTAACCAAACCGAGACCGCTATTCGAAGCCGATATATGCCGTGTGGATTACCCAGAATTCATTGCTTTTTGTAAAATGTAAATCATGTGATTGTGAAATACATAGCGTCACGATCTATTTACATTTTTCTCCACATTGACTTCACAATTTTATTTGTTTAAGGAGTTCTCTGTGGATATATATGGCAAAATCCCTTTAACATTTAAAGGGATGAAGGACTGTACACCAAACACACTGACATACTGGTGTGTGCCCCCTCTGGCAGGATCTGCTCTTCTTTAGGCTTCTTATGCCCTTGTTTTTAAGAAAAAAATGCAAATGAGTCTGAGGGGCTCCAGGTTCCATTAACACCCATGGAGGTCTTATGATGGACACCTGCATGACCATCACAAGACCATGGACAGATTTCTATCCATTGGAAATCAAAATAGAAGTTTTCTATAGAAGGACAGCAAGCAGAGATCTAGAAAACCATGAGTAATTGATACAGAAAGTATATTCGAAATTCTATGATTGTATAGCCTCTGTTGGAGCAGGTCCTCTAAGTAGGAAGCCGCGAATGCGCAGTGGGCAGACGGAGGGCACATTTTCACTCCAACGCTCACTGTGCACAACAGCGGACAGACTAATGTGTAGCTTTGAGAATTTGGCCGGATGACTTAGGAGGGGAGGCGCGGGATTTATGAAAAGGTCAGCAGGAGCCATCGGACTCCTCGAACAGGCCACCCCCAGTTCGACACGCTAGATTCTCTGCATAGATACCAGGTAGGGTAGCAAAGTACATTTTATTCATTAGGGAGCAAAGTTTTATTTTTTTTAGATGAAACAAGGTTGCCCTTGTGGTATAACGGCTCTATGGGAACCAGTCAAGGCAAAAATTCTGTAAAAGGTGGTGACAGGTTCCCTTTAAATGCCAATGCATTTAATGTCTAAGAAGTTGCTTTTTTAAAAAATTTTTGGACACATAAATTTACACATATATTGGACCCACTGCTCTAAACTCCCCACAATAACGTAGTGGGTGAGCCCATCATGTGAAAGAATCCCTAAAAGCGGGAAGGTTCTTCATGGGAGACTGGGGCCTCCTGTCTGACACTGAACTGTGTAAGGAGCATATTAAAGGTTTCACTGAAATGAGAAAAGTCCTGTATCCGGAACACATATAACTTACTGGAACAGCTGATACCTTCCATAACGTCCATAGAGGAGTTTCAGACTACAACTACTTTGGGAGTGAAACAGCAAAACTCATTGAAGAGGGTTTATGTTAGTTGGATGTGCTTTTCTATGTTGTCATTTTGCTCTTTTTTTGGTAAAAGTTGCAAGAAAAAAAAAAACAGGGGCCCTACGAGGTGTATGCAACAGATTGGAATGGGGTGCTCAAAATGCGTGTCTTTCAAAAGGTTTGCATATGAAAGAAAATTCTCAAATTTTATCCCTTAGTGATATTACACAATAAAGATCATATTTAACCCCCTTACTTTAATTTCACTCAGTTTTATTGCTGTGCAGTGTAAGATTCCAGAGTGTGGGCGGGGAATCTCTTAGCAGACACTTCATAATTCCTCTGCTACGAGATGCTATGTGCTAACAATGTGCTTAGATTATCTGGGTACAGGATTTATCTACACTTTTATTTATCTCCTGAACATTGTAGTAGCATCTGACACAAAAAAAGAGCGATCAGAGATGATGAGATCCATGAGATGGATATAAAACACTCTCAGCTTTGCTATAACACACAGAGTCAGCCCTGCTATATGCATAAAGACCTTATCTGTCGGTAGCTAGTAGTGTAGGACTCTGCACACTGCAGCTTGCTGACCAGAGGTGCCTGTGTCTGACCTGGTCTTGAAATGCAGGGAGGGGGGAGCAGGAGGCAGAGAGCACTGCAGTGTGCAGACAAAAGAAGCTATTCATGAGAAGGATCTGACCATAGTCAGAAGATTTATTGTTGGAACCAGGGGCAACGAAAATTGTAAACATCAGGACTAATAGAGAAAGGTTGGACTTACTAAGTGTATTTAAGAATCTTGTCTTCATGGGAATACTCCTTTAAACTAAATTGCAGAGGAGGGTAAGAGCTTAATACCCTGCCATATGATTACTTGTCAGTGATTGATCAGGCTGATCACGTCATATGAATTTATCATTATATGAATACATTGTTTTCAAGCCAAAATAGCCCATATAAATGTTTAGTAAAATAAAAATTAAAAATAAAAAAACAGAAAACCCTAAAAAGCTGCAAATCACTCAAGAGTTTGAAAACAAAGTCACGATTTCTCAAAATGATGTATTCCCCATGATAAATAATAAATCTATGGAGCAGAAAACAAAATAAATACCGTAAATATAAATAAATGGCGCCCTATTCATGACTAATGATACCGCCATGCCGTAGCTGTAATTGATGTCTATTGGAACGACGGAAACGGCTTTCAAGCTAAAATATTTTAGACTTAATAGGTTTTCTAAACAAAGTCAATATGTGAATCACCTGATCATGATATCCACACACCCCCCCCATACATATCGCAACGTTGGTTTCAAATTATTATTTGTTAGAATATTCTGTTTCCATAACGTTCTTTAAACTTCTATGGGAGTTACCGAAACATTGTTTGGCCGTTTTTGTATTTCCGACACAAGGCTCGGAACAACCTACAACTTATGGCACTGGTTGCTTAGGAACAGCAAAAGGCTACATAAAACATTCCAACAGTTTCAGAATTAGTAGATAGATCTTTAATAAAGGATGCAAAGAGTTGGAATAGGTTGAGGTGATTAAAGTTCCTCTTTATAGCTCCCTTTACTAAGAACATTTTATACAATCAGTGGGTTAAATAGCGAAAATTATTTCATAAAGATCCTCATTTGTGAAGAGCTTGGTCGTCGTTGCCTAGCAATCGCTGTGCACTACGGAAAGCTGTGCGCTATGGCGATGGCAAAATTATGAATTTCACGGTGGAATGGTGGAGTAAGATCAAAAATAAATATTTGTTTGGACAATTATACAGTAGATGCTCAGAAACCAGCAATTCACAGTAATAGTTGGCGGTGTAATACTTGTTATAAACAGGAATCTACAAGTCATTACATGAAGCAAAATGATAGTAAATAAACAAAACCCAACACTTAAACATCCGTAATGATCATACACGCGTGTCAAGTGCAAGCATTCAGCTCCGCAATCTAATATTTTACCTTTGCCATGCTGTTCTGTTCAATTGTCTTTATTCGCTATAAGTGTAAGTTGACATAGCAACAATATTAGTTAGAGACAATGGAAGATAATGAGCGACAACTCAAGAACAGGTGAGTAAACGAGTGAACAACCAATCTGCGTTTTCAGAATGGCCCAGGTTTTATTGTAAAAACAAAATAAAATTGAATATCCACTTATAATACAACAATGTTGGTGATGAATGATGCTTGTAATGAGAAATCACAATTAGGAATATAGTAATGTAAAGTAACAGTGAAGTTATTAATCGTATGTAGGTACATATCATGCTGAAGATCATCCATCAGAATGGAATAAAAATCTGCTTGAGAACCCGACAGAGAATCCACATCATCAAAATGTTAGGTACCTGTAGAACCTTACAGCACAATGTCCGAAATGTTCCTACCCCTCATTGTATGTTACAGATAATGACCCAATTGTGGTTTTATCAGGGCTGTTGAGGCGGTAACTTCCAACTCTGACTCCACCTCCTCAATTTCTCTAACTTCGACTCCATACACCCAAAAATGGTTACTGACTCCACACTCCTGTTTTTCTGGTCACTCTATCAGTTGTAAGATGAGAGCCGGCATTCGTTCCCAGCACCTTATTCTTCTGATGTGTAGTTGAGGCAGGGCCGGATTAAGGTTGGTGGGGGCCCCTGGGCGCAAAATATGGTGGAGGCCCCAACCGAATACAACAAAGATACAAATTATCCTGCTCACTATCCACTATGCTTGCAGCAATACATCCACATACAGCCGCCTCACCCCCCAGTAACACAGCTGCCTCACCCCCCAGTAATACATCCACATACAGCCGCCTCGCCCCCCAGTTATACATCCACATACAGCCGCCTCGCCCCCCAGTTATACATCCACATACAGCCGTCTCACCCCCTCAGTAACACAGCTGCCTCACCCCCCAGTAATACATCCACATACAGCCGCCTCACCCCCCAGTTATACATCCACATACAGCCGCCTCACCCCCCAGTTATACATCCACATACAGCCGCCTCACCCCCCAGTTATACATCCACATACTGCCGCCTCACCCCCCAGTTATACATTCACATACAGCCGTCTCACCCCCTCAGTAACACAGCTGCCTCACCGCCCAGTAATACATCCACATACAGCCGCCTCACCCCCCAGTTATACATCCACATACAGCCGCCTCACCCCCAGTTATACATCCACATACAGCCGCCTCACCCCCCAGTAATACATCCACATACAGCCGCCTCACCCCCAGTAACACATCCACATACAGCCGCCTCGCCCCCAGTAACACAGCTACATACAGCCGCCTCGCCCCCAGTAACACAGCTACATACAGCCGCCTCACCCCCCAGTAATACATCCACATACAGCCGCCTCACCCCCCAGTAATACATCCACATACAGCCGCCTCACCCCCAGTAACACATCCACATACAGCCGCCTCGCCCCCAGTAACACAGCTACATACAGCCGCCTCGCCCCCAGTAACACAGCTACATACAGCCGCCTCGCCCCCAGTAACACAGCTACATACAGCCGCCTCGCCCCCAGTAACACAGCTACATACAGCCGCCTCGCCCCCAGTAACACATCTACATACAGCCGACTCGCCCCCAGTAACACATCTACATACAGCCGACTGGCCCCCAGTAACACATCTACATACAGCCGACTGGCCCCCAGTAACACATCTACATACAGCCGACTGGCCCCCAGTAACACAGCTACATACAGCCGCCTGGCCCCCAGTAACACAGCTACATACAGCCGCCTCGCCCCCAGTAACAGATCTACATACAGCCGACTGGCCCCCAGTAACACAGCTACATACAGCCGCCTGGCCCCCAGTAACACAGCTACATACAGCCGCCTGGCCCCCAGTAACACAGCTACATACAGCCGCCTGGCCCTCAGTAACACAGCTACATACAGCCGCCTCGCCCCCAGTAACACAGCTACATACAGCCGCCTCGCCCCCAATAGCACATCTACATACAGCCGCCTCGCCCCCAGTAACACAGCTACATACAGCCGCCTCGCCCCCAGTAACAGATCTACATACAGCCGACTGGCCCCCAGTAACACATCTTTATACAGCCGACTGGCCCCCAGTAACACAGCTACATACAGCCGCCTGGCCCCCAGTAACACAGCTACATACAGCCGCCTGGCCCCCAGTAACAAAGCTACATACAGTCTCCTCTCCCCCTGCAATACATCTATATACAGTCTCCTCTCCCCCTGCAATACATCTATATACAGTCTCCTCTCCCCCTGCAATACATCTATATACAGTCTCCTCTCCCCCTGCAATACATCTATATACAGTCTCCTCTCCCCCTGCAATACATCTATATACAGTCTCCTCTCCCCCTGCAATACATCTATATACAGTCTCCTCTCCCCCTGCAATACATCTATATACAGTCTCCTCTTCCCCTGCAATACATCTATATACAGTCTCCTCTCCCCCTGCAATACATCTATATACAGTCTCCTCTCCCCCTGCAATACATCTATATACAGTCTCCTCTCCCCCCCAGAGCTAGAGACCCTGAGCCCAGGACCCCCCCCCTCCCCCCTTTTCTTTCACAGGCAGCCCAGGACTTAGCTTCTCTCAAAAATTACCTTTCAGCCGAGTTGTGAAGGGAAGCGCTGACCCATGACAGGCAGGGAAGCCTCCTCTCACAGTAGATAAGCCGGCAGTATACAGAAGCCGGCAGTATACAGAAGCCGGCATTTCCCGGGCTCACAGCAGGTCACGTGACAATGAACTGCACGTGACCCTGTGACACTGAAGAAGGGAGCTGACCATCTCTGGCTGGGAGCGATGTGCTGCATTGTTGCAGCACATCGCTCCAGGTGGAGACAGACAGCTTATCGTCTCCTACCAGGGACTGGTAGGCATCCGGATGGGGGTGGAAGCCCACCGCTCTGCAAACAGCTGAAATGTCCGTGCGTGGCTGGAAGTGATGCGCTGCAGCACAGCCGCAGCGCATCGCTCCCAGTTCCAGAGAGCTCAGTGTCAGTGTCCCGGAGCGCTAGCGGTCTGCCGCTGGCGCCGCAAATCTAATGCCCGCATGATTTTTACAAGTTCAATTGCTATATGGTGGGGGCCGCGCCCCGGGAGCCCCGCCTATAATCCGGCTCTGAGTTGAGGAGCTTTACCGCTTTAAATGTAAATAAAATGAGGCCAAATTCATCTTAACTAAAAGCCTAGATCAGGGGTGCACAACAAGCAGATGACCTGTGACATGTCAAGCTTCGAGCTGCAGCCTGCAACCTGAAAACGATCAGGGTGCGGTCACACCGTACTGCTTTGACTCAGTTTAGAAATGGAATGAAAGTGCATGGGGGTGTGCAAGGGGCCATATGCACTTCTAAGGAAACCTATAACCAGCACCTGGTGTCTTACCTTTAAACAATACAAGACACCAGGAACTGGTTACCGACTGCATGCGTTTCCATAGAACATTACAATAAAAATTCCATAGAAAGACTGGTCCATGGCACTTTTATTCCATTTCTAAACAGAGTTAAAGCGCTAACATGAGTCCAATGAGCACTTCCATGACTGATGTCAGATCACTGGTGCTGGAGGCAGAGGTCGCACTAACATATTTCTAGAAGGGTAATAATACTCCTCTTACTATTTTTGAGGAGTATTTTTAGCCGGGAAGGAGTATGAAATTTTCAGTAATACAAGTATATAACTCATAGCTGTATATAATGTTGATAGACGCTAATTATATAAGAAAATCATGTGTCAGTATCTTCTGTGTTTAAATAGCAAATTGAGGCAGTTATAGTGATGTTACATCATGTACTGACCAGACTGGAGCTGACGCCCCCAACCACCCAAACCACAGTCGTCGAAAACCTCCCACCACCCGACTGCGGCCCGCCGAGACCTCCCACCACCCGACTGCGGCCCGCCGAGACCTCCCACCACCCGACTGCGGCCCGCCGAGACCTCCCACCACCCGACTGCGGCCCGCCGAGACCTCCCACCACCACACTGCGGCCCGCCGAGACCTCCCACCACCACACTGCGGCCCGCCGAGACCTCCCACCACCACACTGCGGCCCGCCGAGACCTCCCACCACCACACTGCGGCCCGCCGAGACCTCCCACCACCACACTGCGGCCCGCCGAGACCTCCCACCACCACACTGCGGCCAACGCCGCTGACACCAAACGTACAGACTGTTTTGGAATGAGGTGTTTTTTTAGGTTTTTTTATTAATTGAATTTGTGTCTTTGTCATTTTTTACGTGTTTTTACTGTTTATGCAGTCCTGTTTCACATACACCTCATGCCACCTCAGCACTCGTCAGACACGCAGTCCCATGTAACATATACCTCATGCCACCTCAGCACCCACCAGACACGCAGTCCCACATAACCTATACCTCTTGCCACCTCAGCACCAGACACGCAGTCCCATGTAACATATACCTCATGCCACCTCAGCACTCCCCAGACACGCAGTCCCACGTAACCTATACCTCATGCCACCTCAGCACCAGACACGCAGTACCATGTAACATATACCTAATGCCACCTCAGCACCCGCCAGACACGCAGTCCCACATAACCTATACCTCTTGCCACCTCAGCACCAGACACGCAGTCCCATGTAACATATACCTCATGCCACCTCAGCACTCCCCAGACACGCAGTCCCACGTAACCTATACCTCATGCCACCTCAGCACCAGACATGCAGTCCCACGTAACATATACCTCATGCCACCTCAGCACCAGACACGCAGTACCATGTAACATATACCTAATGCCACCTCAGCACCCGCCAGACACGTAGTCCCACATAACCTATACCTCATTCCACCTCAGCACCAGACATGCAGTCCCACGTAACATATACCTCATGCCACCTCAGCACCAGACATGCAGTCCCGCGTAACATATACCTCATGCAACCTCAGCACTCGCCAGACACGCAGTCCCACGTAACCTATACCTCATGCCACCTCAGCACCAGACATGCAGTCCCACGTAACATATACCTCATGCCACCTCAGCACCAGACATGCAGTCCCACGTAACATATACCTCATGCCACCTCAGCACCAGACACGCAGTCCCATGTAACATATACCTCATGCCACCTCAGCACCAGATATGCAGTCCCACGTAACACACACCTGCCACCTCAGCACCCGCCAGACACGCAGTCCTACGTAACACACACATGCCACCTCAGCACCCGTCAGACACGCAGTCCCACGTAACATATACCTCATGCCACCTCAGCACCCGCCAGACACGCAGTCCTACGTAACACACACCTGCCACACACGCAGTCCTACGTAACGTAAACCTCATGTCACCTCAGCACCCGCCAGACACGCAGTCCTACGTAACACACACCTGCCACCTCAGCACCCGCCAGACACGCAGTCCTACGTAACACACACCTGCCACCTCAGCACCCGCCAGACACGCAGTCCTACGTAACACACACCTGACACCTCAGCACCCGCCAGACATGCAGACCTATGTAAAATACACCTCATGCCAACTCAGCACCTGCAAGCCATGCAGTCCCATGTAACATACAGGTCTTCCCTGCCCTTACCACATCCACTCCTGTCAAGCCCCCTCCCCTCCATACACATGTATGCACACAGTACCTGTACACATTCTACTTGCAGGCAGCCATTACAGCTCGACTTCCTGTGAGGAGACTGCGTGGTAAGCCACGCCCCTTTCCAGGAGGCTCCGCCCCCTCCCGTGACATCACGGCTACTCGGAGCAGCTCCATTCTACAGACTACCAGCGCTGTAGTGTGAGCTGAGCAGTGCCGGCCCGTGCGCTGCCAGTGTAATGTCCTGCACACCAATGCTGTGCGCTCCGGACCGCTAAGCTCACACACTACAGCCAGGGATAATTGCCAAGCGTACTTCCACGCATGGCAATTATTCTGGGGAGTAATGGCGCCTCATCATGCGTCTATGACGCTTGGTGAGGCGTTAATGCGATCTCTGGCTGGAGGAGAGTTAAAGGGGTATTCCCATCTGGACATTTATATTTAATTAAATTCATTTGCCTTATGTAAACATTTCTTCAATTGGATGTTAATAAAAAAAATGTTCCTGTGTGAAGATAATTTCTCATAAATGTAGTGATATGGTCCCATAGAAACGAGATGGCTTCCTCGGATACGACCACGTCGCAGCGGTGGCCAGACATGTACTACTGAGTCCTGCCTGACCACCAGGATTCAGTGTTCATTACCACAGGGTAGCTGTGTGACATGTAGTAACTCCCGGACATTTTATATACAATAACCTTTTGTTTCTTTGTGCACTCACTCCAGCAGAGGTGGCCATATCCGAGAAAGCTTTCTCATTTCTAAGGAATCATATGACTACATTTATGAGAAATTATCTTCACACGGGAACATTTTTTTAAATAACATCCAATTGAAGAAATGTTTACATATGGCAGATTAATGAAACTGAATGTAAGTGCCCAGACGAGAATACCCCTTTAAGTCCTCACTGCTCCCAGATCCTCTCCAGTTTGTATGTGTTCGGGTATGAACACAGAGCAGGAGAGGACCTGCAGCAATATGTACTTGTCAGCTGCACTTTACTGCTCCCAGATCCTCTCCTGCTCTTGGCACAGCTCTGTGCCGGGACATACAACTAGTGTGGGACACAGAACAGAGCGGCACATGGAGTAGAAGAAGAGCCAGGAAAGGATTTACTAAATTTTTTTTTTGTCTGCTCAGGGCCCCCATTATTTGTCTGTTCTGGAGGTCTCCAGTATTTGTTTTCTTTGGGGGAGGGAGGTGGTCTCCATTATTATGTGTAGATAATGTAGATGAATTGCTATTTAAGCAAGACAATTTTTACTGTGCATAAGTATTGCAGTAATGCAGGTGTGACTTCTTGCTTCCCCCTGGGAATCTTGGACACTGAACCAATACTCAAAAAAAAAACAAACATACATTTCCACAGAATCAACACCAGAAAAATTATAAGCTTCAGATTATAAATAATACAGTGTCTCTGTGCACTGAGGGGGCATTTAATGGCATGTGAGGGGGCAGTGGGGATAAGGGAGCCCGGTATAAGCCACCCCAATGCCGTCCCTGATACCAGCTGCGTCTCTACTGCTTTGGAAGTTTATGTGGAGCCAGGAGCTGCAGTAGTGATGAGACACTGAAGAGGCTGCAGTTTCCAGCCACAACATAGAGAGAGGAGAGAAAAGTCCCATGCGGATTTATCCCCATGGGGCTTTTCTGAATGGGTAAAATTTCCAGTGCAAAAGGCTATTACGCTTATAAAATAGGATAGAATTTTGTTTTATCACCCTTTGTTATTTATATTAGATTCTGTACCTTGTGACATCCATCTGGACATATTACCTTTGTTCGTGGAGACATCATTGAATTTGATAAGAGAAAACGCAGGCGCGCTTCGATGCTTTCAAACTCCCGAAGGAACGTTTTATTTCGGAGACGAGCCATCTTCTCCTTCTCACAGATTTCTCTCAAGGAACTTTTTAACCTTTCATACTGCCGATGATACCTGGAAATAAGGATTAAAAGATCATTACAGCGTATAATACAACTTCAAAGTGATTTTTTTTTTTTATTACAAGTAGGGTTCAGTTCACACTTGCACCCAGAGTTTCTGATTCACAATACATTAAAAGGAAAATCTACCTTGATTTTAATTCCATTATAATAAAGACGCTGCTGCGCTAGTTTTTCTCTAATGGTAGGGGGATAGGACCCTATCAAGCACAGGTGGACAATATGTACAATACTTACAAATATGTGCTGGATGAACTGGATTGAGACATCTTTTTTTCCAACTCCAGTCTTTTTATTTCACTACAAAATACAAATCAAATCACAAAATAAATCAAGATTAAAAAATATAGAACATCAAAATCGGAATAGTTCTCAAACTGCCAAACTGATTGAGTTGTCACATAAATAACACTTATCCCCTTTCCTCACTGAGGGTCCAACTACTGTAATCCCTGGAAATCACAAGACCCCAGAGGTGGCTGCCAGCAGTGCCTCATAGATGGAGTCTATGTCATCTTAGAGGCACAGTGTCAACCTATGCATATACATAGGCTTGCACAGCTAATACACTGCATCAGTATTGCAGGGTATTATCATGAACAAGCAATCAATGATCTTAGATATGTTTTTGCATCAGTGTAGCTACAGCATTCTCAAAGTATGTTTGGTTCATAATGCATCAAATTAAATGGTAGGTTTTCTTTAAATACATAGATGGTATTCTCAGATCCTTGGCTTGGCTCTGCTGCAGGCCCCTAAGTCTCAGGGCTTCTCAGCTGATTCATGCTCACTGGTGGATAGATATTGACAGAGGCAATGCTGTAACCGCTCTTGTGGGGACCCTAATGGGATCGTATGAAGCCCTTACTAACCTATTATACAGATATAAGATCTGCTGGTCCAAAACAAGGATCTTCCTCCCCCATCTCCACTGTGGCTGAATCCATGGCTCTCTCATTTGATTGGGCCTTCCTACACTGGAAGAGCGATATTCCCGACCTATCTGACGATGATTGGAGGGGAGTTGAACTTTCTTTTTGTGACACTGTAGTGAGCAATAGAAACTTCTTGGTTCAATCTAAGTTCTTGCATCGTGTTTACTACACCCCTATTAGGCTGCATCATATGGGTGTAATGGTTAATTACTCCTGTCAGGCTGCCATTGGCACCTACCTGCATTGTGTTTGGGCCTGTCCAAGAGTCAGTGGTTTTTGGTCAGAGGTTGCATTTTGGTTTTCCTTGTCTGGAATCCCAAAAGTCTGTCTCTACAGAATCATAAACGGCGTACATAGCCATTATGATAAGATCTTCTTTAGGTTTTTATCTTTTTATTAAGGGAGAGATAATGTCATGGAAGGATCACCCTCCAGCTTTATAGCGATGGACAGTACTCAGTAACAGCTCCATTCCTCATTACCGCTCAGTATATAGCAATAGGAAATGTCCGCAGAAATTTGATCTCATCTGGTTGAGGTGGTGCATGAATCCTCATACTGCCATGTGATTGACATAAATTTACGGATTCCTCATAGATTGTAAGCTCTTCAGGACCTTCATTGCTTTTGTTTCATATGACTCATTACTCTATGATGTGCCCCAGAAACTGTAAAGTGCTACAGAATTTAATGGCGCTATATAAAGATTATTATTATTACCGATTTCCCTCTGTTTGTGAGAGTGTATGGGAGGGGGTGAGGTTGTTTGTCTTGTGTATATGTCTTTTGGTGTGGTCGGTTGTTTTTCTCAAACTCTGCTTTTTATGCTGGTGACCAATACTGCCCAAGTGCGTTTATTATACTGTCTGATTTTATGTTTCCTTGCATCTCACTGATATTTGAATGTCACAATATGCTGGACTGTAGTCTCAGAATTATAGTCTTGGTTAATTTTCAATGTTATAAAAATACTTAAAAAACAGTAATAACAGTCAGGAACTGGATACTGCTGTTTGCATTACCAACTATGTCTTTAAAACCAATAAAATCAGTGATGAAATACCTATATAGAATTTGAGCCTATGTGGACGTCCTCCGTGGGTTCTATTTTTTCCTACATATTACTCACAGTTAACTTAATGTGTGTATACAAATGTGCGATAATTTTATGTATTCAGCCGACCTTACAGCATGCATTGGCCACAAGTTTTGTCTGCCGATCTTCACGAAGTCTACCTCCTGCAAGGATTGTTATATGCAAATGTGAGGTCACAAAGTTGGGGCTCCATATATTGGGGCATCCCAGACCCCTTTATTACTTATTTCAGCCTTCTGAATTATGGGTGACATGGTGCAATGAGTTATTTACCTTAATTAAGCAGACTAGTGTGCCACATTTTGTGTATTTTTATTAGTTTTATTGTTTCCTTCTATATATACAGCACTAGTTGCAATTCAATGAACGTGCGACACTTTGTTGTCTGTGCGGCTGTTTATTCGTCTCCATGAGAACGGACTGGCACTTCCATATCTATTGACGCATGCGCAGCTGGGTATCTCCGGGTTGCGTTCCAGATATGCGTACCAGCAACATGCTGGTGTCTGTGCACACTTTTCTACAAACGGAGGATTAAGAACACATAGGGGTATGTCCATCCACCATTTAAACACTTTGACACTTTATATCGCAACCATGGTCACATGACCTGTGTATTTTGCATATACAGGCAGTCTCCGGGTTACATACAAGACAGGGTCTGTAGGTTTGTTCTTAAGTTAAATTTGTATGCAAGTCGGAACTGTATATTTTATCATTGTAATCCCAGCCAAAACCTTTTTGGTCTCTGTGACAATTGGATTTTAAAAATGTTGGGTTGTCATAAGAATCAGGATTAAAGGAAACCTACCACTTCTGAAGGTAGGTATGAGATGCAAACACCGGGCACCAGCTCAGGGTGAGCTGGTGCCGGTGCTTAGTCTCGTTAGTGTTAAAACCGCGGTTTTAACACTTTTTAAACTTTCTAGCAGAAACTGCTTCGGCGCTGCGTGCGCACGATCGTGCGCGCGCCTACATTGGAAATGCAGCAGGCGTTGCGCGCGCACGGTCGCGTGCAGCGCCGAAGCAGTTTCTACTATAAAGTTTAAAAAGTGTTAAAACCGCGATACCGCGGTTTTAACACTAACGAGACTAAGCACCGGCACCAGCTCACCCTGAGCTGGTGCCCGGTGTTTGCATCTCATACCTACCTTCAGAAGTGGTAGGTTTCCTTTAACAATAAAGCTTCATTACAGACACATTTGATAACTGTTACAGCTGATCATTGTAGCCTAGGACTAAAGTACAATAAATTACCAATACCCAGAGGTCCGTTTGTAAGTAGGGGTTGTATGTAAGTCGAGTGTTCTTAAGTAGGGGACCGCCTGTATACTCACTTTGTACACTGATTGTTTGGCTTGAGAAAGGCTCAATTGGGGCCGAAATGTCACTACTGCTATAAATGAAATAAAGGAGACCACTTTTTCTTCAACTTGACCGTTTGGAGTTCTGCTTATTTTCTGATGTTCAACTATGTCTTTAGCTACCTGTACCTCTGGTTCTGTAGCTCACAAAGTATAGGTAAATGGGAGAGATTTCACATAAAAGGGGAAATTCTAGAAAAGACAATTTTATACCCTATCTAAAGGTGCTAGGAGCTTAGTAGGGTAAACCCTGGCAACAAGATCTCTTTAAAGGGATGTTCCATTTAAAAGAAGATAAATGACACACTATACTGGGCTTCTATGAATAAATAATCAGACACAAGCATTTCCAGCCAGTATTCTTTATTTATGTGTGGTATACTGACGAGAACCATGACACTTGATATACCATGAGATGCATCACTTCTTTTACTATGTACATATTAAAGGGGTTGTATCACGTTTGCAAACTTTCCCCCATCCCTAAGCTGATTGAGGGTCAGACTGCCAAAAACACCACCAAATCAGGAGAACAAGACACCCTGACTTTATGCAAGCACAATTTCATAGTGAAGCAGTGCCAATGTCCAGAACCCATCTCTTACATCTCTGCTTAAACACTGTGGGGGTCATTTACTAAGGGCCCGATTCGCGTTTTCCCGACGTGTTACCCGAATATTTCCGATTTGCGCCGATTGTACCTGAATTGCCCTGGGATTTTGGCGCACGCGATCGGATTGTGGCGCATCGGCGCTGGCATGCACGCGACGGAAATCGGGGGGCGTGGTGTATTCCGGCGCGTTCAGATGATTTTCAGCGAAGCAGCGCCACCTGGTGGACGGCGGAGGAACTACCTTCATAAATCCCGTCCGGACCCGAATCCTGTTCGGAGAACGCGCCGCTGGATTGCGAATGGGCTGGGTAAGTAAATCTGCCCCTGTGAATGTTAATTGCCGTTTTGACACAACCACTTTAAAGGAAACATACCACTTGAAGTGGTAGGTGTAAGAAGGCAATACCGAGCACCAGCTCAGGGTGAGCTGGTGCCGGAGTTTATTTTTGTTAGTGTTTTAAACCACTGTATCGCGGTTTAAAACACTTTTTAAACTTTATAGCCGAAGCTGCTTCGGCTGGTGCTCGGTATTGCCTTCTTACACCTACCACTTCAAGTGGTAGGTTTCCTTTAAAGTGGTTGTGTCAAAACTGTGGTGCATCCGAGTAAGTAGACTACGCTGGGTGCTCTGTGGTGCATCCGAGTAAGTAGACTACGCTGGGTGCTCTGTGGTGCATCCGAGTAAGTAGACTACGCTGGGTGCTCTGTGGTGCATCCGAGTAAGTAGACTACGCTGGGTGCTCTGTGGTGCATCCGAGTAAGTAGACTACGCTGGGTGCTCTGTGGTGCATCCGAGTAAGTAGACTACGCTGGGTGCTCTGTGGTGCATCCGAGTAAGTAGACTACGCTGGGTGCTCTGTGGTGCATCCGAGTAAGTAGACTACGCTGGGTGCTCTGTGGTGCATCCGAGTAAGTAGACTACGCTGGGTGCTCTGTGGTGCATCCGAGTAAGTAGACTACGCTGGGTGCTCTGTGGTGCATCCGAGTAAGTAGACTACGCTGGGTGCTCTGTGGTGCATCCGAGTAAGTAGACTACGCTGGGTGCTCTGTGGTGCATCCGAGTAAGTAGACTACGCTGGGTGCTCTGTGGTGCATCCGAGTAAGTAGACTACGCTGGGTGCTCTGTGGTGCATCCGAGTAAGTAGACTACGCTGGGTGCTCTGTGGTGCATCCGAGTAAGTAGACTACGCTGGGTGCTCTGTGGTGCATCCGAGTAAGTAGACTACGCTGGGTGCTCTGTGGTGCATCCGAGTAAGTAGACTACGCTGGGTGCTCTGTGGTGCATCCGAGTAAGTAGACTACGCTGGGTGCTCTGTGGTGCATCCGAGTAAGTAGACTACGCTGGGTGCTCTGTGGTGCATCCGAGTAAGTAGACTACGCTGGGTGCTCTGTGGTGCATCCGAGTAAGTAGACTACGCTGGGTGCTCTGTGGTGCATCCGAGTAAGTAGACTACGCTGGGTGCTCTGTGGTGCATCCGAGTAAGTAGACTACGCTGGGTGCTCTGTGGTGCATCCGAGTAAGTAGACTACGCTGGGTGCTCTGTGGTGCATCCGAGTAAGTAGACTACGCTGGGTGCTCTGTGGTGCATCCGAGTAAGTAGACTACGCTGGGTGCTCTGTGGTGCATCCGAGTAAGTAGACTACGCTGGGTGCTCTGTGGTGCATCCGAGTAAGTAGACTACGCTGGGTGCTCTGTGGTGCATCCGAGTAAGTAGACTACGCTGGGTGCTCTGTGGTGCATCCGAGTAAGTAGACTACGCTGGGTGCTCTGTGGTGCATCCGAGTAAGTAGACTACGCTGGGTGCTCTGTGGTGCATCTGAGTAGACTATGCGCCCGTCCTCTGTGGTGCATCTGAGTAGACTATGCGCCCGTCCTCTGTGGTGCATCTGAATAGACTATGCGCCCGTCCTCTGTGGTGCATCTGAATAGACTATGCGCCCGTCCTCTGTGGTGCATCTGAGTAGACTATGCGCCCGTCCTCTGTGGTGCATCTGAGTAGACTATGCGCCCGTCCTCTGTGGTGCATCTGAATAGACTATGCGCCCGTCCTCTGTGGTGCATCTGAGTAGACTATGCGCCCGTCCTCTGTGGTGCATCTGAGTAGACTATGCGCCCGTCCTCTGTGGTGCATCTGAGTAGACTATGCGCCCGTCCTCTGTGGTGCATCTGAGTAGACTATGCGCCCGTCCTCTGTGGTGCATCTGAGTAGACTATGCGCCCGTCCTCTGTGGTGCATCTGAGTAGACTATGCGCCCGTCCTCTGTGGTGCATCTGAGTAGACTATGCGCCCGTCCTCTGTGGTGCATCTGAGTAGACTATGCGCCCGTCCTCTGTGGTGCATCTGAGTAGACTATGCGCCCGTCCTCTGTGGTGCATCTGAGTAGACTATGCGCCCGTCCTCTGTGGTGCATCTGAGTAGACTATGCGCCCGTCCTCTGTGGTGCATCTGAGTAGACTATGCGCCCGTCCTCTGTGGTGTATCTGAATAGACTATGCGCCCGTCCTCTGTGGTGTATCTGAATAGACTATGCGCCCGTCCTCTGTGGTGTATCTGAATAGACTATGCGCCCGTCCTCTGTGGTGTATCTGAATAGACTATGCGCCCGTCCTCTGTGGT
Organism: Engystomops pustulosus; assembly: GCF_040894005.1. Taxonomy (NCBI): domain Eukaryota; kingdom Metazoa; phylum Chordata; class Amphibia; order Anura; family Leptodactylidae; genus Engystomops; species Engystomops pustulosus. The sequence continues at coordinate 44,105,114 of NC_092413.1, forward strand.
GTATCTGAATAGACTATGCGCCCGTCCTCTGTGGTGTATCTGAATAGACTATGCGCCCGTCCTCTGTGGTGTATCTGAATAGACTATGCGCCCGTCCTCTGTGGTGTATCTGAATAGACTATGCGCCCGTCCTCTGTGGTGTATCTGAATAGACTATGCGCCCGTCCTCTGTGGTGTATCTGAATAGACTATGCGCCCGTCCTCTGTGGTGTATCTCAGTAGCCCCATCCTTTGTAATATATAGTGTTAGGCTCTTTTCAAACTTTCCTTGGAGACTCCACAATATCTGATATTAAAAAACAACACAATTTTAAAATTATATAGCGGACACAATGCCAGGACCCAGAGGGCTCCCTATAATCTTTTGGGTCCAGTGGGCGGTCCCGCATCCCAACAGGAAACCAGATAACCGGCATCTAGTATGAACAGCGCCTGAGGGTGAAGACACACTTGGCGTTTTTAGGCCGTTTTTAGTTAGTGCGTTTTCAAATCGTTTTTGAAAAACGCATGCGTTTTTTGACAGGTTTGACCAATTATCTTAATCCAAACTGGTCAAAAACGCATGCGTTTTTAACAATCTGAAAACGGCCCAAAAACGCCAAGTGTGTCTTCACCCTTAGTAGTAGCGTCCTCTGTAGCATGTGACACATACATGGCAGCTCTTAAACAGAGCAAACTAATCCCAGAATTGTCCCCAGGCAGCCAGCCCCGGTATCCGGCCTGTGCTGCCCCGAACACAGAGGAAGTCATGTGTCCGGGCGCTTGGCTCCGCCCACACTCACCAGTCTCTCAGGCTCTTCCGCAGTTTCGTGACCCGTTTATCAAAGTCTTCTCCATCATGAAGTCCCGCTCCGCCCTCCATGATGTCTCCTACCGGCCCGCACCGAGCGACGCCTAAGAGAGAAGCCCGGGTAACTTAGCCTCAGCGCGGCTCACCCACAATGCAAAGCGCGGTGTCATGGCCGATGGAAACCATAGTAACCGAGGAAGCCGATGATCGTCACGTGATAGGCGCCCGGCAGGTCACATGATGCGTTCAGTAACAGTATCCAGAGTGACGCGTAGCCTGGATCTGCGCGCTCTCCGTGATGTGGGAGATGAGAGATCATATATCAGGGTTCAGTAATGGAAAACATATTAATGACAAGAACATAAACTGCCAATCCTCACGTGTGCATATTTTTTTAGCCAAAGCCACAAAAAAAGAAATATAAAGAAATGACTGACACTTCTTTTAGATTGCATAAAAAAACCTTACAATTGTGTAATTCAGCCCTATCTTATACCTCCCACATGTAGGAATCCAAAAGAAAAATATAAGATGAAAATATTCAACTGAGCTGACAAGTCCCGCCAGTATCCCTGCCCCTGAGTCATCCCCATCCTCAGCCTCTAGAGCAGTGGTGGCGAACCTATGGCACAGGTTCCAGAGGTGGCACTCAGAGCCCTCTATATGGGCACCCGGCCATCACCCCACCGCAGAGTTCGCCAGACAGGACTCAAGGCCTCTTGCAGCCCCAGGCAGCCCAGGACCCTAGAAGGAAGCTACAATGATAATCAAAGTTTTTCTCCTTCTTTTAACTGTATTTGTGTCCTCAGATGCCTATACAATTTAAACATGTGACAGAGCAGGAAGTAATAAGTTACTGTATAAATTCGGCACTTTTTCAGCACTTTGCGAAAAATATGTGGGTTTTGGATGTAGTTTGGGCACTCTGCATCTAAAAGGTTTGCCATCACTGCTCTAGAGAGACCACAAAGTATATTACTGGACCCACATAAAATGCCCCCTTTTTTATCATCATATTTATGTCCTCTTTAAAATTCCTCTAATTTTGACTTTGAAGCTCCAGATGCCAATGCCCCAGGCAGGTCACACACACTCACAACTTCACCATTACAGTCAGTTCTATCTGAATCCAGAGGACACAGATACAGTTGCATCCCAGACATTCAGGACTGAGCCACGCGCTTACGATAAATGTTATCTACCTCTTCTGGATAGCGTTGAATACAGTGAATGAAAATTAACATAATGGGAGATGAATGTGATGGTGATGAAGGGAGCAGTGTGCTCCCTGCTTCATCATTGTTTCTCTGCTGCTTCTTAGTGCAGGAGAGGCCAGCAGGCACGGTGTGATGATGTCATTGCGCTTACCAGCATCAGAGGAGGAAAGAGAACTGCTGCAGGGGAACAGGGAGAGGTAAGTAACTGATTATTTTATTTTAATATACAGCAACAGAGGAGGAGGAGAGGTGCCAAAATGTGAGGAGGAGCCACAATATAAAGGGGAGGAAGAGGGGATTCACAAGCTCAAGGAGAAGAGGAAAGGTGCCAGAATGTGAGATGGAGGAGAGAGGTCACAATATGAGGAGATGGCTACAGTGAGAGGGAGGAAGAAGGGGACCACAATATGGGGCAGAGAAGGAGAGGAGCCATAGTATGAGGAGAGGGGCCACAATGTGAAGAGGAGGTGGAAAGAAGCCACAATATAAATCAGCGAGACATGGCTGGACAGTAGCTATGACTGGGCTGTTACTATAGATGGTTATAGTCTTTTTAGAAAGGATCGTATAAATAAAAAAGGGGGAGGGGTTTGTTTATATGTGAATTCTTGCCTCAAGCCCGTCCTGCGAGATGACATCAGTAACGCAAATGTGGAGTCCCTATGGGTTGAGATAGGAGGGAAAAAGAATAATAAAATATTACTAGGGGTTTGTTATAAGGCTCCAAATATAATGGAGGCAGCAGAGGAAATGCTGATAAGTGAAATGGATGCGGCTTCAAAGCATGGTGAAGTACTTATCATGGGGGACTTCAATTACCCAGATATCGACTGGGGGGCAGAAACCTGCAGGTCCTTCAAAGGCAGCAGGTTCTTGTCAACAACAAAAGACAATTACCTGTCGCAACTAGTCCTGGAGCCAACTGCTGGACCTTATCCTAACCAACAGACCTGATAGGGTATCAAAACTACAGGTTGGGGGGAACCTGGGGAATAGTGATCATAATATCATTGATTTTGTATTACGCTTTACTAAGAGCGTTAGTGAAGGGGCAACCAACACTCTAAACTTCAGGAGGGCAAATTTTCAGCAACTAAGGGAAGACCTTAAAGGCATAGACTGGGATAATGTTCTCAAAGACAAAAGCCCCCCCCCAAAAATGGGACTTTTTCTCATATATTCTGAAAAAGTCCTGTGAGAAACACATTATGGGAAAAAGCATAAAAGGAACAAGAAAAACCCTATGTGGCTAACTAGTCTTGTAAGGAAAGCAAGAAGCGAGAAAGATAAAGCGTTTAAGGTGCTAAAACGTGAAGGTAGCGATGAGGCATTACAGGATTATAGAGAGAAAAATAAATCCTGTAAAAAGCAGATAAAGGCCGCAAAAATAGAGACTGAGAGAAATATTTCCAGGGAGAGCAAAAATAATCCCAAATTATTTTTCAAGTATATAAATGATAAGAAACTAAAAACAGAGAGTGTGGGTCCCCTTAGAAATAACATGGGGGTCATGGTGGAAGGAGATGAGGAAAGGGCCAATCTACTGAATGTCGCCTTCTCAACTGTCTTTACCCAGGAAAATCCCCTGGTGGAAGACACAATGAGGAATAATGTTAATTCTTTTTATAATGTCAACAGTTTAACCCAGGAAGAGGTACGGCGCCGCCTCGCAACCACTAAGATAGATAAATCACCGGGGCCAGATGGCATAAACGCCCGGGTTCTGCATGAATTATGTACGGTGATAGACAAACCGTTATTTTTAATATTTGAAGACTGGTTATGTTCCACAGGAATGGCGCATAGCAAATGTGGTACCAATATACAAAAAAGGATCAAATAGCGATCCTGGAAACTACAGACCCGTGAGTCTAACTGCTGTGGTGGGGAAAATATTTGAGGGGTTTATTAGAGATGTTATCCTGGAGTATCTCACTGTGCACAACCTTATAACCCAGAGTCAGCATGGGTTTATGAGAGATCGGTCCTGTCAGACTAATCTGATTGGTTTCTACGAGGAGGTAAGTTCAAGACTGGATCTGGGGGACGCTGTAGATGTTTAATATCTGGACTTTTCAAAGGCATTTGACACCGTGCCACATAAAAGGTTGGTATATAAAATGAGACTGCTGGGAATAGGAGAAAATCTGTGTATTTGGGTAAGTAATTGGCTTAGTGATAGAAAACAGAGGGTGGTCCTTAATGGCACATTCTCAGATTGGGTTGATGTTACCAGTGGAGTGCCACAGGGGTCAGTATTGGGGCCACTTCTTTTTAATATTTTTATTAATGACCTTGTAGTGGGTTTACACAGTCAAGTTTCAATATTTGCAGATGATACTAAGCTGTGTAAAATAATAAATACTGAGGTCGAAAGTTTAGCATTACAGAGGGATTTGTGGAAGCTTGAGGAGTGGGCAGAGAAATGGTTGATGAGATTTAATGTAGATAAATGTAAAGTTATGCACTTGGGCCATGGAAACAAAAAGTATAATTATGTTCTAAACGGTCAATTACTTAGTAAAACTGGAGCTGAAAAGGACTTGGGGGTATTCGTGGATGGTAAACTTAATTTTACTGACCAGAGCCAGGCGGCTGCTGCTAAAGCAAATAAAATAATGGGATGTATCAAGAGAGGAATAGATTCTCATGATAAAGACATAGTTTTGCCCTTATACAAATCCCTGGTCAGACCACACATGGAATATTGTGTACAGTTTTGGGCACCAGTGTATAAAAAGGATATAGTAGAGCTGGAACGGGTGCAGAGGAGAGCAACCAGGATTATTAGGGGAATGGGGGAACTAGAATACACTGACAGATTAAAAAATTTGGGATTATTCAGTTTAGAAAAAAGACGACTGAGGGGAGACCTCATTACAATGTACAAATACCTGAACGGACAGTACAAGGATCTCTCCAAAGATCTTTTCATACCTAGGCCTGTGACCAGGACAAGGGGGCATCCTCTACGCCTAGAGGAGAGGCGATTTTACCATCACCATAGACAAAGGTTCTTTACTGTACGAGCAGTGAGACTATGGAACGCTCTGCCGCAGGAGGTTGTTATGGCGGACTCTATGTACATGTTCAAGAGAGGCCTGGATGCCTTTCTGGAGAGCAAAAATATCACGGGTTATGGGGATAAAACATTTATTTAATTCTTGAAGGTTGGACTTGATGGACTTGCGTCTCCTTCCAGCCTTATATACTATGATACTATGATAAAAGGGGAGGAGAGGGTACCCACAATCTGAAGCAGGAGAGGAAAGGGGCCATCATGTGGGAGGGAAGAGGAGAGCAGTTACAATATGAGGAGGGGGGCTACAATGTAAGTAAGGGAAGAGGGGCCACAATATGAGAGTGAGGAGGGGGCTACAATTTGAGGGAGGGAAGAGGGGCCACAATGTGAGAAGGAGGAGGAAGGGGACCACAATGTGGGACAGAGGAGGAGAGGAGCCACAGTATGAGGAAAGGGGCTACAGTGTGGGGGGGGGGGATGTCACATTATGAGGAGGAGACCAGAATGTGAGGAGCACCAGAGAGATCACAATATGACGAGGAAAGAGCCACAATTTTAAATAAGGGGGGGTTGAAGTACAGTGCAAGCTTGGGGATTATAAGTATTGGGAGGGTTGATAAATATAAGGACTCACTAAGTGATGAACAAAAGTACAGTATGTACGAATAATACTAGAGGGGAGCTAGAGAAGGGGGATATTATAATGAAGAGGGATATTATATGTCAGGGTATTTCAGGAATGACGGCACTTATATGTGCTGGTTTTCACTAGGGCAGTGATGGCGAGCCTTTTAGAGATCAAGTGCCCAAACTATAACCAAAATCCACTTATTTACCGCAAAGTGCTAACATTGCATTTTAAGCAGTAACTTATTGCTGCCTGCTCTTCAACATCTATCAATCGTATCGACCCATTGAGGCCACTAATACAGTTGAAAGAAGGAGGGCACATTCAGACTATGATTGTAGCTTCTCACCAGGGTCACTCTGTACAGTAAGACTGAAGGGTCCAGTAGGATGACCTCCAAGGATAATACAGTTCTATCAACACTTTCTCACTTTTCCTGCAGTTCCAAACAGCCAATGAATTGTCGTTTTAAAATAGCTCAATGGCCAGAGTGCCCACAGAAAGGGCTCCGAGTGCCACCTCTGGCACCCATGCCATAGGTTCACCACCACTGCACTAGGGGTTTTTACATATGTGGTCCACCAAAGGGCATTGCACAGCATGGAAGGTGTGCTGTTGGTGAGCTATATCTCTCTGATATGTGCAGTACGAGCCTCGTCTACAGTGAGATACAGCTCACCGCTCAAGTGTCGGCAATGCTTGCAGCAGGGAGCTGACGTCACAGAGGGGATGGAATTCGATGTGTGGGTTGACGTCATCCAGTAGAAGACTTTTTTTAATTTAAATCCCAGCCCCCGGGACTTTAGGGGGGAAGCTGATAGGGAGCCAGGTACTGTACTCTAATGCCTATATTAGCTGGTGTATACATCACACAAACATGACAAAAGCACATATGTTTTTGCGATGTTATGGGCTTTTAGAAGCTCTAATAACCCAATAATAGTACCTTGGGGACAGGTTCCCTTTAAGTCTCTCAAGATTCCTTTTGACCTTTTTCGTAGGCAAAGTCCAAAACCTTTTCCCACCACCAATATGTGAGTGTAGAAGGGAGTTCTAAAGGGGTAACATTGCATTGGGGTCTCTTTTATCTCACCCATTTTATTTGCTGTTGCAGCTGCTGCCTGTTGTTGGGTTAACAAACACTGCAGCGCTGTACAATGGAAAATGCCAGACCACTCTGTAAGCGGTTGGGGTATTCACGAGGGGACATGATAAATACCGTCTATGGCTGGTTGCATTTGTGCTGGACATGTCTTTATAAATTGAGACCTGAAAAATGTACTTACATTCATGGTGCATTTTTAGTCAGGGGGATGGGGTTCCAGACACAGCAGTCACGGCCACATCAGTTTCGTCCCAATTCTTGCGCATGTACTGGTCATCTCTGTTCCGGCCCAGCATGTATGCGGAGGGAGAAAGGTACACTGTGCCTGCGGCTACGAGGAGATATTATGTAGAGATGCAGCCATGAGGGCTGCTTGCTCCCTGACTGCTGTGCCTAGAACCTCAACCCCCTGACTGCAAGCGGATCGTGAATAAGAGTTAATTTCTCTGGCTGCAGGCAGTGGTCTCAATTTATAAAGACATGTCCAGCACACATGCAACCGGCCATACAAGGTACATATTGTGGTTTCAAATCGATTTGCCTGGTAACTGGTTCTCTTTAAGCTGAATTTGTTTGTACGGTAAGTTGAACCTGGTATATTTTATAATTGTAACTCAAGACAAACATTTTGTCCCAGGGACAAATGGATTTTTTTTTAATTTTGTGCTGTGACAGGATCAAGAATTATCAATTATCAATAAAACTTCATTACACCTTCACCAGATGTCCCAGTGGGCAGAGAGGTCCTTCTGTAGATAGGGGTAGTCTGTAAGTTGGGTGTCTTTAAGTCAGGGACTGCACTAAAAGATATGTATCCCTGCCATGACAAGGCCATAGTCGCTGTGTAGTTCTGTCTGTATAAAGAAATCTGCTGCCCAGCGGGACAATGACAAGATATAAGGTTATCAAATCCATTCAGTGATGTCTCAGGCTCTTGGTAGTAGAAATGTAAAGCATTTTCTCCATGCAAGCTCAAAACACAGGGATACTAGGATTTTAGTTTATTGTAATAAGAAGTGCTCAGAATCCATTTATGAGGCTTAGAACAGCAGGAGATGAAGGAATGAATTCATATTGGCGTCCATTAAACACGAAAATTCTCTTTCTCTTGTAAAATAATGCTGTTACCCTACTTTGCTGATCAATATTTTTATACAGAAAACCTCAGTAAATTATTTTTGGATATTTAATACATTTCTAGTACTTTATTTTTACTAAAACTGAACATTTTATAAAAGATATTAGCTTATAATTCTCATATAGGATGGGGCAACACGAATACTGTCAGCCAGTTTTTGCACACCTACAGATCACCAATTTGACAAATGTTCCTGTCACGGGTGGACACCCGTGCCTCTCGCTCCCCGCAGGCGCCGCGCCAGCGCGTCTCGCCTCTCCCTGCTCCCGAGTCCCAGCCTCGCTCCGTGTGTGCGCGGCCCGTGCCTTAAGGCGCGCTCGCGGCACATCTAGAAAATTTAAAGGGCCAGCGCATCATTGATTGGCGCTGGTCATTTACCATGAGGCTATTTATATCTGCCTCTCCCATCTAACCCTGCCGGATCTTTGTGCCTCACAGCCTTAGAGAAAGCTCTGTTGCGATTTGCCTGCGTTCCAGTGTCTCCTGCTTTCCTGTGTCTCCTGCGTTCCTGTGTCTCCTGCATTCCTGACTCCCTCCGTGTTCCTGTGTTACCTGACCTCCTCCGTGTTCCATGTACCAGTGTTCCTCCGTGCTGCTGTCATGTGCAGTGGCAGGTATTGCAACAAATGTCTGCCTCGATGTTTACCTGCTTGCCTGACGATGTAAGATCAGTCGCAGGTTTCAGTGCTACATGCAGGGGAATCTGGAGGCCTTGGATAACAAATATAAGAAGATTACCCCAGTCATAGTGCCTGGATCTATGAGTAAGTGACCCACATTTATCCATGCTTGATTTTGATAGTAGATTTCCTTTAGGCAATGCAGCTTCTCTTGGCCTTTACCTGCTCTTTATCTTGCAGTGAGGAGTGTATCTCAAAGCCTTCTAAGGACCGCCCACTTCCGACAAATAAGGAATACACTCACCGGCCACTTTATTAGGTACACCATGCTATTAACGGGTTGGACCCCCTTTTGCCTTCAGAACTGCCTCAATTCTTCGTGGCATAGATTCAACAAGGTGCTGGAAGCATTCCTCAGAGATTTTGGTCCATATTGACATGATGGCATCACACAGTTGCCGCAGATTTGTCGGCTGCACATCCATGATGCGAATCTCCCGTTCCACCACATCCCAAAGATGCTCTATTGGATTGAGATCTGGTGACTGTGGAGGCCATTTGAGTACAGTGAACTCATTGTCATGTTCAAGAAACCAGTCTGAGATGATTCCAGCTTTATGACCTGGCCCATTATCCTGCTGAAAGTAGCCATCAGATGTTGGGTACATTGTGGTCATAAAGGGATGGACATGGTCAGCAACAATACTCAGGTAGGCTGTGGCGTTGCAACGATGCTCAATTGGTACCAAGGGGCCCAAAGAGTGCCAAGAAAATATTCCCCACACCATGACACCACCACCACCAGCCTGAACCGTTGATACAAGGCAGGATGGATCCATGCTTTCATGTTTTTGACGCCAAATTCTGACCCTACCATCCGAATGTCACAGCAGAAATCGAGACTCATCAGACCAGGCAACGTTTTTCCAATCTTCTACTGTCCAATTTCGATGAGCTTGTGCAAATTGTAGCCTCAGTTTCCTGTTCTTAGCTGAAAGGAGTGGTACCCGGTGTGGTCTTCTGCTGCTGTAGCCCATCTGCCTCAAAGTTCGACGTACTGTGCATTCAGAGATGCTCTTCTGCCTACCTTGGTTGTAACGGGTGGCGATTTGAGTCACTGTTGCCTTTCTATCAGCTCGAACCAGTCTGCCCATTCTCCTCTGACCTCTGGCATCAACAAGGCATTTCCGCCCACAGAACTGCCGCTCACTGGATGTTTTTTCTTTTTCGGACCATTCTCTGTAAACCCTAGAGATGGTTGTGCGTGAAAATCCCAGTAGATAAGCAGTTTCTGAAATACTCAGACTAGCCCTTCTGGCACCAACAACCATGCCACGTTCAAAGGCACTCAAATCACCTTCCTTCCCCATACTGATGCTCGGTTTGAACTGCAGGAGATTGTCTTGACCATGTCTACATGCCTAAATGCACTGAGTTGCCGCCATGTGATTGGCTGATTAGAAATTAAGTGTTAACGAGCAGTTGGACAGGTGTACCTAATAAAGTGGCCGGAGAGTGTATATTGATTAACTCTTTTCATAACTAGAGAATATTTCCCTTGATTCTTCAGCTGTGTAAGGAGATAAGACTATCCAGAGAAATAGTCATTAGACATGCTGTCAGTGGATACAGAATAGAAAGCTGATTTACACAAACTGCTGAAACAAGGAAGAAATGCAGAGTAAAAAAAAAGACACAGAAACATATTTCTTTGATAAAGTATATTACAAAGTTTGCTATCATCACCTGTACTATTGATTTATGTAATGTAATTGAACATTTACTTTAACCCCTTCCCGGCATTGACGTAATATTACTGCACGCGGGAGGTGCGTTCCCGCAAAAAATGGAGTAGTATTACGTCAAACTAACACCCGCCTCTAACACCCGCGATCGGAGATAGGGGTGTTGACCCCTAAAACGCTGCGGTCGCGCTGATCGCGGCGTGCAGCGGGCATTTCACAACAATCGGACACCCGCCCCTCATGGCGCTTACGAGGGGGTCCATGGTTCCAATTGCAGCCCCGGGACTGCCGGTGCCCGGGGCTGCATCCTGGTGCTTCCTGGTGCCGGGTCCGTGCCTTCTGGCAGGACCCGGCTGTAACACACTGAGCATGCGCATCATGCCCAGTGTGTTACATTACACAGTGTAATACATCTGTATTACACTGTGTAAGGTGAAGAATAGCTTGAACAAGCGATCAGTGGATCGCTTGTTCACGCTTACCTGTAAAAATGAATAAAAACAGTTAAAAACATTAATAAAAACATTTTTTTATAAAAAGAATTAATTAAATAAAGTTAAAGTCCCCTAAACACAAACATCCCCTATACACATGTAATAAAGTAAAAAGATCACAAAATCGCCCAAAAACCCCACATATTTGGTATCCCCGCATCCGTAACAATCCATACAATAACTCAGAAACATTATTGTACACGCTTGGTGAATGCTGTAAAAACAAAACACGAAAAAATCGCCAAAAATTTACATTTTTCATAAAATCTCTTCACAAAAATGTTCTAAAAAGTGATTTAAAAAAGTTATGTGCGCCAAAATGGTACCAATTGAAAGGACAACTCAACATGTAAAAAAATAAGCCCTAAACTAGCTCTGTCTAGTCTAACCAAAAAGTATTAAAGTTACGTCTCCGAAAAGATAGCGATGCAAAAACAAATGAGATTTCCTCTATATTAGTTTTTTTTCCCGTAAAATTGAAAAAATAAATGAAAAAGATAATATAGTATTTTTAGTGTACGGTGTACAACCCCCAAAAAATGCAAAAAGAAAGGAAACCAAAATTGACAATTTTCTTTTCACCCATACATTCAAGAGTTAATAAAATCTCATCAATAAGCTAATGACCCACTAAAATGAAATATTTGTAAAGTGCATCTCATGTCGCAAAAAATAAGCCCTTATATGTCCAAATTGCCAAAAAAATTAAGATTGTATAGCCAATAAAAAGTGACAATGCATAATCTGCTCTGAATGGCACAGCTTCCCTTCCATGCCCTGGCGTGTGCACATACAGCAGGTTACCACCACATATGGGGGATTGTTATACTCGGGAGGGATTGGGTATCAAATTTTGTGGAGCGTTTTGGTATTTTATCCACTGAGAATTTGTAAATTTTTTGAAAAACACATTAATTTAGCCAAAAAAAATGTACTTTCAAAATTGTATGCAATTTTGTTTTAACCCCTGTAAAACAATTAACAGGTTAACAAACTTCATAAAAGTTGTTTTACGTACGTTGTGGGGCGTAGTTTCTATAATGGGGTTATTTATGGGGTTTTACTTTTATTTAGGCCTCTCAAAGTGACTTGAAACCTGAGAAGGTCCCTTAATAGCAGGATTTTGCGTTTTTTAATGAAAATGTGATAAATTGCACCTGACGTTTAAAGCCCCATAACATCATACAAATATAAGAGTATGAGAAATTGAGAATTTTTCCAAATTTTCACCAAATATCTGATTTTCTCATAAATAAATGCAAAACATACCACCAAAATTTTTCAACTAACATGAAGAACCATGTGTCACGAGAAAACAATTTTAAAATCACTTGGATATGTTTCAAAGTAATAACCACTTATAGTGACACAGGGCAGATTTGAAAAAATGGGCCGTGTCAGGAAGGTGAAAAGTGGCTTCGGCGTTAAGGGGTTAAAGGAGTTATATAACAGCATATACTCACCTCTCTCCTTGTTTCTGGTGCCCCACAGTCCTTAAACCAATGCTCTAGCAGGCCGTATATACAGATGCCAGCAGTTACAGCACCGCAATACTGAGAAATTATTTTGCACTGTTGTGTCATCATTTTTTGACATTTCACGTTGTTTGCCAAATTTGGCAGTGGCTGAAAATGCTAAGTTCTAAATGTATACCTACTTAAATGCAACTATATAGTACCATATACTATGCCTGATTGACTGCTCTAGAAGCCTCTCTCAGCTGTGTATGGGTTTGCATATCCTTTAGTGTGTTTCATTAATCAGCTTCTGAGGCAGAGTCCAGTCACTACATATATTCCTCATTTATCCATATAGAGGTGCTTGTTAGACTAGTCATCTGACTAGTGGTTATCCATATTCTTTCTCTGACCCCTTTTGTTTGTACCCTTGGCTACTCTTTTTCTTTACGATTCTGTACCTCGCTTCCATATTGGTGTTGACTCGGTTTGCCTGACCTCGCTATTAGTCTCTCAGTCTGTCTTGTTTGTCTTTGTGTTTTCTGCAAGAACCCAGAGTAGGGACCATCAACCAGTTGTTAGTGCAGTTAGTACAGTGCTTGCACTTCTTACTTGTCCTAACAGAAGCAAAATCTGTAAACTCCAATATCTTAAAATATAACCACTAAATATTTATGGCACTACCTCCAAGTGTAGTTCAATTTGTGTTTAATGTAAAAGACTGTGATAGTTACGGCTCAGCAGCTGTACCCGTACCATCCACAGCAGCTGTCAGCAGTATATCATAGTTGACACTTAAATTCTAATCCTATATATTTCATACCTTAGAAAGTGTTATTACTGTGTTAATACTGTATGTTTTTCTTTTTACTGTATCAAAATATATACAGGGAGAGTAGCTCCCTTTAGTTCAAAGCACAACATTCAGGAAACCTTGGGACATCAATTGGGAGTGAGCCAAACCAATATATCTCTTTCAGTAAGAAACAATACCCAAGAAAAGATACCCAATCTGCAAACAAATCTGTTTAGAAGTTATTGCTTCTCATCAGTACAGAGCAGGTTAGGGTAATTGGTCTCACACTGAAAAGCAAAAACTTCTGACCAGGAATTACAGGAAGCTCTCACTGGTATGAATGCCATAGTACAGTGATGGCGAACCTTTAACCCTTTCAGGACCTGGCCCTTTTTTGTTTTTTCATTTTCATTTTGCACTCCCCATGATCAAAAATCCATTACTTTTTTATTTTTCCATGTCCAGAGCTGTGTGATGGCTTGTTTTCTGCGTAACAAATTACACTTCATAGTAATAGTATTTATTATTCCATGCCGTGTACTGGGAAGCGGGAAAAAAATTCAGAATGCTGTGAAATTGGTAAAAAAACGCATTTGTGCTGTTTTCTTGTGGGCTTGGATCTTACGGATTTCACTGTGCGCCCCAAATGACATGTCTACTTTATTCTGCGGGTCGGTGCGATTACGGGGATACCAAATTTATATAGGTTTTATAATGTTTTCATACATTTAAAAAAATTAAAACCTTCTGTACAAAAATTTTTGGGGGATTTTGCCATCTTCTGGCACTAATAACTTTTTTATACTTTGGTGTACGGAGCTGTGGGTGGTGTCGTTTTTTGCAGATTTTGATGACGTTTACAATGTTATCAATTTTAGGACTGTTCGACCTTGTGATCACTTTTTATAGAATTTTTTTTTTTTTTAAATGATAAAAAAGTGCCATTTTCAACTTTGGGCGCGATTTTCCGTTACGGGATTAGACGCAGTGAAAAAATGTTATCATATTTTGATAGATCGGGCATTTTTGGACGCGGCGATACCTAATGTGTTTATGATTTTTACTGTTTATTTATATTTATATCAGTTCTAGGGAAAGGGGGGTGATTTGAGTTTTTAGGGGTTTTTATTATAATTTTTTTTTTTTTAACTTTTTTTTATTTTTATTTTTACTATTTTTCAGACTCCCTAGGGTACTTTAACCCTAGGGTGTCTGCACGATCCTATCATATACTGCCATACTACAGTATGGCAGTATATGTTTATTTTACTACTCATACATTACAATGTGCTGGGTTAACCCGGGTTAACCCGGGTCTTCGTGAGACCCGAGGTTACCATGGCGACGGATCGCCGCTTCCCGATGACGTCACGGGGAGCGCCATCCTTTTGAAGCCGCCGACAGCTTTGCCGGCGGTGATCAGCGGGAAAACACCCGCGATCGGTGCTGGCACCCGCGGCCGACCCGTGACGTGCCATTACGTCACGGGTCGTGAAAGGGTTAAGAGACCGAGTGCCCAAGCTACAACTAGAATCCACTTATTTACTGAGAAGTGCCGACATGGAATTTTAAGCAGTAACTTATTGCTACCTGTTCTTCCACATATTTCAATCGTATCAACCCCTAAGACCACCAATACAGTTGAAAGAAGGAGGGAAAATTCAGACTATCATTATAGCATTATAGCTTCTCTCCAGAGGAAGAATGAATGGTCCAGCAGGAGGACCTCCAAAGATAATGCAGCCCCTTCCACACCTTCTTACTTTTCCCGCAGTTCCAAACAGCCAATGAAGTGTTTCTTTAAAATCTCTTAAGTTTCCTGGGACTACAGGAAGATTTGGTGGATTTGTTCCTGTCTGGTGAACTCTGTCCTGGGGTGAGAACCTGAGTGCCCACAGAAATGGCTCTGAGAGCCACCTCTGGCACCCGTGCCATAGGTTCGCCACCACTGCCATAGTACATGATCACAGAACCAATAAATGCCAACGGCAGGTGTTATGAGCTATGGGTTTTCATGCATCCTTTCCCCATGAAAATAGAGAAAACTACAAGATAACCTAATTCACACCTAGTCACTAGGCCAAATGTTCCCCCACTCTGTGTTTCCTCTGCTCTATTAATAGAAAAATGCTAATTGATGTAGACTTAGAGGAAGGCATTTATTAAAGGGGTATTCCCACGAAGACAAGTTTCTTATAACACATAACAAAACAACACATTCTCTAATTTACTGTAATTAACAAATGCAGCATTTCACAGAAGTCAAACCTGTCTCAGTCCTGCTGTACACAATTTCAGTTTCCACTGGATACCCCAGTAACTTCTCACTTAGGGTCGGGTGGTGGCCATTTTGATATTTTTTTTTTGTGAGATCGCGGAGCTGAGATTTCGGTCTGTCTCTGCTGTGTGGCTGTAGCCACGCCCCCTGCATGGAGCTCAGAGACACTCACTAATTACATCCTGTAAGCACATGGTGAGCAGAGAAAGAGGCTGCAAGCTACAAGGAGATAAGTGATACGGGGGAAGGGGGAGGCAGGCACATGTCAGTGATATGTAGCAGGGCTGTGATAAATACTTGCCAGTGTAACCAACCTGTGTCTCTTTTCCCATGTGTAGTAGGAAAAGGTTTTGTGATTAAACCAGATGGCGCACTCAGAGTGTGTTATACAATTTGGTTTATTTGGGATCTTAAAACACAACGCGTTTCGGGGTTATAGTACCCCTTTATCAAGTGTACAAAGACTGTAAAAGATAAGCAGTGACAATAGGAGCGGGGGAAATAAAAAGTATATACATTGTCGTTGGTTGATAAAATTGACAGAATAAAATCAATACACTGATGCAATTCATAGTTAATACAAAATTAATACAATAATACAATTAATACAATAACATATGTCTTAGTGAGAGAATGCTTAGTGGCTTAATAGTTCTAAAAAATATATGCGAAACAAATGAAAAATAGATAAATAAATAAATAAAAAACCATTGGTACACGATGAGTTGATCAAATGGTTAAATGGTAAATTCACAATATGTAACCACGATGAGGAAAATAATAGTGATATTGAATAATAAATATAACACATATAGATGTAAATATAAAGTTGGTAATGCTGCTGCTAATGGAGGATGTTTATATATGCTTACCAGTGCTGGTGGTGTTGACAGTGTCGTCCACAGCAATGAGAGACGTTACGTGGTGTGAAGGTATTTAAATGCTCGTAGCGGGGAGAGGCTCGCGCCATAAATTATCAGGCGCATGCGCAATAGCGCGAGACTCCAACAAGATGTCAACCGTGTCGGGTGCGACACAAATTTGTAAGGCATTGCGCATGTCCCGAACGGGACTTCGTATTAGTGATGGAAGATGATCGTGACGAATGTTAAGGTGTTGTATGGGATGGACGAAGCTAATTGGTGTGCTGATCCGAGCTTGGAGCATATAGGGGATGATGGTCGGGGGCTTCGTCCATCCCCTATATGCTCCAAGCTCGGATCAGCACACCAATTAGCTTCATCCATCCCATACAACACCTTAACATTCGTCACGATCATCTTCCATCACTAATACGAAGTCCCGTTCGGGACATGCGCAATGCCTTACAAATTTGTGTCGCACCCGACACGGTTGACATCTTGTTGGAGTCTCGCGCTATTGCGCATGCGCCCGATAATTTATGGCGCGAGCCTCTCCCCGCTACGAGCATTTAAATACCTTCACACCACGTAACGTCTCTCATTGCTGTGGACGACACTGTCAACACCACCAGCACTGGTAAGCATATATAAACATCCTCCATTAGCAGCAGCATTACCAACTTTATATTTACATCTATATGTGTTATATTTATTATTCAATATCACTATTATTTTCCTCATCGTGGTTACATATTGTGAATTTGCCATTTAACCATTTGATCAACTCATCGTGTACCAATGGTTTTTTATTTATTTATTTATCTATTTTTCATTTGTTTCGCATATATTTTTTAGAACTATTAAGCCACTAAGCATTCTCTCACTAAGACATATGTTATTGTATTAATTGTATTATTGTATTAATTTTGTATTAACTATGAATTGCATCAGTGTATTGATTTTATTCTGTCAATTTTATCAACCAACGACAATGTATATACTTTTTATTTCCCCCGCTCCTATTGTCACTGCTTATCTTTTACAGTCTTTGTACACTTGATAAAGGGGTACTATAACCCCGAAACGCGTTGTGTTTTAAGATCCCAAATAAACCAAATTGTATAACACACTCTGAGTGCGCCATCTGGTTTAATCACAAAACCTTTTCCTACTATCCATAAAACTCCTGAGTGGTACGGCCATACCACAGAGGAGATCCTCTACCGGGAGGCAGCACCAGACTATTCGCCATCTGAATCTCTAACTTCTCATAGCGTTGTGCCTATCTAAGCACAACCTTATACGGTGAGCACAATCTTTCACCCTTACTCCTATCCTCTCAAGAAAGGTGTAACACTATTAGCGCTCTCCCCTTGTCCTCTCTTGCCATACTCTTTTACACTCTTTTCCCATGTGTGTATCACATTAAGAATTTTGCAGTCAGAAAGCCAAAAAAATAAGGTTTGGACAGTTAGTCTAACAATCCATGATGATGGTCGGTATGACTTTTTACATTTTTACTGTTTTGCTTTTTGAATATGTTTGTTCCTTGTTGCTGTATATGTTCCTTTTCCCTTTGGTCAGGTAAATTACCACTAATTACCAGTTACCCTATGCGTGTCTGTTTGCAGTTAGCTATACGCAGTGTGTGTCTATATCTATTCCTCATGTTTCTCTAACTTCATTGCTTACTTTCAGTGGATGCACCATAAAACTCCAACTCCAATAGCCCTGCCTGCTTGCCTCTGCATATCCTAGGCAATATGGGACAGCCACAAAGACGATCCCTCCCTGCACCACAATATGGACACAAAACAAAATAGACATGCTAATAACACAAAGGAGAGGTTGACAATCTGGGTCAAAACAGAGATAGCTAATCAGGCACAAAATCAAAGGATACAAAGGATAGTCAAGAACAAAACATAAATATCACAAACCAGAAATACAGAGAAAGCCAATGAAATGTATGTGTTTTTTGGGATGAGCATCTGCATGGCAGCCCTAACCTCCCTAATCTACAACTCCCTTTGTAAAAAAAATAATGCAATGCGCTATATTTTTTTAAAAAAAGCTTTACCCCAAATATTTGGTTCTAAGCCACATAACACCTTCCCAGCTGGTAAGATCATTTATCACACATAACATCCACTGTTTCTCATCCAATGTTTTTCATTGCTACTTGGTTACATTTATGTAACAATGAGCTCCCAGTTTTCCATGTGTAGTAAGTGGGATCATTGTATAGCAATAAGAACAGGTATTCACAGCTTTTCTATTGTATCCAAACATCATTGTTATGATATAATAGTTATGATGGCAGCATGAATGTGAAAGCTCTGGTGTCCGTTTTCCTTGAACTCTGACCCCGAATATAACCCAATGAGAATATTGTACTTACCAATCAGTTCAATGTAAATGAATGACTTAGGTATCATAATATTATTACGGAAATAACTCCACCATAGTTGTTTATAGGCACGAACAACCCAAAAGGATTTTTATTGCAACGACAGAGACAGGTGATTAGGTTGGAAAAGGAAGCACTTCAGTATAGGCATATTTAGAACATGCTTCATACAGCTTGACATTAATCAGCCGGGAAAGTGGTTAACTATCCGATCTCCCATCTCAAGGCAAGAAAGAATACTTGACCTGCATGTTGAGATTAAAAAAAAAATAATAAATCATATTACAAATCACACTATTGACTGGATTATAATAAAGCTGGAGAAAAACGCTTCATGGCACATTTATATTTTATTTGGAAGAGTTTGAAAATGTTATGAAATTAACATGATGCTTACAGGCCAAATTACTGAGTCTCCCTGTTATATAGTGGGTCAATAATTAGAGATGTAAGGCGCAATTTTATCCTACTGATGGAAAGTGTAGGCATGCACATATATATAGAGAGAGGCATGCACATATATACTGTGTATTAACATTAGTAAGGATCACATCTTATAGATAGGGGGAAGGCCTATACAATAACAATAGCTTGTACATTTGTGTTTAGATTATTATTATTACATGTGATGTGTATTCTTTTGCTCTCTCTCCCTATATAACTTGTATTAATACAGGAAGATAATAATCTATATATTCAGATGCCTGCAAAGTGTGAATGTGCCTGAAGTAGAATCATGACAGCAAGATCAGTGCTTGCTCTATTCCCATCATCTTCCATCTCCAGATGGATGCAGCAGCATCTATCTACCACTAATGTCTCAGACAGAACCCACAGTGCTGACTTAGGTGATCTGAAAATCTAAACTACAACAAACATCAACATGAGGGAACACAAAAGAAAATCCAAAAACTGCAACACCTGGTATGTAAAAAGCACAGACCCAGTAAATTAACATAGTCATACTGCTAAAAAAAACTGGATGTGTGTATGGGAATATAGTTGTATCCCCTACTAATTATATAAGTACTATATATATATATATATATATATATATATATATATATATATATATAAATTTTCAGATTGTACTGTCAATGTTATACAGAAATTAATCTTTATTTATGTAGCACCAACACATTCCGCAGCACCTCATGGGGTACATGAACAGACAAAATAAGGCAATGCAAAGTAATAACAAGGTCAGATGAATCAATAGAAAATAGGGCACTGCACCCAAAAGCTTACAAACTCTCTCTCTCTCTCTCTCTCTCTCTCTCTCTCTCTCTCTCTCTCTCTCTCTCTCTCTCTATATATATATATATATATATAGATATATTTTTAAAGCATTTTAAAGCACTAACATACACGATACATTCATATTTGCACACAGTCGTATAAACATACAAAGACACACAAATATACATATATATATATAGTAATATATAACACATGAATATAAATCTATATGCATACATAAAAATAGCTTGCATCAGACACAGATATAAACATACAAGACACTTACCTGCATAAATCTATCAGACTATACTTACTTGAACAATATACTACACTAATAGTAATAGAATAGAAACACATGAATATATATATATATATATATATATATATATATATACACACTTGCAATTATAATAAATACAATAAGCAAATTGAGATATACAACTACAGAGAAATAAGCAATACATGAATATAAACACTTGTTTATAAATGTATATATATTACATAGTATAGACACATATGCAGATTTGACACCTATGGAAGGAAGTAGACTTATAGCTACACATATAAGACATATGTGTCTGCTTTGTACATGTATGATCAGCCCATGGATAAGAACCTCATGAAGTGGAGGAAGCAGCATAGAGGGAGACTGATCCCGGCAACAATTACTAGGATGGAGGATCTGCCATGACACCAACCTCTTGTCTCCTCATGGAGTGTAAGTACCTTCTCTCCTTCCAGGAAAATCCTCTCCATTGCAGTCAGATCACAGCAGCTCAGCAGGGAGAGCACAGGCCGGGTGTGAGGTAGGACTGCTCCTGCTATTACTTCTATGTATTCTTATTACACCTTATTGTCAATTATTCTCAAGGTCGGATGGGAATAGAGGGGGAGAAGAATCAGATCTGCACATTACACTCATCTCCTGCACACAATAGTAACACACACAAACATCATCACATAGTCTGCCCGATCACATTTATAATAACCTGCTACCGAGCCGAGCAGATCGCATCGATCTCTGATTATCTACCAACATCGAACGGCAAATGTGCAACTGATAGCGGCTCTCATAGGACAAAAATATCGTACAATTCCATCTCTTTCTCTATGGAAGGCCGATGTTCACGATTGTATGAATCGATGGATTAATCATAAAATCAAATTATGATCACAGATATTACGATGTAGTCTTTTTTTTATAACATATGTCACACAATCAAATTAAATATGATAATATATAATATAATTAGTGGACAAATAATATATTTAACATCAAATATTAAATAACATTGTAATCGATGGAAGGAAATGTACTACTATGGAAATATTAATAGTGGAAATATTATACAAAACCCAAACCTAATAATTTAAAAAAAATCGATTTATTCTTCTTATTAATAAAAAAAATTAAAATAAATACAAATGATAATAAAATAAATTGAATTGTAAAATAATAATAAAAATAATACAAATTTCATTAATAATCATAAATAACTCAAATATTATATTTCTATTATTTTGATTGATATATATGTGCTAAGATTTATCATGCTTATTGTTCAGATTATTTTTAGAAAATAAGAAAATGAAAGCATGAAGTCAATTATTGTACATACTGCAAATCTATTAAACGAACTTAGAAATATAATATATAAATATATGCTTTTTTTTAAAATATTATAGAAAACAAAATGCATATTTTATTATTTTCCAATAAAAGTTTAAGATTTATTATTAATATTTAATGTTTATCTTTGCTTAAGGACACACGTGCATATATAGTATATATATAGTTATTTACATACGTTAAATTATCCATCTTTATATTTAGAGAGAGATCAGCCAGTCCACATATAGTTTATTTCTCTATTAGATTTGTATGTGGCTCATGCCTTTAACCTCTTTTATGATCTACTATTGCCAGCAACACAGGGGTTAATGAGCCTCCGCTTTTGAGACAAATAAGACAAGTTGTAGCCTTTGTTCAAGATTTTGTTGTCCCTCCAGCCTCTCCACACAGCACAGTGAATACAGGACTATAGGACGCAGGGCCCAGGAACCCAGGAAATTAACTTGTTAAATGCTGAGTTTTGTGTTTGATTTGTCTGTATTTTCAGCCTAGCCAAGTGAATGTCATTAAAGGCCAAGATTGAGTCTAATGGAAATATCATGAGGAGACAATTACCCTTAGAGGCTATTCACTTCTCCTGGCAGACACTGTCATTTGAGAAATGGGATCATTTCATTTCATATAGCACTAAATAACACCCAACCGGTTTAAATTGCCAGTTTCTTAAAAACCACCCATTGGAATAAATTGCTGCGTTTCTCTTCCCCTTTTCACAGGAACGTTATGTGTATATCCTAAGAAAATGGGGAGAACAGGGAGCGGGCGCTGCTCTTCCATAACTGCTGTCTTTATGGTAACATTAGTTTCTTTGTATTAATAAATCTACTTGCTCCTCACCTTGCTGAAGAGTAATAGGAGAATAGAAAAAGTCAATTGTGCCTGCCCATAGAGAATCAAACAAATCATCATCAGCACCGCCGATAGATACATTTTGCGCCTTGCATTAACCCTTCAGAGCCTGTATCCCTCATACTTAGAATGCGTTCGCCATTGGAATTCTCCGGAGCGTATTGCCTAGGATATGAAATGCGGAGCCGCAGAAGCAAGTAATGGCAAAATCAATAGGGAAATGAAAAAAAGACCAGACCCTTACAAGTAATAGTATCAACTGTGCTAATAGAAAGAATGTATGGGATCATTTGATCCAGGAAATTGATCTGACTCCTCTTATGGAGAGAGGAAGGAAATCTCTTGGCCACGTGAGGCAAAATTGGTCACAATTGCCCAGGACAGGAGGTGGGGGTTGTATTTTTCTCTACTGGACCAAATAGTTAGATCTGGGAGAGATTGAAATTGATGGACGGGTCTGAAGACTACATGACTACAGCCCAGAAGACAAGAAGACAAAGGACTGAAAGTAATATAGGAAGCCAAATTGTACTTGCTACAGATGTATAGTCTTAGGTTGTTTTTTTTTGTTCTATACATGAGAGTTATGATGCCCATTTGTATATTACCAGCTTGTCATTGCCCCCTTTCTATCCTACAATGTCTATCCTACCTATGAATTACAAACAGGACACATACAATTAAAAAAATATATATAATATCCTTGATCAAGGCCCAACATTTTCAAATTAAGAGGACACATACATTAGCGAACCAAAACACAAATTCAATCCCCTTAAATCTATTACAAAATAAAAAGATAGGATTTTAAGTGATAATTGATTTGAAAAATTTGCTAAAAAAATCAATTGGCTACCAACTTTAATGTAAAGGAATAAAATCTATCAAGTGTTCTTGAAAATTTAGTTTCTTGACTGGATTTAATAATAAAACACAAAAAATTTACAATTTTGGATTAAGAATTATTTCCCTATTTTGACTTGATCATCTGGTAAACTTCTACAGGTGGTAAGTTAAATGTGCCTCGTGCTGAGAAACTGCTCTTGATCTTCCAGGAAGACATCATGGGTCCTATTTACTTATGTGGGGCTGAGAACATTCGTTTGCAGTCATCAAAAGATATAAATTGTGGAATACTGTATATAATAGGATTTTTTTTTTCATTTGGCATTTTGTTGATTACATCTAGTACTAGATACATTATGAAGAATGGGAACTTATTTCCTTTGTAGAAACATTTTTGAAAGTTGAACCTCTTGCCTCAGGCAGCACCACCTGCAGCAAAATGGGGGGCAGCATCAGGGGTGCAGTCACCTACCACAAATTGTTTTCACCCTTTGCAATAAAGAGAATAAAATCAGGTATTTCTATGACAATTTAACTGCAAATATTCTTTATATGTTGCAAATTAGTCCTGTGTAGTTGTACCTTGCAGTTATATACTATGGAATATTAGGTTTGTAAGGTATAGCATTATTGTAGTACT
This sequence comes from Engystomops pustulosus, assembly GCF_040894005.1. Lineage (NCBI taxonomy): Eukaryota > Metazoa > Chordata > Amphibia > Anura > Leptodactylidae > Engystomops > Engystomops pustulosus. The sequence continues at coordinate 44,128,884 of NC_092413.1, forward strand.
CATCTAGAAATAGTTAGTACTGCTATATATTGCTACTACTAGCAATGAAACTATAATACTATTCTACTTTTATTTTATTTTACTACATACAGTATATGGTACTCTTTATGACATATTAAATGCACATGTACTTGTTTCATGATTCTATATTTCTTTCATATTTAGTTACAAAGAAAACTAAGACTTTCTTATTGCAAAATTGAGGAAAATCTGCATTTCAAGGACAAGACTACTACTGCAGGAAGCTACATGAGACCACAGGAGGCCTCCAGCTTATGTAATTGAACTATACATTTATAATAAAGGCTACTAAGTTGTGTGTTTTATGTTTCTGCACATGAATGTAGAGTTTATAAATTCAATTTAGATCTAAGGTTCCATGTGATCTTGTGTTACAGCATATTAAACTTTGACAACTAAGTCTATACAATTATTCCATTTCCATTCACTTAAATCAGGGGTTCTCAAACCTGTGGGTTGCGACCCTGGCAGGGGTCAAAAGACCAAAACATAGGGGTCACCGAAAGCCATCGGAGCCTCGATTTTATCGCATTTTGGGTGCAAATACAATATTCTTGTACATGCTTTGGGGTCACCGCAACATGGGGAACTGTATTGCGGGGTCACAGCATTAGAAAGGTTGAGAACCACTGACTTAAATGGTCAAAACTTTCAACAAACTTTGCATATGTATCAATGGTACAAGGGAATACAAGAAACTTTGTATGATATTTTATCAGAGGAAAGTGTCTCTTTTCTCCACTTGCCTGACTCTTCTCATCATACATATCATTGACTCCTTCTATCATGACCATGGTATCTTAAAATAAGGTATCTTATGGTGCTTACTCCTTTCACCCAATAGGGCAGCCTGGTGGCTTAGTGGTTAGCATTACAGCCTTGCAGCACTGGGGACCTGGCTTCAAGTACCAGGGTCAACATCTGCAAAGAGTTTGTATGTTCTCTCCAAGTTTGCATAGGTTTCCTCCAGGTCCTCTGGTTTCCTCCCACACTCCAAAAACATACTGGTAGGTTGATTAGATTGGAGCCCCATTGGGGACTGATTTGGCAACCTCTGTGCAGCGCTGCATAATCTGTGTGCACTATATAAATAAAAGAATTATTATTAATCAATCATCTCTACCAAGTATTTGCTCAACAGCTATTGGAGATGTAAGGGTGATGGGAGACTTAGAAGTTATTCCCTATCCACAGCTGACTGATGAGGGTCCAACTCCCAGGATCTCCAAATGATAACAAGAATTGGACGCCTGTTCTTTGGATTGCTGGGAGCCCATTCACGTGACCCTTACTGATCTACTTGTTATCCCCTATCCTGTAGATAACATGTAAACTTGGGAGAACCCCTTTAACCTTTTTTTCCGGATGCACTTGTGACTTTTTTTGTGATATACTGGGGCACATTTACTTACTATGTCTATGGAGTTCACAGAAAGTGCATTGTCCAACGAGAATGCACTCTGCCGCGATTCACTAAGATTGTGCGCCCGTGCATGTGTCACTTCCCTGCTCAGGTCCGACAGAGTTCACCTTCTTCTTCATGGTGCACGTAAGTATGACACTATTTGAAAGTTAAATCCAGCGCTCAGTCCGAATCAGTTGGAGCGTCGGACGCCCCCCAATTTGTGTCGCATGGAAGCCAGCACAGCTGCAACAGAAAACTATTGTGTGCGACACAATCCTAGCACAGACCCCTGTTGAATAACTGTCCAAGCCATGCAATCCCAGAAAAAGGGAATGAGCCCCACTGTGTTCAAGTCAGATTTTAGTCGCACTCCTACCCCATATGCAATATAGAATAATGTCAGGCATTCCATTTTCTGCTCGTCAGTGAAGATATTTCTATTTTGTTTTTTGAATTGCTGCAATACAAAACAAGTAACTATGGCTGGGCCTAAAGACTGAGTATTTCAGTCGGAGAGTAACACATTGGGGCACATTTACTTACCTGGTCCCTGCGCAATCCCTGAGGTGCGTTGTCCGCCGGAATCCACATCTGCCCCGATTCATGAAGCTTGTGCGCCCGAGTTCCTGCATGTGTCGCTCCTGGTGAATGTAAGTGCATGGCTTGTGACACAAATTGCTGTGTTAAATCTGTTAACATAGCATTAATGCATGCATTTGTCAACACTTCATTAACAAATGTGTTAACATTGCGTTACCACGTGCGTTTTGTAAATTTATTGTTGACAGCAATGTAATTAGGCAAAACTCCTCTTCTCAGCTGTTGTGGTGTATTTGAAAACACATGCGTTCACACCACATGTGAACACCGCCATACATTTTTTACCAAAGACAGAAAATGAACATATCAGTCAAATAGGAAAAGCTGCTACAAGAAACGGTCTTTTCCCATTTTATTGTTTGTTTGAAGGATGGACGATCACTATGGTTGTATGTACACACTCTTAGGTTCATATATTTGGCAGTGTCATGTGCACAGACCCTGCATGATGGTAGATAGACTCACTCGGGGAGATTTATCAGAAATGTCTTAGAGCAGAACTGTTCTAGTTTCCCATGGCAACCAATCAGAGCTCAGCTTTCAGCTCTATACAGATGTTTATAAAATTAAAGCTGAGCTCTGATTGGTTTCCTTGGTCAACTAGAACAGTTTTACCTCAGGAACTTGTGATAAATCTCCCCAAGGTCCCTATGGGTCAATATTAAAGAATGATATGGAATTTCAGTGTTCCCATGTAAGAGGCACAATACCGTCATACTACGGCACATGAGGCAAAGACATTTATATGAAACACCAGGAGGCATCAATTTTGGTGCATGGTCCGTTTTTGGCGAACGAATCATACGCTGGGATTTTAGATTGTGGCACAAGGTCTTAAAGGGGTATTCCAAGAATAAGCATAATTCATACACAAATGGGTCCTTAAAATACAAGCTTATATGTAATTAGTTGTTATTTAAAATTTTGCTCCCGTTAGCGGATAAATGCTGGTGACATAGACTGTAATGGAGAATTAAAATGCTACTGGCCCTTTAATCAGTCCGTTAATTTCCTCCGCGCGGTCCGTTGCAGAGCATACACAGGACAGAAGATGGCTGCTGGTCACATGTCCACATCACATGTCCTGCACCTGCCTGGGCAGGTCATGTGATCACCACTACGTTTAGCTGTAGTCAGTTGGTTGCAGTTCATCCAGTATGATCAGTGTTGTGGTGATGGCAGTTATACATCATTACTATGGTAACAGAGCAAGAAAACCTGTTACATCATCACTGGGAGCAGAGCATAAGAGGGAGGAGAAGTTACTGAGAACTAAAGCATCTTGGGACTTGTAGTTTCCAGTGGCAGCCATCTTGGTTATAACTTTAGAGAGGCCATAAAATTTTGTGAATCATAAAATCAAACTATTTAAGCTCCATTTTGTAACTAATGACATTTAGTTTTGTTAAATTCATTTATTTATAGCATTATGGGTTTTTGTATCAGACGTTCATATTCCCGGAATACCCCTTTAATGAATTGACGCACAACCAAAAATGGTCTGCTTACTCCATTCATGAAGGAGAAGTAGAACTCTGTAGACCAGCTTTTTGTGGCTCTAACTGCGCACCAAAAAAGTGTTGGCAAAGTAGGAGCGAAGTGTTAGTATGCGACCAAATAAAAAAGGCCTAAGTGTCGGAAAAAGTTGCAATATTGTGGCACCGATACTGCATAAATATGGCGCGCAAGGTGCAGCAAGAAAAAAAATCTGCCAAAAAATGAGTGGAAAGTCAAAAATAAATGGTCCACACCATTTCCAGTGAGGACCCAAACTCTTATATTTTTATGGACATTAAACTTGAGAATATCACTTGCTGAGGAAATCCTCTTCTTTGCAATAGAGGTGCATCAATATTTTCATCATTCTACATAAGACTCCAATAAACGGACAAATATAATACTCCCTTGTTATCTGCTCTATAGATTAACAGTATCTTTGTATTACAGACCAGAAATATATCCATAAGGTTTTATTCTTATTTCTGTTATCCATGGACTGCACATAATCCTGCTGATGTGAAAGACGTCTGTCCTTTGCACGCGGTTCCGTTTTTCATGTCATCAAAAAACAAAACACAAATATATACTTTTGTATGTTTAAAAAAATCTTTTAACCGGGTCTGCCACTATGAATTTTGGTACCCCACAAACACTTTAGGTACCAAAGCCACATCAGATATAAGCGCTTCATAAATTATTTCTCCTACATATAGTCCCTGGGAGCTGGCTCCTTGTCACTCCTGCACTCTTCAGGGTCTACATCGCTATTGAAGGAAGTGGCGGTGAACTGCAGCTTGGGCCCCATGTTCTGGCTGGACCTGGTACTACAGTTCTTGGTTTCCCATTATGATGGCGGCCCTGCTTTTAACATCCATGTGCTGTCCATGATTAGGGTTGGGAAATATGAGTTCTCCTTGCGGAAACTTTGCCAATTAAGGCCACCTTACAGGCATGTAGAGAAACAGCCATTGATGCTCCAATGGGGGGTTCTGGGATATATGGAAGCATGTTTTTCAGTATGGGATAGGGAAAAATTGCCTCTTTAGCTACCTTGTAAGGCAACCCCCTTAACATCAAGCATGACTTGCATGAAGCCTAATAACATGATGCAGGATTAAATCCAAACAAGCATATCCATTCCAAAAGAATTTTCAGAGAATTTTGTCCAGAAAAAAAAACCCTAACATTTCTAACATTGGTTAGAAAGTATCACAACTTGTTTGCAAACTCCACCAGTGAAAAAAAACGACCTTCAGCTTTTTTTTTTGCGGACCCATAACCTTCTATTGCCTTCATTGATCTGCATCAGTTAGGCCCCTTCCACACTAGCGTTGCGTTTCAGGTCAGGGTGCAATGCGTGAAAAACTGACGTTTTTGCCTGCGTTTTTGTTCCATTTTTCCTTGGAGTAATTAGCGTTTTTGCGCTTTTCACGCGCGTGTTGTTAGCGTTTTTTTGCGTTTTCGGCGCATTTTTCACGCGCGATTCAATGGGAGACTCGAGCATTTTTCAAAGGGACCATGGTTTGGGATTAAAATGTGTTATTTAATTGAAAAATAATGTCTTCTGATAAATTGCAAACATCTGCGATCTATTCTTCACTGTTCCGCGCGTATATTATCTCCCGACAAGTTAGCAGATGTGAAGAACAGTGAAGAATAGAATAAAAACATTGAACACAGTGAACACAGTGAACACAGGATCATTTAAGATAAAAACACAGTGCAGAACACAGTGCAGAATAGATTACAGATGTTCGGCACATCTGCTTACTTGTCGGGAGATACGCGCGGAACGGCGCAAACAAAATAGCATGTGAAGAACAATATATATGTGTGTGAAGAACACATTGCAGATGTTTAAATACATCTGCAATGTGTTCTTCACACATATATATTGTTCTTCACATGCTATTTTGGGCGCACCGTTTCGCGCGTATCTCCCGACAAGTAAGCAGATGTGCCGAACATCTGTAATCTATTCTGCACTGTGTTCTGCACTGTGTTTTTATCTTAAATGATCCTGTGTTCACTGTGTTCACTGTGTTCAATGTTTTTATTCTATTCTTCACTGTTCTTCATTGTGTTTTTTTAATTAAATGCTCGATCGCGAGCAGGGGAAATAATGTTATTCTGGTCACCTAGCAACCCTTACGTTTAAAACGCATTGCACTCGCATTGCACTTGCAATGATTGCGAGTGCAATGCGTTCTTGATGCATCTCCATAGACTTGAATGGGGCGTGAAAAACGCGCGTGACCCGCAAAAGTAGAGCATGCTGCGATTTTGACGCGCGTGAAAACGAACGCAAGCACGCGCGTTAAAAACAACGCTAATGAAGAAAGACCCATTGAATACAATGGGACAGAGTGCAATGCGAGTTCTGCGCGTCAAAAGCACGCGCAGAACTCGCGCGTGAAAAACGCCAGTGTGGAAGGGGCTTAAAAGACAACAGACAGGTTTAATAATTTTTTTCACTGACAACGGATCCTTGAAAAAAAAAAAACATTGTGAAAACACTCTGTAAGGCATCCATGGAAATCACCATAGCACAGATATGAAAAACAACGCCAATGTGAAAGAGCCCTAATGCTAAACCAACAGTTAAAAAAAAAAAAACATTTGCAACAATAGATTCTAAACGGATGCATATAAAAAACATAAAGAAAATGTGAATAAGCCCTTAGACTTGTGTTAAAGCAGCTTTAATGTGAGACGGTCCATTTATCCAGTGATAAGGATATTACTATACCGGATGCTAGCGCGTTAGAATCTGATAAACAACACAATCAGTTTTACTACATTTGTATCTTGTGTGTAAATACAAGTGACGGGCATTGCGGAGCGAGCGCTCTGATGGTTATGCAGGTGAACATTCCCTATCTGGGATTATTTGGCCATAACAGATTTCGTGCTCTTCAATACTATGGCTGTATTTTAGCTGGGCTGTGCTTCCTCGTCAGGATTCATGACTGAGGTGCTCTAATTGTGATCTCTACCACAGACACTAATCAAGTAATTTCCCCATCCCAGCCCCATCAAATTGCTCTTTAGCTGTTGAACTGTGGAGTTTTGCTTCTCTTTTCACATGCTAATCACAGCCATTCAGCATCTCTCTGTGAGGCTATTTGTAGTGGAATAAATCTCCTTGTTTGCCTGCTGCATGATTAATTGATATTGTTGTGTGCCTTTTGTTTGGGCTGCAGGGAAGTGAAAGGCAGAACGTATTGGATGTGAGGACAGGAGCTGACAACATCATTTTACTGAGGAGGTCTTTCAGAGGTCGACAAACAGACTGATCACAGTATTCATTCTATTTAGTTTTACTCATTAGAAAATATGATGAGAGAATAAAGGCCGCCTCTGAATAGGGTGGACAGCCTCATATAACCACCACACAAGACCGCCGCGACGCATCTGCGGAGAACCACAGACATGTCTTTTTTGTTTTCATGCTGTCACTTCCAATCCTTGCTTCTATTATCCGTCCAATCATGTGTTAAATTTATCTAATAATAACAATATGGGCACCCTTGGGAGATTTCAATATCCTCAATCACCAGCCTAAAATAAGGAGGACATTTCACTTATCTCATGTATGTAGGTAGATTGTGTATATAGTCTCACTGACCTCATGTATGTAGGTAGACTGTGTATATATTCTAACTGATCTCAAATATGTAGGTAGATTGTGTATATAGTCTCACTGACCTCATGTATTTAGGTAGATTGTGTATATATTCTCACTGACCTCATGTATTTAGGTAGATGGTGTATATAGTCTCACTGACCTCATGTATGTAGGTAGACTGTGTATATATTCTAACTGATCTCAAATATGTAGGTAGACGGTGTATATAGTCTCACTGACCTCATGTATGTAGGTAGACTGTGTATATATTCTAACTGATCTCAAATATGTAGGTAGATTGTGTATATAGTCTCACTGACCTCATGTATTTAGGTAGATTGTGTATATATTCTCACTGACCTCATGTATTTAGGTAGATGGTGTATATAGTCTCACTGACCTCATGTATGTAGGTAGACTGTGTATATATTCTAACTGATCTCAAATATGTAGGTAGACGGTGTATATAGTCTCACTGACCTCATGTATGTAGGTAGACTGTGTATATATTCTAACTGATCTCAAATATGTAGGTAGATTGTGTATATAGTCTCACTGACCTCATGTATTTAGGTAGATTGTGTATATATTCTCACTGACCTCATGTATTTAGGTAGATGGTGTATATAGTCTCACTGACCCCATGTATGTAGGTAGACTGTGTATATATTCTAACTGATCTCAAATATGTAGGTAGATTGTGTATATATTCTTACTGATCTCATGTATGAAGGTAGATTGTGTATATATTCTCACTGACCTCATGTATTTAGGTAGATTGTGTATATATTCTTACTGATCTCATGTATGTAGATAGATTGTGTATATATTCTCACTGACCTCATGTATGTAGGTGGATTGTGTATATATTGTAACTGATCTGATATATGTGGGTAGGTTGTGTATATATTCTCACTCACCTCATGTATGTAGGTAGATTGTGTGTATATTCTTACTGATCTCATGTATGAAGGTAGATTGTGTATATATTCTCACTGACCTCATGTATTTAGGTATATTGTGTATATATTCTAACTGTTCTCATGTATGTAGGTGGATTGTGTATATATTCTCACTGACCTCATGTATGTAGGTAGATTGTCTATACAGGGCAGCACGGTAGTTTAATGGTTAGCATTACAGTCTTGCAGTGCTGGGGAATTGGGTTCAAGTCCCAGGGTCAACATCTGCAAAGAGCTTGTATGTTCTCTCCATGTTTGCGTGGGTATCTTCCAGGTCCTTTAGTTTCCTCCCACACTCCAAAACATACTGGTAGGTTGTAAGCCCCATTGGGGACAGGGACAGATTTGGCAAGCTCTGTGCCACGCTGTGTAATCATTGTGTGCTATATAAATAAATAAATTATTATTTTTTATATTCTAACTGATCTCAAATATGTAGGTATATTGTGTATATATTCTCAATGAAGGTAGATTGTGTGTACATATCCATGTGATTCTGTCTTCTGATCTCATGTATGTAGGTAGATTGCATATATATTCTCAATGAATCCATGTGATTCTGTCATCTGATCTCATGCATGTAGGTAGATTGCATATATATTCTCACTGACCTCATGTATATAGGTAGATTCATGTATGTAGGTAGATTGTTTATATATTGTAACTGCTGTCATGTATGTAGGTAGATTGTGTATATATTCTTACTGCTCTCATGTATGTAGGTAGATTGTGTATTTATTCTCAATGAAGGTAGATTGCGTGTACATATCCATGTGATTCTGTCTTCTTTATTTTCCATGGAATATTGATGCATTCATCACAAATGAAAAGCATTTGGGAAAAGCATTGACTTCATTGATCTCAATGGTGGAACACAACCTTCTCAGTGACTCAGAATTTCTTTTGGAGCATCTCAATGATATCATAGTGAGTAAAAGCTCTCATCTGAATGAGAAGGAACTAATTACTTACGTATTATAAGGAGAAACAATATTGGCAAATGTGAAGAGACTGATGTGTGCTAAATGAGGTAGATGATGCTGGAAATGAATTTTATATAGCAGCATCCTTGAGGCACTTGAGATGAAACTATGTGCCCATTTGCATGCTGTGAACCCCCAGGCCACTTCAAACCGCACCATTATGGCACAAAGAAGATGCTGATAGGTTGGACTAGTGATATGTAGTCTGTGTCTCTAAAGAGACAGTACAGTCAGCAAGCACCCAGTTACAAAGTATAGTTTTTTTCATTTAAAATGTTGAAGCATTGCTGCAGTATTTCATTCATTTAAATTAATTCCTCTAATAATAGGCTCAGGAGTCCAGTGGGGTGGTTCTGCTAAGGGATCAAAAGCCTTCCCTGTATGAGAGAGCATCCAGAGTTTGCCTCAATGAACACATGGAAAGTTTCTAACAAAACTATGTATCAATCTCCAGCTCCATAACACAATCGCCCACATTTAGGAAAGCATTTGCGCCAGTTTGCACTGAAAAGAACGTGCAAACTGCTTGTACATGTATTTATAAAGTGTCTGCGCCAGTGACGCAGGACCCAGCTGCTCTGTGTCCGATAAGACAGAAAAAATGTGTAACTAAAGGGGCTTTTAGTGCGTAGTCGGAGTTTGTGCCACATTTATTACCGAAATGTGCCACAATTCTCCAGCATTAACAAAGTGCACAAAAAAATGGTGCTCACTTCCAGAGCAGTGCAGGGCACAGGCAAACTGCACATAGTGCCTGTATACATTCTGCTATATACGGCCTTGAGAAAGGGGCCTAACATGCTGCCTGCAGATAGGACACTGTGTACAATCTGCTCAGCTCCTCCTGCTCTATAATATGCTCCCTGCAGATAGAAAACTGTGTACAATCAGCTCAGCTCCTCCCGCTCTTTACCATGCTGCCTGCAGATAGGACACTGTGTACAATCGGCTCAGCTCTTCTTGCTTTATAATGCTCTGCCTGCCTGCTCTGCCTCTATATTTCAGTGCCTGCAGAAAGGACACAGTATAATCTTCAAAGTTCCGTCTGCTCTATAGCATAATTCCTGCAGATTGAATGACTTGGCCTATGATTATTTGGCGACAGGTTCCCTTTATGATCCAGAGGACACATAGAGGAGTACATACATGCAAAGAGACACTGAAGCCAATATATCACAGACAACATAGACTTTTTTTTGTCCATTTGCACCATGTGCGCCACAAAATTTGGTGCGGAACAATTCAGGCCAGGGCAAGGAAGCAAGGAATACCCTGGCCTGCCAATTTGCAATAACCTGCAACAAAAAATTGACATAGGTTATAACTGAAATCTATGCCAGTCAATCTGCCCTCTATTCAATATGTAGTCCCACTGATGTCTATCTTCCACCTCTCATAACATGAACTGTGTCTCAGAGCCAGGCTCGGACTGGTGAACAGGGGGATCCACCGGTGGGCCCCTGAGTGAGGTGGCCCACCGGTGATTATATTAATAGATTATGTAACAAACGTATAGCTGTGGTGGCCCCAAGATCAGATTTTACTGGTGGGCCCAAGGTTTCCAAGTCCGACACTGCTCACAGCTGAAGTTTCCCTGCAGGCTTTAATTTTTTATTTTTAGGGGGTGTTTATTGTAATTTGCTTCAATTGGAAGAAAACCCCTTATTTTACAGATCTCCCATAACACTTTTCATGAGAATAATTGCCATAATGACTTTGTTTGAAGAATTGGTTCTTTAAATTGGTTCTTCTAGACAAGGAGTGATATTCTAAAGCTTCTTCTTATTAGGTACACCATGCTAGTAACGGGTTGGACCCCCTTTAGCCTTCAGAACTGCCTCAATTCTTCGTGGCATAGATTCAACAAGGTGCTGGAAGCATTCCTCAAAGATTTTGGTCCATATTGACATGATGGCATCACACAGTTGCCGCAGATTTGTCGGCTGCACATCCATGATGCGAATCTCCCGTTCCACCACATCCCAAAGATGCTCTATTGGATTGAGATCTGGTGACTGTGGAGGCCATTTGAGTACAGTGAACTCATTGTCATGTTCAAGAAACCAGTCTGAGATGATTCCAGCTTTATGACATGGCGCATTATCCTGCTGAAAGTAGCCATCAGATGTTGGGTACATTGTGGTCATAAAGGGATGGACATGGTCAGCAACAATACTCAGGTAGGCTGTGGCCTTGCAACGATGCTCAATTGGTACCAAGGGGCCCAAAGAGTGCCAAGAAAATATTCCCCACACCATGACACCACCACCACCAGCCTGAACCGTTGATACAAGGCAGGATGGATCCATGCTTTCATGTTGTTGACGCCAAATTCTGACCCTACCATCCGAATGTCGTAGCAGAAATCGAGACTCATCAGACCAGGCAACGTTTTTCCAATCTTCTACTGTCCAATTTCGATGAGCTTGTGCAAATTGTAGCCTCAGTTTCCTGTTCTTAGCTGAAAGGAGTGGCACCCGGTGTGTTCTTCTGCTGCTGTAGCCCATCTGCCTCAAAGTTCGACGTACTGTGCGTTCAGAGATGCTCTTTTGCCTACCTTGGTTGTAACGGGTGGCGATTTGAGTCACTGTTGCCTTTCTATCAGCTCGAACCAGTCTGCCCATTCTCCTCTGACCTCTGGCATCAACAAGGCATTTCCGCCCACAGAACTGCCGCTCACTGGATGTGTTTTCCTTTTCGGACCATTCTCTGTAAACCCTAGAGATGGTTGTGCGTGAAAATTTCTGTAGATCAGCAGTTTCTGAAATACTCAGACCAGCCCTTCTGGCACCAACAACCATGCCACGTTCAAAGGCACTCAAATCACCTTTCTTCCCCATACTGATGCTCGGTTTGAACTGCAGGAGATTGTCTTGACCATGTCTACATGCCTAAATGCACTGAGTTGCCGCCATGTGATTAGCTGATTAGAAATTAAGTGTTAACGAGCAGTTGGACAGGTGTACCTAATAAAGTAGCCGGTGAGTGTATACTCCCCATGTATAAGAAAATGCTTTTTTTTATAATTTGCAATTCCAATAAAACCTTAAAACAAAATTCTATTATACATTTAATAATCTATTGTTCTTTAATACCATTTCGATTTTTCTAAGCATACAATCACCCCCCCGACCACACACTATACACCTGTAGAGCATGTTTTTTTGTCTCTGTGTTCAGCCCTTTCCTCTGATAAAGCCATGTTCCACATAATTGTTCTCCCCAGTCATTTTGTCCTGGCTTTTATGAACAGAAAGAATCAAAATCCAGTGTGTATTTGCCGACATCCCCGTCAAGCCACAGATGTGACACCAATTAAGCCGAATATTTTACTTGTCTCTTTATTTGTTCGCTGAATATAGTTTCTATTCCCCGGAGGCATCATTCCAAGTTCAGGGATTGAATTAAACAAGTCCATGATGTTCGGTTCTTTACAAACCCACTGCTCATTGCAAATATTTCCCCCTTTCTAAGTTCTTTAAAAAAGGAAACTGTCTCCTTTCTTTTCATTCTATGCAGGGTAATTGATAGTCTCTATCAGAGGTCAGGATTTGCATAGGAATTAAGAGCAGCAAATTAATTTCATATTCTGTTCACATCTCCAATTATTCCTGCAGACCTTTGTCTGCGTCTCTGGCAGGGAGAATCATCAGCTGCTCTTCAGCGAGCAACATCTGTGCAGTTAATAATTTGATAAACAACTAATACAAATAGTTTCTGAATGATCTGCCAAGCACACAATTGATTTAACCAATTGTCGAGGCTTCATGCGCCGTTCTACTGAAGAAATGTCTCCTTAGATCTTCAAAAATAACCAGGACTCATTCCCCATAATGCAACAAAGGCAGTATTATTTCTTCATAGAAAAACAATTTTTCAGTATATTGTATCATATTGTGGTATTTATATCAGCATATGTCTATGGTCTCACAGAACAAAATCTTATTATCCATTTTTTCATCTACAATAATTTTCCCATGTGAAAGATTACACAAGATTTCAACATTTGCAACATAAGGGGAACTTATATGTGTCCCTGTCACGGGTGGTCCCGCGATCCCCGTCACGGATCGCGGGCTCACCCGTGCCGTCGGTCCCCCGCCAGCGCACCGCAAGCGCTACTCACGGGTCCCGGCTCCTGCCCCTCCGGCGTCGGCTCCGTCCGCAGCTTCCTCGTCCCCTTCGGCTGTGCGCGCGCGTCCCCGACAGCTAGGGCGCGCGCGCGGCAAGTTCTGTAAATTTAAAGGGCCAGCGCGCCACTAATTGGCGCTGGCCTTTTCCCTTTAATTATTTAACCCTGCCTCTTCCTGTTACCCTTGCCGGATCTTTGTGCCTTGCGCCCTAGAGAAAGCTGTATTTTGATGCCTTGTGCTGTTCTTGAGATTTCCTGTTGTGACCCCAGTTCCGTTTCTGACTACGCTCCTTTGCCGCCTGTCCTGACCTGTTGCTACGACTCTGACTACGAACCCATGCTGCCCGTCCTGACCTCCTGCCTGACCCCGACTACAAGATTGCCTGCCGATTCTGTACCTCGACCTTGGCTGCCACTGCGGACAAGTCACGCCTGTGGAACGACCTGGTGGTACCACGCCGCAGCAAGTCCAACCCGCTTTGCGGCGGGCTCTGGTGAAAACCGGGTGCCACTTAGACTCCGTTCCCAGGTAGTGGCTTGTGCCATCGTCCGCAGTGGTTCAGAGGATCCACAACCTCTAAGCCTGACAGTAAGATCCGGCCATGGATCCCGCTGACGTGCCGCTTCCTACTCGGCCGACTCTGGCTGCCATCGTGGGTCAACAATCCCGAGAGATTGTCGCTCAACGCCAACAGCTGGAACAGGCTACCGCCATGCTGCAGCAGCTGCTGGCCACCCAGCAGCAACAACAGGTTCCTGAGGCCGCTCCAGTGGCTCCCGCTATCCCGGCTTCTCTTCCCGCCACTGAACCGAGGCTACGGCTGTCTATGCCCGGGAAGTATGATGGTGATCCCAAGTCTTGCAGGGGCTTCATAACCCAGTGCTCCCTGCATTTTGAGTTGATGCCGTCTCAATTCTCCACGGAACGATCCAAGGTGGCCTTCATCGTCAGCCTTCTCTCTGGTAAGGCCCTGGCCTGGGCTACTCCTCTCTGGGACAGAGACGAACCGGTCACAGACAATCTCACTGCATTTCTGGCGGAGTTCCGGTCCGTTTTTGAGGGACCTGCACGGGCCTCTTCTGCCGAGACTGCGCTGTTGAATCTCCGCCAGGGGGGCTCATCCGTGGGAGAATATGCGGTCCAGTTCCGTACCTTGGCCACGGAACTCTCCTGGAACGATGCGGCCCTGTCCGCAACCTTTAAGAAGGGACTTGCCCCTCATATTAAAGACGCTCTGGCCGCTCGGGATCTGCCGTCTACCCTGGGTGGTCTTATCACCTTAGCCACCCGGATTGATGTGCGATTTAGAGAACGTGCTGAGGAATTACGCCTAGAGCAACCGCAAGTTCGCCCACGACGATTTCCTCGCCTGGCTCCAGCTTTTCAAAGACCGCTCCAGCCCCCTGATGTACCACCCGTGGAGGAGCCTATGGAGGTGGACAGGCTCAGACTCTCTCCCCAGGAGCGTATCAGAAGGCGTCAGGGAAACCTCTGCTTCTACTGTGCCAGTCCTGGACACTTCCTGGGGTCTTGCCCAATCCGTCCCCAACCTTCGGGAAACGCCAGCACCTAGGGTTCTTGGGAGAAGCGCCCCTAGGTGTGAGCAAAGCTTCTCCACGTTTGATGATACCGGTGCTTCTCAGCGTGGGCACCGGCACCCAGATCCAGGTCTCTGCCTTCTTGGACTCAGGCTCCGCGGGGAACTTCGTGGATGCCGCCTTGGTCTCCCGGCATCACCTTCCTGTGGTCCGTCTTGAAAGGCCGTTGGTCATCTCCTCCGTCAGTGGACAAATCCTTTCTGACCCGGTCCACTACCGCACCAAGCCACTGTCTATGCAAGTCGGTGTGCTGCACAAGGAGAACCTGTCCTTTTATGTGCTTCCACGTTCCACATCCTCCATCCTGTTGGGTCTACCATGGTTGCAGTTCCACGCACCCGTTCTTGACTGGAAGACGGGGGAGATCCTTCGGTGGGGACCCGACTGCCAATCTCGTTGTGTGGATTTGCCTCGTCCTGTGCCAGTTCTGGTCTCTTCTGTGTCCCTTAAGGCCCTGGAGGGTCTTCCGGCATGTTATAAGGACTTTCGTGATGTCTTCTCAAAGAAGCAAGCTGAGACGTTGCCACCTCACCGTCCCTACGATTGTCCTGTGGATCTGTTGCCGGGCACTTCTACCCCACGGGGTCGTGTGTATCCGCTTTCTGTACCAGAAACCTCAGCCATGTCGGACTATATCCGAGAAAATCTGCAGAGGGGATTTATACGCAAGTCTTCC
This sequence comes from Engystomops pustulosus, assembly GCF_040894005.1. Classification (NCBI taxonomy): domain Eukaryota; kingdom Metazoa; phylum Chordata; class Amphibia; order Anura; family Leptodactylidae; genus Engystomops; species Engystomops pustulosus. The sequence goes on from NC_092413.1 coordinate 44,144,390, forward strand.
TCCCCGGCTGGTGCAGGTTTTTTCTTTGTGACCAAAAAGGACGGGTCACTCCGACCATGCATAGACTATCGCGGTCTTAACAAAATCACGGTTAAGAACTGTTATCCGTTGCCATTGGTCACTGAGTTGTTTGACCGCCTTCGTGGAGCTAAGATCTTCTCCAAGTTGGATCTTCGTGGGGCTTACAACCTCATTCGTATCCGCCAAGGGGATGAATGGAAGACCGCTTTTAATACCCGAGATGGACACTTCGAATATCTGGTGATGCCGTTCGGACTCTGTAATGCACCAGCCGTCTTTCAGGAGTTCGTGAATGACATCTTTAGAGACTTGCTTTATGTCTGTGTGGTGGTCTATCTGGACGATATCCTCGTGTTTTCTCCGGACCTTGAGACCCACCAAGTCCAAGTACGGCAAGTACTCAGTCGATTAAGGACCAATCGTCTCTATGCCAAGCTGGAAAAGTGTTTGTTCCATCAGCTGAGTATTCCATTTCTCGGCTATGTCATCTCGGACAAGGGCCTTCGTATGGATCCTGCCAAGCTGTCGGCGGTTCTTCAGTGGCCTCGCCCAGTGGGACTGCGCGCTATACAGCGATTTCTGGGCTTTGCGAATTATTACTGCCAGTTCATTCCACGTTTTTCCTCTCTGGTGTCTCCAATTGTGGCACTTACCAAGAAGGGTGCCAATCCCCGACTCTGGCCTTCGGCAGCTGAGGAGGCCTTTGAGAACTTAAAATCTTTGTTTGCCTCGGCTCCAGTCCTGGTGCGTCCCGACGTTGAAAAGCCTTTTCATCTGGAAGTGGATGCCTCCTCTGTAGGGGCCGGAGCAGTGCTCACGCAGAAGGGTCCCAAAGGCCGCACAGTCACCTGTGGATTCTTCTCCAAGTCTTTTTCCTCCGCAGAGAGGAATTACGGGATAGGAGATCGAGAATTATTGGCGATCAAGCTTGCCCTAGAAGAGTGGCGTTATCTCCTGGAGGGAGCTCGGTTTCCGGTCAGCATCTATACAGACCACAAAAACCTCCTCTATCTCCAGACTGCTCAGCGACTCAACCTACGCCAAGCTCGTTGGTCACTCTTCTTCGCCCGGTTCGATTTTCTCATTCATTTTCGTCCGGCCGAGAAGAACATCAAGGCAGACGCCCTTTCTCGTGCTTCGGATGTCGTTGGGGAAGAACCGGTTCCTCGTCATGTTATCTCTCCTGACCGACTTGTACTGGCCGCGCCAGTGGATCTTCGTCTATTACCTCCTGGCAAGACATACGTACGACCTGCGCTACGGAGGAGAATTCTGTCTTGGGGACATTGCTCCCGTGTGGCTGGGCATCCTGGGGTGCAGCGTTCTATCGCCCTCATTACCCGATTCTACTGGTGGCCAGATCTGGCCAGAGATGTCTGGGATTTTGTGGGTGCCTGTACTTCCTGTGCCCGGAATAAGCCTTCACGTCTTAAGCCTGCTGGTCTTCTTCTGCCGTTGCCAATACCCAGCTGTCCATGGACTCATATTGCTATGGATTTCATCACGGATCTACCATCTTCTTCAGGCAATACTGTCATCTGGGTGGTGACTGACCGGTTCTCTAAGATGGCCCATTTTATTCCTCTGCCAGGTTTGCCAGCTGCTCCATGTCTTGCCGAACAGTTCTTTCACCACATCTTCCGACTCCATGGACTTCCACGACACATAGTCTCTGACCGTGGAGTACAGTTTGTCTCGAAATTTTGGCGTTCTCTCTGTAACCAACTACAGGTGAAGTTGGACTTCTCTTCTGCCTATCATCCCCAGTCGAACGGGCAGGTGGAGAGAGTTAACCAGACTTTGGGCTGCTATCTACGCCACTTTGTTTCTGCCCGTCAGGACGATTGGTCCCAATTGTTGCCTTGGGCGGAGTTCTCCTATAACTCCTTGGACTCCTCATCAGCGGGTTCCGCTCCATTTTTTGTCAACTATGGACTCCATCCTCGCCCGCCTCTACCTCTACCCGTGGCATCTGATGTTCCTGCTGTTGAGGAGTTTGTACAGGACTTAAAAACCATCTGGGAGCAGACCCGCCTTTCCTTATTACAGGCTTCGACGCAAACTAAGATTCAAGCCGATAAAAGACGCAGACCTTCCCCCGTCTTCTCTCCTGGTGACAAGGTTTGGCTGTCCTCCAAATACGTCCGGCTTAAAATTCCTGGCTACAAGCTCGGTCCTCGTTTCCTGGGTCCCTTCGAGGTGATGCATCGCATCAATCCAGTCTCATATAAGCTGCGCCTTCCTCCTACCATGCGCATCCCGAACTCCTTCCATGTATCCCTGCTCAAGCCTGTCATCTTGAACCGCTTCTCCCGACAGCTGTCTCCTCCTGCTCCAGTGGCCGACTCCTCTGACATCTATGAGGTAAAGGAGATCCTTGATGCTAAGACTGTAAGAGGTAAGCGGTTCTTCTTGGTTGACTGGAAGGGGTTCGGGCCTGAGGAGAGATCCTGGGAGTCCGAGGACAATATCCTGGACCAGGATCTCCTGCAGAGATTCCTCCAGCCCAGAAAGAGGGGGAGGCCGAAGGGGGGGGGGGTACTGTCACGGGTGGTCCTGCGATCCCCGTCATGGATCGCGGGCTCACCCGTGCCGTCGGTCCCCCGCCAGCGCACCGCAAGCGCTACTCACGGGTCCCGGCTCCTGCCCCTCCGGCGTCGGCTCCGTCCGCAGCTTCCTCGTCCCCTTCGGCTGTGCGCGCGCGTCCCCGACAGCTAGGGCGCGCGCGCGGCAAGTTCTGTAAATTTAAAGGGCCAGCGCGCCACTAATTGGCGCTGGCCTTTTCCCTTTAATTATTTAACCCTGCCTCTTCCTGTTACCCTTGCCGGATCTTTGTGCCTTGCGCCCTAGAGAAAGCTGTATTTTGATGCCTTGTGCTGTTCTTGAGATTTCCTGTTGTGACCCCAGTTCCGTTTCTGACTACACTCCTTTGCCGCCTGTCCTGACCTGTTGCTACGACTCTGACTACGAACCCGTGCTGCCCGTCCTGACCTCCTGCCTGACCCCGACTACGAGATTGCCTGCCGTTTCTGTACCTCGACCTTGGCTGCCACTGCGGACAAGTCACGCCTGTGGAACGACCTGGTGGTACCACGCCGCAGCAAGTCCAACCCGCTTTGCGGCGGGCTCTGGTGAAAACCGGGTGCCACTTAGACTCCGGTCCCAGGTAGTGGCTTGTGCCATCGTCCGCAGTGGTTCAGAGGATCCACAACCTCTAAGCCTGACAGTCCCTATGTTTACAAAAGTTAATTATAACTTTTAAAGCGAACCTGTCATCAGAATCTGGCCAAATAAACCACTACTACTATGTTATTAAGCAGCTGAGCAGCTTCTAGATGATGTTTCTTTCATGGCCTGGTGTGGTGGCATCATCAAGAAAATCAACTCTGAACGTGTAAATTGCTTTTATGAAGTCCAGGAGGTGGAGAGTTTATACTCAAGTCAAGCTTTTCCTGCCTCAGTAGGCAACCTTCCCTGTAATTAATGATCCTGCAAAGACATAATTGACCAGATCTCCTGAAGTCTGACGCATGATGTAAATCACAGGGGAGGAGGCACTTAGAAGCAGGGAGAGCTTGACTTCTGTGTTAAACTTTCCACCTCCGTGACTTTATCAACCAGTTAACACCTGACTTCAAAGTTGATTTTCTGGATGATGCCACCAAGCTGGGCCACGAAAGAAACATGATCGGGAAGCTTTTCAGCTAGTTGACAACATACTGGTAATAGTCTATTAGGCCAATTTCTGATGAGAGTTTCCCTTTAAAAACCCATCAGTGACTTTCTTGGAATGAACTCGTTTGTGATCAACCGGCCTTCAGCAACGTGCGCTTCATGTGGGTCACAAACCGGGGGAAGCACCCCTCACCTCTCCCACCTCCTTAGGGAGCCTGGAGGCTGTGCCACTATATGGACAGCAATAGGACCTATCCTATATTGCAATTTTTGCAGCCGCAGTTAGTGTGGCTAGTTCACGTCCGCCTTATATGGCCATCTGCATGAGGCCTTAGTTTGTGTATTTAAGTTCATAATATAAGTACTATTTCGCTGCTAACCTGAGCTTAGAAGATCTATCATAGGTACTGTAGCAAATAGGTCCAGTACGCACATGAATAGTAGACACGGATAAACTGACACCTGATGAACAGGAATGGTCTCAAATGGAATCAAAAGCAATGTTTGGTAATGATGAAACCATCACATAATGGATTTGGTATTGTTATTTTTTTACCTCTTTCTAGAATGGAGCGCAGATGTAAAAATAAGGGTTAGTCAGAACCTATCAATCCTACTGTAAGTACACAATATACATTATACATGATACATTGTTCAGAATATATCAGTGATGGCTAACCTATGGCACGGGTGCCAGAGGTGGCACTCAGAGCCCTTTCTGTGGGCACTCAGGCCATCACCAGAGATGACTCCATGTATCTTCCTGCAGTCCCAGACAGCCCAGGACTTACTGTGCACAGAGCTATTTTAAAGTGACAGCTCTACCTGGGACTATTTTCTGCTTTATTGGTGTCCTCAGGTGCTGGTATCAATGAAAGCTGTGACAGAGAAGGGAGTATAAATCACAAATTACATTTCTGTGTTGGCACTTTGCGATAAATAAGCGGGTCTTTGTTGTAGTTTGGGCACTCGGCCTCTAGAAGGTTCGCCATCACTGGAATATATGATATATATATATATATATATATATATATATATATATATATATATATATATGTATATATTACCATTGTATGACCTATGATTAAGTAAGGCTGAGTTCACACTACCGTTCAGATTCCCGTTTCTAGCTTCCGCTTATAAAAGTAAGAAACAGAAATTGAACACATTCATTATGAATCCCATTGAAGTGAATGACATTTTTAATGTCATCCTTTGTCATCCGTTACATAGTCATCCATTTTTCTTTCGTGATTTCGATGGAAAAAAAGAAGGAGCTTGCAGTTCTTTTTTCCGTTAAAAAAAAAGATGCCTAACGCATGATGCCAACCTTACCATAATGAATCTTTTAAATTGAAGTCAAAGGTAACGAATAGCCACGAATCAGAGCCCCCCCCCCCCCCCATGTTGGAGCTTTACAGGTTGTTTCACTGTGAAGGAGCACTTCCCGATCCCACTGTGTGAGATCACAGCAGGCACTGGGAGGGGGCAGTGCTGAGGGAACAGGGAAAGGGTAGACAGTGTAACAGCCTGCGAAGCTACAGCATGTGGAAAAGTACACATTTTTCACACTGGTCTTGATACCCCCTTACACTAGTGCAGGCCTCATTATTTATTAGGCTCACTACAATTGACTCTGGAAGGGGACTGGGGTCAATTGTAACATTGTTTCATGCAAAACAATGGCTTGGGTGGCAAAAAACGTAATTTGTGCAAATGGGATAAAAAATATGCAAACCCCTTGTTTGTGCATTTTTGCATGCCTAGATGGCCTCAATACATGCCCACAATTGTAATTAAGACTTTTATAGCTTCTTATAGCTAAAAATCACCAACATTGGCACTCCAGTCTGGAGGACTTCAAGATCCAATTGGACCAGAAATTATCCCATTGTGCACATGACCACTAAACCAATGGTTTGCCTCAGTAACCACAAGCTGTTCAATCCCATTCAACCACAGATTTTAGGGATTGGATTACATCTACAATAAATGTGACATCATCAGTACTGGTCCAATGGAACCAAAAGTCCTTAAAGATCTTAGAACCATAGCTAGAACCAGAGGACCTACAGACAGTTGACTACATGTAATTTTCTTTTCTTTAGCCATGAATTGGGGTCTACCCCAATTATTGTGTAGGTTTTATATAACTACTAACATTTTTTTACCGATTCCAAACCAGAATAAAATAAGATCTTTTTTTAACAAATTAGAATAGAACCAGTCCATGACCCGATTTCATCCATGCCTGAGACTGACTGCGTGTTCCGCATGAAGTTTGATAGAACCATTTGGGAATATTTTTCCGTGGACAAAATTCATCTGTGTATGTTATACATAGAAACCAAATATTCTAATTCTGATCCTGATTAGGAAACATTAGCATATCCCAATTGTTCTCCTGATTAAGAGTTATTAGCATATTTATAGTCAGTTTGACAAATCCTGCCTGGCTACGTTGTTTTCATGGCACACATAATTTTGACATCCAGTCCTTGCCAAAATATCTCAACAGGTGCAGAAGTGGCATTTTTTATGGCTCATTTAATTGCACTGCTGAACGACCTTTGGCTATTACTGTACATGTATAATGTGTTCATTTCTACATCCTAAATCTCTAGAGGTTCATACACATGGACAATATATGCTAGCAAATAATTCTCCCACAGCTTCACTAACCAATGGGCCAATGACAATGTACATTCTTCTAGTAGGTAGGAGAAGAGAGGCCACCTGTCTCCAATGAACACTATTCCTAGCATAAATAATTAAAAATATAATGCACTTCAAAAGGAATTCCCCATAGGAAGTAAAGTACAGGCAGTCCCCGGGTTACGTACAAGATAGGGTCCGGAGGTTTGTTCTTAAGTTGAATTTGTATGTAAGTCGAAACTGTATATTTTATAATTGAAGTTCTAGCGAAATTTTTTTCTTTTGTCCCAGTGACAATTGGAGTTTAAAAATTTTTGCTGTAATTGGACCAAGGATTATCAATAAAGCTTCATTACAGACACATTACAGCTGATCATTGCAGCCTGGGACTATAGTAACATCCAGAGAGCTTCACCAGAGGTCACAGTGGGCAGAGGGGTCCGTCTCTAACTATGGGTTGTCTGTAAGTCGGGTGTCCTTAAGTAGGGGACCGCCTGTATAGGGAACTGGTTTGGATAAACATATTACTTTTAATAGTTTTGACACCCAATAAATCTTATTAGGCTCTACTGTCAGTTGGGCAGTTCTGGATTGTCTGCTCCAGCCTAGAACCTACCAGACAGTAAAGCATATAATTAGCTATAATAAAAAGCGAGTTGTGGACCCACTTCTCCAGTATTCACCCCTACACAGTGAACTGGGCTTCACTGCAAGACCTCTGTTGGTGGTCCGGGTGTGGATAGCAGCTGGTACAGATGGATCAGAAGATGCCGATGCAAAGAATCAGGGGTTATTATAACATAGTCACTAACAGTCCAATAGTCAGGGCAGATGGCAATCCATCAGGTGACAAACCAAAGGTCAGGGGCAGGCAGCAGAAATGCAAAGTGGGGCATTTATCAATTTTGGTGCAAAAGTCTGTGTTTTTGGTGCACAAATGGTGATATAATTTACAACAGGATGTTAAATTGTGGGGCAAGGGGTTAAAGAATTGCTGCACAACCGAAAAGTTTTAGAACTGTCTCCATATACATGATGGTGAAATAGAACTCCATAGACCATCTTTTTGCAGCTCTAAGTGTTCACCAAAATTCTGCCAAATAACGTGTCATGATACATATTTTCAGACTTCTCAAATACAGGTAAGTTCACACGGAGGCATCACAAAAGTCAAGGTAAAATTGCCTAAGCGTTTTGGGTAGACGCTCTACCCTTATTCATGGCCATTGTCAAGGTTCGAGGTTGTGGATCCTCTGGACCATTGCGGACGATGACACAAGCCACAACCTGGGACCTGAGTCTAAGTGATACCCGGTTTTCACCAGAGGCCGCCGCAAAGCAGGTTGGTCTTGCTGCGGCGTGGTACCACCAGGTCGTTCCACAGGCGTGACTTGTCCGCAATGGCAGCCAAGGTCGGGGTACAGAAACGGCAGGCAAACTCGTAGTCGGGGACAGGCAGGAGGTCAGGACGGGCAGCACAGGATCGGAGTCAGAGACGTAGCAATAGGTCAAGGCAGGCGGCAAAGGAGCGAAGTCAAAAGCAGAACCAGGGTCACAACGGAAAATCACATAAAGAGCACACGGCATAAACAAAGCTTTCTCCAAGGCACAGGGCACAAAGATCCGGCAGGGATCACAGGAAGAGGCAGGAATAAATAATAACCTGAAATGGGCAGCGCCAATTAGCGGCGCGCTGGCCCTTTAAATCTGCAGAAGTTGGTGCGCGCACGCCCTAGGAGCCGGGGACGTGCACGTACGGCCGAGGACGGAGGAGCAGCGGCAGCCGGAACCGAAGAGGCCAGGACAGGAGCCGGGACTCGTAAGTTGCGCTTGCGGCGCGCAGGCGGGGAGCGAGAGGCACGGGTGACCCCGCGATCCGCGATATGGATCGCGGGACCACCCGTGACAGCCATGAATAAGGGTACAGAGTAACCAAAATGCATAGACAGTGTAACAGCCTATGAACCACTGAAAAGGCCATGGACAACAAATATAAGAAGATTACAACAGACACGCTGCCTGGATCTATGAATAACTGCCCCTGGTTTATCATGCTTGATTTTGATGGTAGTTTTTCTGTTATTATATTATATCAAAAGATTTAAAAGTTTTATGTCAGTAGACAACCGCTTTAACATTCAATGAAATGAATTTGACTGTCTGTCCAGAAATAATTCATTGTTACATCTTAAAGGTATATTAAAGTGGAAAGGGGAACATATAGGACAGAATTTTGGATATATTTATCATCCAGAGGGCTGTTTGTAACTAGGGGTCGTCTGTAAATCGGGTGTTCTTAAGTCGGGGACTGCCTGTAGTGTTCATGGATGAAGAAGAGCTTTTAAGGGAATCTGTTATCAGAAATTTACCTAATAAATAAGTTTTTCTTTCATGACCCAGTGTTGTGACATCATCCATAAAATCAACTTTGAAGTGAATGTTGTATAAAGTTATGGGGGGAGAGTTTAGCACTGAGGTTAAACTCTCCATGCCACAGAATACTCCCTGTGCTTCAACTGACTTTCCTACATCCAGGAAAATAAGTAACCGGCTATTCTGAAGTCTGGTGAATGATGTCAAGAGGGGGTGCTCTTAGGCAGGGAGAGCTTGACTTCAGTGAGCACTCCGCCTACCTGACTTTATACAATCAATTTACATTTAATTTCACAGTAGAATTCTGTGGATGATGCTGGGCGATGGAAGAAACTACTGGTAGTAGTTTATTAATTATCAACTTGTGCTGACAGGTTCCCCTTGAAATACCATAAAACCACACATTTTGCAGGTAGGTGAATCTGGCCAATTAAAAGTACATTACACATGGGAGAATACAATGATAGACTGGACAACATATGTTACTTAGCTGTCCTCTAATTCTGTTGTCCTGTTAGCACATTGACATCTACATGGTACCAGATGGGCCACATTGCAGGACGCATAATGAGCTGATAAGTACATCGCACGGGGTGATGCATCTTGTCTCCAGCGATCTAAGTCTTTTCAAGTCATGTAGCTTAATTCTTTAATCAATAATTCTAATGAGGAATCAAATCCTTCAGTGACAGTTCATAGATTTGCAGCTGATAGACTTATTGGAGTAGGGAAGTTAATGTGTTATGCAATTCATTCAACCCCAAAGAGCTTTCTCATCATGACATTAATCTGCCGGTATGAGACAATTCACTCAGTCTCGGGATCTGCTCTGAGCAGTCAGTCATGTTTCCACCTCGTTCCAGCCTCTAGGGCTTCAACTTATTCCACCTGTTTACATAGGATGACTGCACAAATATACACGGCTGTCCCTCAAAGTGAAAACTGTATACACAGCTTGCCTAATAGATCAATTAAAGCGTATATCCACAGTCTATCAAACCTATTAATCTCTTCGCCCATTTACCGTGTATCCTCTGAGGTTTAGCTCTGCATCTTTATTTAGTCGATGACCGGGCTTAGCACTGTGTACCTTAAGATTTGTAATTTACTACAACAGCCTTCCATGAAAGTAATAACTCTATAGAGCTCCTAGCCGAAGAGAACAATGGCCACAACCTTATCCTGTGCTTGTAATGTTTTCTTCAAAATTAGCTTCTAGAGATACGGTCGTTCTGTGACACTATTTATTGATATATATAAGTCAGCATCACTTTGTGTGAATGATAGAGAACAGCAAAATGTGATTGGAAAGTTCACGGATGACTTAACCTTTTCTAAGATTACTTGGTTGTGAGTCTTGTGATGAAAATTAATCTTACATTGAATGGAATTCTTGCTATTCTTCTATGCTGCAAAAGGAAAATAATATGAATACATAATAAAATGTGGCATACCAAGAAATTATGCTAATTTCGATTCAGCTATCTACATCATATACAGTTTGCTATTGTTAGAAGGCTAAAGGACCTGTGATGATGTCACTGGTCACATGTCATGAATGTAACACAAGGCACCGTGTAAAAAGATTGACACAATATTTCCCATATGTACAAAGAGCTTTGTATGTCTGTAGTTAAATATTAGCAGACAGTCCCAAAATACAAGGAGACAGAACAGGGATTTGAAGAGACAGAGCTGTCAGTCACAATAATGGGGCGTGGTTCACTGCCAGCCTGAGAGAAAGAAGAATTACTGATACCAGATATGAGTCAGAAAAGCTAACTTGCATATCAGAAAAATGGCTGTAATTAAGGTACAGTACACCACGGGTAGCTAATTATAAGGGGATATGGGGAGAACTTGTAACCCTTTATCAGCAGGTCTTGTTAGTCAGGGTGGTCAAAAACTGTTAGCCCCAAAGTATAATTAATCATTGAATTCATTAGAAGCACTTAAATTCTTTATTTATGCAATTTATTTATTTAAATTTCTTTTATTTATGCAAATTATCGGCAGAGACTACTGGGGGGGGGGGGGGGGCTGGAGTAGAAGCAGAGGCTACTATCAGCACGTCTTCATTGTGCTCCTTCCAGCAGCTGTGCATACGCAGAACTCCAGCTTCGCGGACGGGTGTGCGCAGCTGCAGTAATCCACGCGCTGAAGAGAAACTGGTAGGCGGCATCGACTATTGAAGCATGGAGTAGTCTTTCCTCCCGCTCCACATTACGGCCACTTCACGCCCTATTAGCCATTGTTGCTAATTTATGTAACCCTGAGATAAGCTTTTTATCAAATTATACTTACCTTATATACTCGAGTATAAGCCTAGTTTTTCAGCACAAAAAATGTGCTGAAAAACCCAAACTCGGCTTATACTCGAGTCAAAAAAATAAATCAAAACTCACCTTTCCGGCGGCCCCCTTAGATCTTCTGTGCAATCCATCCGCTACAATGGTATTGTTGTGCTGCACAACGGGGGGGGGGGGGGGGGGTTTATATACACTGGGGCAGGGCCTATCAGGCTATATACACTGGGGCAGGGGCTGGCAGGCTATATACACTGGGGCAGGGGCTGGCAGGCTATATACTGGGGAGGCTGTGACCAATGCATTTCCCACCCCCGGCTTATACTCGAGTCAATAGATTTTCCCATTTTTTTTGTGGTAAAATTAGGGGCCTCGGCTTATACTCGGGTCGGCTTATACTCGAGTATATACAGTATTTGATTGTTTAGCAAAATATAGAGGGTTTTAGCATGAACTTACCAGGGGATCTACCTTGTTAGGTAGATCCGTGATGGTAGGTTTTCATTAAACCAGTTGTGGATTTTTCCATCTTTATTGAAAAACTCTGGACTTATTGAGAACATTATAAGCGGATTAACCTTTTTGCTACGGGGCCCCATGACATCTGTGTATGCCTTGGACAAGAACACAAAATATAAATATTTCAGGGCAATAAAAATAAGTTGGATAATATTCCTAACCATATTTCAAAGTTAATAGTTTATAGATGGACTTACCTGTAGGTGGCGACCAAGAGCCTTCTTCTTTCTGAAATGTTGAGGTCAATGAGGGGTTATGAAGTGCCAGCAAATCTGACCACATGCAAATTCGAAAGCTACAAGTACAACTTTAATCTGTGTTCATATAAATATTCACATTGTTGTCATAAACACTTATTCATAGGGGGGGGGGGGGGGGGGTCAGAGCTGTTTTTAGTAAAGAAAGTCCAGGTTATGAGAATGGAGCAGATGGTTTACTCTTTGGATGTTGCAAAGTGTCCACAGCATTTGAATGAGTTGCATTGCAATCATGGGGTGGTTTCTTTTATTAAGGGCAACTGGTAACCCAGGTCTGTTCTCACTATTTGCTATTAGACCCTGCCAGAAGCTGCCTTTAACGGACTACCTGCCAGTAATACTGACAGTGTATAATACTTTCCCTCCAGATGTAGTGCAGTGTAATATACAAGTGATAAATTGATTGTATATTCGGGTCCCCATGTGGTTCTATTAAAACTCTAAAAAAAAGGGAAATTAGTTAATAAATACATTAATAAATAAAAGCTTAAAATGTTCAAAAATGTTAAAAAAAAGAAAAAAATTACCTGGCACAACATTTAGTCACCATGGTAAATGTGCAAAAGAATAAATGGAAAATGAGCAAAAAATGAAAACCCCAAAACTGCACCAAAAAACTACAGCTTGTCTCTGTAGCCCTGTAGGACGAAAATTACCAGGATTCTTGAAATGTAGTGACATGACAACTAATTTTTTTTGTAAAGTGTTGTTAGTATGCAACAATGTAATTTATAAATGTCAAAAAGCCTCAGATTATCATTTTTTTCCCATTGCCTCTAAATTAAGGGTTAAAATATTCTATACCTCTATCTGTAGACTCTTGTTCGCCTTATCACTGTGAGTCCCTGTGGTTGGACCTGATTTACTTGACAAAATAATTTGTATCATTACCTGTATGTAAAAGGTAGAAATATTTTGAAGACCTAACCATTCACTCGGAGCCTTTCACTTTTACTATAGTATTTTCTTATTTCTTGTGTATGAACATTTCTATTATGTGATCCTTTCCCCAGTGTATAGAGGCAGATTCATTGCGTAGAATTGTACACTGAGGCAGGAAATGGTTCAGTATCAGCAGCAGGCGTGAAGATCAGGTTTCCAGAGTGTAGATATGTTGTACCGCCTGGGATTGTGGGGTAAGAAATATTTTTTTTCCTAAACAAGTCCTAAAGAACACATTTGGAAATTGCATATGTTATATGTAAAAATAGGACAACGTATAATACACATAAAGCTAATCCACACAACATTGGGATAAGAGATAACAAATATTAGTAAACTTTTAACAAAATTGCATGTATCAATATTGCAGATGATAATAATGATCTTTGTTATAAACTTTATTAAAGCTATATGTCCCTGCACCCTTCTTTTCCCTTTGCTTTTCTTTCTTATGTAACCCGAAGCCACTTTTCACCCTCCTGATTTAGAAATTGTTTTCTTGTGACACATTGTACTTCATGTTAGCTGAAAAATTCTGGTCGTATGTTTTGCATTTATTTATGAAAAAAACAGATATTTGGTGAAAATTAGCAAAATTTCTTGATTTTCGAATGTCTGCTTACCGAATGTCTGCTTTATGTGGACATGGCTTTTTATGCATCTTATCATTTTTGTAGGATGTTATGGGGCTTTAAATTTAGGTGCAATTTTAACATTTTTTTAAAAAATAAAAAATCATGTTTTTGAGGGAACTGTTCATTTTTCAAGTCACTTTGAGAGGCCTAAATGATAGCAAAACCCCATAAATTACCCCATTATAGAAACTGCACCTCAGAATGTACCATACGTAAAACCTTTTTTAGGAAGTATGTTAATCCTTGAATTGTTTTACAGGGGTTAAAACAAAATTGGGTGCAATTTTGACATTTTATTATTGTTGGTTAAATTAAGATATTTGTACACATTCTCATTGGATAAAATACCAAAATGCTCCACAAAGTTTGATACCCAATTTCTCCCGCCTATAACAATACCCCATGTGTGGTGGTGATCTGCTGTATGGGCACACGCCAGGGCATGGAAGGGAAGCTGCACCATTCGGAGCAGATTTGCATTCTCACTTTTTTATTGGCTATACAATCTTTATTTTTTGGCAATTTGGACTTATAAGGTCTTATTTTCTGCGACATTAGATGCACTTTACAAATACTTCATTTTAGTGGGTCCTTATTGATGAGATTTTATTAACTCTTGAATGTATGGAGGAAAGAAAATTGTCAATTTTGCTTTTCCTTTTTTTGTACTTTTTGGGAACCATAAATAGCATACTAAAAATACTATAATAACTTTATTCTATAGATTAAACGGTTACGATTACGGTGATACCTCATTTATATAGTTTTTACGATTACGGTGATACCTCATTTATATAGTTTTTAAAAATATATTTTACAATTTTACTTAAGAAAAACTAATATCGAGAAAATATTTTTCTCTTGTATCGCCATCTTTTGGTGGACATAACTTCTTGGTTGACTGAGCTGGTTTGAAGCTTATATTTTACATGTTGAGTTGTCCTTTTCAGTGTAACATTTTGGTGCACATAACTTTTTTGATCACTTTTTGGAACATTTTTGTGTTTTTGGGATTTTGTGAAAAATGTACATTTTTGGCATGTTTTTCAGGTTTTGTTCTTACGGTGTTCACCGAGTGGGTCCAATAATGTTACCGATTTATTGTACAGATTGTTACAAATGTGCCGATACCAAATAAGTGGGGTTTTTCGTGATTTTGTTATTTTTTTGTACTTTATTAAATATGTATAGGGAATGTTGGTCCTTAGGAGACTTTCACTTTATTCAATTAATTAATTTTATTAAAAATACTTTAGTAAGTGTTTTAAAAAATTTTATTTTATTTTTACAGGTAAGCTTGAACAAGCGATGCTGATCGCTTGTTCAAGCTCTTCTTCACTTATAGGAAACCTACCATGCGGCTCGGTGCACCATGGCGCGCGACCGTTCATGCGCCAGATTAGGAAGTGCCGGAGAGCACTTTTATTTTAAATGTTTTATTTTATTATTTTTTATTATTGTTTTTTTTATTATTTTATTTTTACAGGTAAGCTTGAACAAGCAATGCTGATCGCTTGTTCAAGCTCTTCTTCACTTAAAGGAAACCTACCGTACGGCTTGGCGCACCATGTGCACGACCATTCGTGCGCCTAATTAGGAAGTGCCGGAGAGCCGGTGACGTCACTGAGCTCTCGGGCACAATCGCACCTGCGCAACTTCGCGTGCGAAGCCTGGTGTGCGAAGTTGCGCAGGCGGGAGTGTGCCCAAGAGCTTAGTGCGCGGAGCCATATCATGGTGCGCCGAAGCGTGCTTGAAATATAAAGTATAAAACAGTTTAATAAAGAAATCAGCGGTTTCTGGAATTAATGAAGATATGCTCCGGCACCAGCTCACCCTGAGCTGGTGAGGGGGATTTGAGGGTTAGAACTACCATTATAAAGTACAGATGTATTACACTGTGTTATGTAACACACTGAGCATGCTGTGTATGCTCCCGGAAGAAGACTATGCAGCCCTGGGGCATTGGTAGACCCCTGGGCTGCCATCGGAGCCACGGACCCCCCGGTAAGCAGGAGCAGAAGTCCCTTACATGCCGGGATTAAGCAGTTTGCGTAAATCAGCCTTCTCTCTCCATACACCACTGACAGCTGACAGATAAATGGACCTGATAAAGTCTACATTCGCATCACATCTGCAACACTCTCGCCGATGCAAGGCAGAGGAGTGGTTGCGAATACATCCCACCATGTAGCTTGCAGCCTGTGTAGGGTCTAGTCAACCCCACAGCATGTCACTACATCACACTACATAGTCCTTATAGGACACAGGGGAACATTGCAGTGGTAGATCCTGCCTGGTAAGGCAGGAGTTAAGTGTTTTGTCTGATGTCATATGTGTCAGCCAATCACATGTATTACACTCTGTTTCTGTGAGCTGAGATGTAATTGGAGGAGTAGCCACCACCTGACCAGTGGGAGTAACAAAACCCCTGGCCAGGAATGTTCTAGAGAGCAGTCAGACCCAGGAGTCTGCAGAAGCAGACTGGAGTTACTCCAGTACAGAATCTGCGGAGTCTGTACAGCTAGCATACCAGACCAGAGCAGGAAGAGCCTAGCCCCTGCCTGAAGAGTGGAACTAATAGCTAGTATAGTGAGGAAAGGGGTATCATCCTACCCTTAAGGGTGATACCTGAAGCAACCCAGGACAAGCTGAAGCATCCTACTAGGACACAGCTATCTCCCAGCCTGCCCTCTGCATCCAGGCTGATGATCCCTCCTGTGGCTCCCTCCAACTGCATCTCAGCACTCCACCATTTTGTTAAGGCACGTTGCTGCGGTTCCTGTCGGTTCCAATAAAGAACTGTAAGTTGTTTTTGTTCAACCTCTGCCTCCGTCTGGTCCCTGCTACTACGGCTGCCATCATCACAGGCACCCTGTCCACTACACAGAGACTTATACTCTAGACACCAAAGGGTTGCCCCAGGGAGAACCGCTATAGCAGCCTCTCCCTCATCATTTCTTGCCAACACCACCCTGCTGGAGACCTGCCAGGCTGTAGGACAGCCCTCTGGTTCCCCCATACCAAGCACCGTGACACTAGCGTGCCTAGGCCGCAACCGCCAGCCACTCAGGTACTGCGGGCCCCGGCTGACTCCAGGCCCCGAGAAAAGGCTAGGCCCCGGTGGGGGATGTTGCACATCTTTCAGTGTATGCCCACAGTATATGCTAGGAAAGCTCACAACGCATAAACTGAGCACATTTATGGACATATACTGGCATATACTGGCATATACTTTGGAAAACACAGAATGGCAATATGTAAGTTACATCTTGTGGCTTTCTGCTCAGTGGAGGCCATTGAAGATTATGGGGATGGATGCAATGTATTAGGTTCTCGGCCTCTGCTGAACATACACTCTGGCAGGACCCCAGTGATGTAAGTATCCATAAAACGACAGTGATATCATTAGGGGAAACACCATGAACATCACCAGCAGCCAATCACTGTACAAAATGTGCATACGGTGAGATGCATCTTAACCCTCAATTTTAAGTACAGAAAACCTCCTCACATATCTTTACACTTTACAGACAGTCCCTCAAAGGGTTGTAACTCCAGTGGTAGCAGCCATAGCAGCCGTCATGGGGCCCGCATTGTCAGGGGGCCCCATCTTCCAACCTGACATATGTGATATATAGATATGCTGTATAAGTGTGTGTATCTGTGATGTGTATATGCTGTATGTATAAGATTTATGTGCATGTGATATGTTTATGCATATGCTCTATATGTGTGCATATGTATGTAAGAGTGTTTACATTTGTGTGTATGAGTGAAGAATTGCATATTTATGTATATAGGTATACAAATGCTAGTGTATATATGAGTGTAATATGCATATTTTTAAGCGGTAAATGGAGCCCCATTGACAGGTATGCTATGGGGCCCTGCCTCTCCTAGCTATGCTTGTGATACCTCAGTTACCAAGGGAAATATTTTTTAGGTATGTAAAGGTATCCTTTTCTCTATAGTATCTATGGGACTTCAGATAAACTGCTCACTACAGGAGAAATAAGGAGCAGAAAAAAGAAACATGGAAGCTGTTTTACTTAAAGGACATCTACCCAATGAAATTTGCAAATGAGCCTGAGGGACTCCAGGCTCCATAGATGTTAATGGAACTCATCAGGCTTATTTGAATAATTTTAAAAGCTTTTTTTTTTTTAAAAAAACAAGACATACAGTCCTTGATCCTGGTGGTAGATGTTCTTTGAGGGCATCTACCTCCACCATGAAGGACAGTATACAAATGAGACTGAGGGGCGCCAGGGTCCATAGTGTTAATGAAGCCTGGAGCCCCTCAGGCTCATTTGCATACAGTTTTTCATCCTGGTGGTAGATGTCCTTTAATGAAGGTTTACTATTATCACACACAATATTCACTTCTGCAATGAAAATAGCTTCAAAGGTTCAGCTACATGTTAATTGCTTGCAGTGAATGATAATTCACATAAAATTGATGGTAACCTGCATATGGATTCTGAACACTGAAATCACGCTAATGTCTGATCGTTCTATCGTTCTTTTTATTACTCTATCCATACAGGACCATTATGCTAATGTGGAATGGACAAGGGACCAGCGGAGAGAGAGGACACTGTCCAAACAGGGATATGGTCGGAATGGAGCAGCGCTTCTCACTATACAGACTTTAGTAACTGGTAGATTGTGTGCTTTAACTAGATTAGACATTACCACTAGCTACTGTTATGGATATGACACTTGTGTCCTAAAATATATTGCCATTGGATACTGACAGATTCTGACCCATAGTTGTGAACGGCTTGGCCACTGTAAAGATTTATTACCTTTTAATATAACTTATGTAATTGTTCATTTGTACCGGATTTTGTACAGGGGATGCGTAAATAGCTAAGCATAGATACATGTCATGTAAGTAACCATAAATACAAAAGAAAAACCTTTGATGGAGACCTCCTTAATGTTGGATTATTCGGGGGGGGGGGGGGGGCAATTATTAGTTGGAATTCTATAGTGTTCCTTAGGCTGCCTTTCTGAAATTTTTGTGCACATGCAACAATTTGGGGGTGTTATGGTGTGTTTTTTTTTTTGGATGACAGTTTGTAAAGTAATCAACTTTAAACTTAACAAATTGTGATGAATAAACAATCTTGACAAAGTTTTGTGCAGTTCTATTGACAACCATTTTTTTAAGGCCGTGCTTGTTAGGCTCGTTATGGTATCATACAGTATCTAATTATAAGATCCATATAGTCATAATACACTGCACAAATAATATCTTGTAGAACTATGTGAATCAGCACCCAGACTCCAACTGAACCTAAAATGGCAATTTTGTTTTGCTCAGAATTTAGGCTGCCACAAGGACAAAGTATTGTTCACTAAGATGATTAGTAATTGAAGAAAATATGTGGTGGGCACTATCCAGTAGTAGACAATATCCTTAGCATTCACCGCCAGAAGTCGGTGTACATGGCCCAACACTTCCAGCTTTGCTCAGCAGAGAACTCAAGAGTCTATAAATAGTGCAAGTAAAAGTATAAAACATTTTTTGGTCAAAATGGAATAAACAGGTAGGGTGCATGCCAAGGGTATATTGTTTACTAAGATAATATTGACTTGAAATCTATCATCAAAATCAAGCATGATAAACCAGGGACACTGGATTGTGGTAATCTTCTTATATTTGTTATTCATGACCTCCTGCCTTCTAAAATCAGCTTTCAATATTATGTTAATGAGCCAGAAGGGCTCTGGGGGCATTACCAGAGCCCCTCCATGCCTTAGTACTTCCCCCTCCCACTCTCTGTTGACATTAGATTACAGCAGGCAGAGGGAGGGGAAAGTGTTAAAGGAAAAAGGGGAAGGGTGATGTGACTCTGTAACAGCCTGTGAAGCCTAGAAGGGCTCAGGTAACACCCCCAGAGCCCGTTTTGTTCATTAGCATAATATATGAGTAAATGTCCCTGGTTTATTATGGCTGATTTTGATGATAGATTTCCTTTTCAGATCATTAAATATTTAATGCCTTTAAATGATTAATCTTGTCCCATCTAGTTGCTGGTTATTACTAGTCTTCAGGCACTTGTTGTCCTACCTCTGCTTGTTTTACTATGCTTCTACTCTGTATCTGATCCCAGCTACGTTTTTTGACTAATCTCTTGCTGCTTGAATATGTACCTCGGCACCATCTAGGATCAGAACCAGTTTGTCTATTTCCTATTGTTTGTCCCTCTGTACTTGTTGTGACCTTTTCTAAGCACTTACTCAGAGTAGGGAATGTGTTCTAGATGTCCTTGGTGACCAAAATAGCCTGAACCATCATGCATTTCTCTATCGTGACATTGGTGTATAGGTTTATCTTTCAATCAGTACCCAGGAGTTTGAAGATTTGCCTCTGTTAAAAAAAAAATTGGTCCCTGTTTTTTTTTTTTAGTTATACTAGAAATCTATCAGTAGTCAATTTGAAGTACATTAAGGCACTGCACTGTATCATGTGGAAACATATATATGAGCACACACGCACATCTGGTTAAAAGCAAGGCACATCAAGATTATAATCCTGTGCGTGAACATATGAAATAAGTCCTTGCACCCTGTCACCACACATACTGATTGTCACTTCTGGAGCTATCATACAAGAATACCAGACAGAAAATAATTAAGTCATCTCTTGCCAATTCCCACTCTTACAAGACATCCTATAGACCTCATGCATTGCAAATGACAGAACAATACCGCTCAGATTTTCTGCAGGGAAGAGAGCAAGGAGAAAAAAAAATGCAATTTTCATTCTGTCAGGTTAATGGATACTTGCAGAAAGGAAGGTTAGAGACATGTAGTAAATGGGAGCGAGCAGAGGCGGTATCGGCAGACCCGGTCAAGGATCAAGTCACCCCGCAACATATCGGATAACATCTAATTGGAAGGTCACTTCCAAATGAGTGTAGTCATGCCCCATCTGGTAGGCTACCTCTGGCGCTATAGACACTTGTAAACAATTCAGTCTGTGAACATGGCAATAATATGTTGATCCAGCATGTAATGAGGTGTTCCAGGAATCAATAAACTAGTCCTGCAGAGCAGAGAGCAAGGTCAGAGCCTGCCTTTTTACATGACCTCTCCCTTTCCAGAGAGGACATCATATACTCTGAAGAGGACTTTTCTCATATTGCAGAAAGCTCTGAGTGTTACAACTTTCATTCTCAGCAAGCAAATGAACAACCAGGCTCTGCATGCTAATGAAGTCCAGGCTATTTTCCACCTTTTCATCTGCACATTATGCTCTTGACTTTGGAGAAGGTGGGAATTAGTTTGGACCCTGGTGTCAGACTGCCTGATGGCTTGGCTCCGGAAAACTGGTAATTGAAGCTGATGACTGATGCGGAGGAGGCCTGAATTTGGAAATAAACAGTTTCAAGCACTGCATGTCATTTCTAGAGAGACTGCTGAGCGAATGGAAATCAGCTCCGTTTCTTCAATCTAATGCAGTTTCTCAGCAGGAAAAACACTGTCTTTTAGACAACAATGCCAGTCATTAAGATTTAAATGTTCTTCCGATAATGTAAGGAATAGCTTCTGCTTTTCACAGACAGCAATTATGTAAATTTTCTTCAACCTACGGCTCTATATTTAGTCCACCCCCCTGAAAAAAAAATTGATAACAGTCTCTTTTTTTCTGAAAGGTGTAACTCACCGCAATTGAAGTTCTCAAAATATTCCTAGGAAGATAGGAGCAGTCCTATTATTATGCAGGCTACATCTGGGAAGGTTGTCACAGTCTGTATATCAAAAGAAAAATAAGATGAGAAAGCAATTGGGGTTGTTGCAAATCTATTGTCATGATATTCCGCAGACTGAGTAGCAAATACACGAAGATGGATTCTTTGTATATTAGGGCTCTAATTTACTTGAAGGGGAGATGTAATGTAATAATAGAGGAACCATTTATATTCCGGGACACATATCATGGAATGTGACAAAAGTTTGCACAGCTTTATACTTCTTTTTTTTTTATGGAAGCCTAATATTAGTACTGGAGTTATTAGTTGTTAAGTGAGTCCAGAAATCTGGATTATTATGATATAATTGTCTGCAGGATGCTTATGAGGAAGTTCATTTGGCAAGTTATTCAAGCAAGACTGGTGAAGACGGGATTATATAAATAGGGATAAAGGGCTGCACGCTTTTAGGGTATCAATTAAGTAATACTAATTTCTATAATTGTTCTAATGCAGATCCTAAGAAACATAGGAGGGGAAGAAACATTTGTGGTTGTCTATGGTATAAAGGCTATAAAATAGCCTTTATACCATTAAAGGACAAACAAATAAATGTACGCTCAGTCATGATATAAGAGTAAATTGTATAAAAGTATACCTTAGGCAGCAGCCAAAGATTGAGGTTTGTTTCAAATTTTTGTTATAGAGAGCATTAAAGTGTCGGTCAGACACTTTTGATTTTGATTTAGGGTGGCCATGTAAATACTGAACACATAGGGGCTTTCACGCTACACAAATGGGGGGGGGGCATTGGACGATCTGACGGATTTGGACAACACCCGGGATTTAACATTTAAAATTGTATCGCAAGCCAAGCACTTACCTGCACTAGGAAGAAGATGGTGAACTCCGGTGGACCTGAGCAGGGAAGCGACACCTGCAGGATATCGGGCGCATGCTCGTAGTGAATCGCGGCAGACTTCATCCTCGTTGCACATTCTGGATTGGGGATCGTGCAGGGACCGGGTAAGTAAATGTGCCCCGCCCCAGGGAATCCAACTGAAAATGTTTCCATGTTCTGTGTTTAGAGATGTTAACTGCTGATCAATGTAAAGGAAGGGTAGCAGCTACCAACAATCAACTACTGATGACCTATTCTGAGGATAGACTATCAATAATAGTTCTATTTTAATACTGTATAATTTGATATTACTATAACTGTATATACTCAAGTATAAGCCGACCCGAGTATAAGCCGAGACCCCAAATTTTACCACCAAAAACTGGAAAAACCTATTGATTCGAGTATAAGCTGAGGGTGGGAAATGCATTGTTCACAGCCCCCCAGTATATAGCTTGCCCCCTGTAGTATACAGACAGCCCATTCTGCCCCCTGTAGTATACAGCCAGCCCATTCTGCCCCCTGTAGTATACAGCCAGCCCATTCTACCCCCTGTAGTATACTGCCAGCCCAGCACTTAAAAAACAAAGAAAAGCTTACATACTCACCCACCGATGGCCCCAATGCGCAGTGCTGCTCCGCCGACGTCTGCGCGGCTCCCCCAATGTCATTGCGGCTTCCCGGCTCCTCTCCTTGCTTCTGTAACAGGTGGCAGGACACGGCAATGTTATCTTCCGGCAGGCGCATAGTATGACGCGGCCGCTGCCGCCTGTTACAGAACACAGAAGAGGAGCCGGGAGCAGCACTGCGCATTGGGGCCGCCGGAGGGTGAGTATGTAAGCTTTTTTTTTTTTTCCTTTAAGTGTTTTTTTTAAGTATTGACTCGTGTATAAGCCGAGTTGAGGTTTTTCAGCACATTTTTTGTGCTAAAAAACTCGGATTATACACGAGTATATACGGGTATTTCAAATTTGATGTATTTATCACAGCGAGAACCAGACTATTTCTTGCCCTACAAACACTTAGTATAAGTAAAATAATAGAATAACTAACTGGTAATAGAGTATATCAATGGATAAGCAAATATTCCAAATCTGTAAACAGAGTGGACAATAAATTAAGCATTGGTTTCTTGCTGAAGAGCTGAGGAAACCATAGGTGAATGGGTTTTCCTGCGCCTAAGAGCTCTTTCTATATCTACATATGGGTTACTAGCTGTAACCAGCTGGTTAAGTGAGTTGCAAGGTAATATTTGTGCATATATGATAGGGTGAAGCCCCCTCTCATCTCTGTGATCTGGTGCATAGAGGGCCAGAATTAGGAATAGACATATCATAAACTATAATTGAAAAGTTTTTTTGGCACAGGGTTTAGTAACCCAATTTCTGTTTTCTTAAGTTTCCAATTAACATCATTAGAGTCTTATATTCCCTGTGGTATATACTCCACAGAGACAATAAATGCAATAGATTATTGGTCGTAAAGACAAAGCTACTACAGTCAGTCTATAAATATAAACCACCAATATTTCTTCTGAGTGCTTTGCAATCTGTAGTCATCATTTAGTAATAGGAGTATTATATGCCATTTGTACATTCATACAATCTTCTAGTATAGTATAGTTTCTGCTATGTACCAGATACAAGATAAAACAAATGGAAAACAAACAGTAATTTAAGCTACTAAAAGCAGCTCTATGAAACATTGAAATTTAGTGTTAAGAATAAAAATAAAAAATTACATAGGACCAAAGAATGTTGACAAACACTTATAGAAATCCTTAACAACATGTGACTTACCTACAGGTCATGTGTCTTTTAAGAATGTATGGAGAGGACTAACGATGGCGGCATTTAAACGATGGTGGCGCATAGGGTAAGAGGGCGCTAACAAGTTGCTATGACAGCTGGGACCATTACCTCAGTTGGAGGGCTCTTTCACAGATCCACGGATGTTACAATATACTGCAATACAGTAATATTGCACTATATTGTACAGGCGGTCCCCTACTTAAAAACACCCGACTTACAGACGACCCCTAATTACACACGGACCTCTGGTAATTGGTAATTTACTGTACTTTAGCCCCTGGCTACAATGATCAGCTGTAACAGTTATCACAGGTGTCTGTAATTAAGCTTTATTGCTAATCCTGTTTCTTACGACAATCCAACATTTCTAAAATCCAATCGTCACAGAGACCAAAAAAAATTTGGCTGGGGTTACAATTATAAAATATACAGTTCAAACTTAACTACAAATTCAACTCAAGAACAAACCTACAGAACTTATCTTGTACATAATCCAGGGTGTACTTGAGCCAAGAAGTACAGGACAGAAAATAAAAAAAGTTAAAAAAATGTAAATATTTTTAAAACATTTTTTTCTACAAATGAGTTATTTTTGTCAATTTCACCACATTTGGAATTTATTTTACATCTTCCCAGTACACAGCATGGAATATTAATGCTGAATCTGAGAAGTTCAAAAGCAAGTCCTCATACAGCCGTGTACACTGAAAAATAAAAAAAGTTATGGATTTTTCAAGGTGGGGAATATAAAACAGAAATGGAAAAGCAAGACTAATCGGAGAGTTTGCCACACGTCCATTCATTCATGTCTATGAAAGCGCCTCTAATAGTTAAGTGCATAGACTCAGCACTCCCATAGACATGAAGAGAGAGTGGCTGCACATGCACAGCAAACTCCCCATTCAGCTGTCCTGGGGAAGGGGATCAGCAGACCCTCATTCCCGAGATAGGAAAAGGTTTCAGAGTGGTAACTCCTGAGGAAGTGTTAAAAATAATGTAAACGGGAATATTCCTTTTAGCAATAGACCTCTCCATTCTTATCAGAGGAAACAACTGGGTTCAGAAATCTTTTTTCTGCATTCTGAGAACAGAATTATTATTGTGCCCCCAACAGTTCCTCTTCTTATTGTAGCCACCCCCAAGTGCTTCCCCTCATATTATGAGGTTGTCCCAAGTATAAAAGTAATTCCCTGTCTACAGAATAGGGGATAACTAGTTGATTATGGGGGGGGGGGGGCACTTATGGACCTCAACTAATCACAAGAACACAACCACCAGGTCTCCAGTAAATGCTCTGCTCTTATTGTGCCCCACCAGCAGGTCCCCCTCTTATTGTGCCCCCGACAGTTCCTCCTCTTATTGTGACCCCCAGTAGCTTCCCCTCATATTATATGCCCCAAGCTGTTCCCCCTGATATTGTGGCCACTAGGCCACAGGCCAGTGACAGAACATCAATTGTGATCCATTTGGCAGGGATGGATTAAAGAGGTTGTGGCAAGTATATAAGTAACTTCCTGTCTACATGATAGATGATAACTAGTTGATTGTTGAGGGTCCGACTTATGGGACCTCCAACAATCACTGGAACACAACCTCTGGGATTCCAGAGAATGGAGATCCTGTTCTCACTAATGGGTGTGCCACACCCATTAGTTCCTTCCTGCGTTGTTTCTCCCGCTGTCACTCCGGGCTTGGACTGTGTTATGCACTACTATCTTGGCTGCCACCATGGGCTAGTCGGACCTGTGGAACCACCTGGTGACACCCAGCCGCAGGAAGACCATCCCGCTTTGCGGTGGGCTCTGGTGAAGACCAGGTGCCACTTACACTCCAGTCCCAGGTTTCGGCTGGTACCATCTCCCGCGGTGGTCCAGAGGGTCCACAGACCCAGAAACCTGACAGGGTGGACGAGAGAATGCCCTGCTGCTCCATTAAACAATATGGGAATGACGGAAATAGCCATGTATCAGGTATGCTCAGGTATCTATGTTCCTGTGGATAGGGGATAGCTGGTATACTTGGGACAACCCCTTTAAATGATGGTTACATAGTACCTGTTAGGCTACCACTAGTAATAATGACTTCCATGAGCTAAAGGCAAGTATGGAATAAAAACGTACTTCATGGGTCAACATTATGAGTTGAAAAATAAGAGTCTGGAGAATAGCAATCTGCCATACATCTTTACATGAAATGTGTAGAGCTTTACACTTCACATCATGAATAGTAATGAAGACAATGAGATTTCCAGTACAGCTCATCAGCAATTACAACCCATTAAGATGTTATTTTAACTACTGCAGGTAAAGTATCAATTGCAGTAGAAGTGGACTAGTTCTGCCTTCATCAGTCCTACACAATACAATAAAATGTACCTTTTCAAGAGATATTGTTGATGGTATTGAGCTTCTTGTTGGACATTTATGAAGATTACTAGAGCTTTTTATCTAGTGGATGTGGTGTTAATAAGTATATTCAGCTATAAGTGCATTGGCTATGGAGTAATCATTTGCTAATTCACCAAGAACTATCTCTTTTGAATAGTGGACAATAACAAGAGGCCAGATATTATATAATTACTAATTGCATTCCGCACAATTAATGTTTCCTCATCAATGTGAATCGCTAATGGATGATCTGTGTCATCAACACGTTCTAGCTGCAGAAGAAACATAACAGTCTGCATAATTTCCTGATGGGATTACCATAAAGAATACCACTATTTATAGGGTTTTTACATGAAGTGGTTTGATGTAGGTAACCGACGAGGAGAACAACAGTGTCAACAAATAGGTGTAACCCTGCTAAATGCGGCCGCTCCATTATAAACTTCAAAGCCCAGATCCTGGGCCTAATAGACATGCGGTTGTCATACATCACAGAAAGGAAATGGATTCCACATTATTAAAATACATACTCTTCAGAAACTGGTTTTGTGGTTAATTCTACGCACTACAAGGCATTACTGCTGGTCCCTGTTTGAAAACAACAGAATATAAGTTATATCAAAGTACATTGCTGCCAAGACTCAGGGCCATCCCCAAATCCAAATATCTCCTGTACTCCTGTGGTGGTCCAGCATCCCGGTGGCCATCCCGAGGTCCTGCCTTCCAGAAGTCCTGCCTTCCCTGTGTCCCTACCTTGGCTGCCACCGTGGGCCTAGTCGCACCCGTGGTGGCTTCCTGCCTCAGCAAGACCATCCCGCTTTGAGACGGGCTCTGGCGGAGACCAGGGGCCACTTAGATTTCAGTCCCAGGTTGCGGCTAGTACAATCTTTAGCCCCAAGAGACTCATCCACACCCCTGTATCTAAGCCATACAGTAGTCTTTGAGACGGATTATCAGGTCCAGAAGTTATTGATACAGGCCAAGCAATAAAACTTTATTTTATAGTAGACGGTACAACAAGACCCCAGATACCTGTTTGATCCTCACTCCACAACTGAATTAACCACAGGACAATACTTAAAGACCTATTCTCATCTGGACAATAACATTTAATTTAATTCATCTGATAAATACAAACATTTCTTCAACTGGATATTACCACCACTACTGGAGTGATTGCACAGAGAAACAAATAGTTTTTGCATATAAAAATGTCCGGGAGTTACTATATATTCTACAGCTGTCCTGTTGTAATGAGCGCTGAATACAGGTGGTCGGGTAGGACTCAATGGCACTTATGTGGTCACTGGTGGTGGTGGTCATATCCACAGCTATCTCATTTCTAAGGGACAATATGACTACATTTATGGGAAATTATCTTCACACAGGTAAAAAATGTTTAATAACATGCAAGTTGATGTTTGAATTAAATTTAATGTGAATGTCCAGATGGGAATACCCATTTAATATTTTGGCTGGGTGAAGGTGAGTTTTTTACAATCTTTAACCAGATGTGGACAGGCTTATGTATATTTACACTATGGGGGTGTTATAGTTCACAGGTTCATGGGCCGAGATGCCCCTGCAACATCGTATTGCAGCCAGGGGTGTAACTAGGGGAGGCAGGGCCCCATAGCAGACTTTTGAATAGGACCCCCTTAAACAAATATACATATCTATATACTCCACATGTGAGTTACAATCACACACATTTATACACTCATATATACACAAACCATTTACATACCTTTAATTCATACACATAAAGTTCATGCACACACATTTAGGCACAGAAATACACACTTAGGCTACATTCACACGATGCATGCCACTGTACAGTATACATTGACGCTGGGGAGAGGAGCAGGGGATGAGCGCTGCTCGCCCCCGCCCCTCTACATAGAGGAACATGGCGCACAGCGCCGTATTCCGGCGAAAGATAGGAACGGCCGTGAGGCCGCTGAAGTGTATGGGAGACATATATACGCCGTATATACGCCGGCCGTATATACGCCGGCCGTATATACGTCCCCCATACGTTTGTGTGAATGTAGCCTTAAACATATAGTATATACATATCTCAAACACACATATACAGTATATATACTTCTTATACACACCCACAGTGTTTAGACATCAAATACACCCCCCTGAGACTGTGGGCCTCATAGCAGCTGCTATGGCTACTATCGCTGTAAATATGCCCCAGATCGCAGCCTATTGCGGCTTTCACTATATACATGCCCGGAGGGGTAAGGGGGCCATCATTGGTGAGTCACCCTATACTTCTGTCAATCAATGTCCTTATATCTACTTTACAGTAGAGTATGTGGTAGCAATTATTGTATTCTATAGTGTATCATTGGTTACATAATAGTAACAGCCACTTCATTAAAAACAAAGAATAACCCCAATTTATGTTAGGGGACTCCCTTTATGAATTTAACCCTTACTAAAATTTTATTTGAAAGCAGAACTTCAGTAAAACTTACCATTCAGACCGGTAATGACAAGTAATGTAGCCCCAAGGTCATATAAGTTAAAAATACAAAAAATAGTCAAGAAAATACATGATAGGCTTTATCACGACTGGTCTCACACCGAGAATATGTTACATGGGGGGCTAGAAAATTTCCATCCCATCCTAGGATCATGGATTTGTACATATTACCGGTGAGCATACCTCTGCTTATCTCTTCTCCGCTGGAAGCTATCTGGGGTTACATCTATGTAGCCATAATAAGATTATATTGAATATAAAAATATTTCATTAACTGTATACTGTTGCTTTTATGTAACAGGTAATGTGAGAGAAGACACAGGCAGAAGTCCTGAGGAGAAGCCCAGTCTGTGCGGAAGCTGTGGGATACAGAATCATGGAGCTTAATGCGGTTTGCTTTGTGTGATCATGCCCCCAGCTGGCAGATGGGTTGAAGTAGATTCAATTGAAATTGTATGATTGTACACATCATCATTTAATGTAAAAAAAAATCTCGGAATGTCAGATTCCCAAGAATGGTATTTACAAACATTAATAATTACATTGATTTTAAATAATTCTTTGTGGAGTTTATCAAGCCTGAGATCCAACTCATTTGAGGAATACCTATAGGCTACCATTGTTTATAATGTGCCCAATCTGCTGGTTTTGGAGGAACACAAAAAAAAGCGTCTTTGGCTTTTTTAATTTACTGGAGACAATTGCAGTAGTTCTTCATGAAGGCGGAAAGGTTTGATGATCCATCTGCATTGAAGGTTCTGTTCTGGATTCCATCTCAATTGCAGTTTTAGTGCTACCGTATACCCTATAATAGAAGGGCATGTAATCTGCTATAAATAAAGGCAATTTCTGTGAGGCACCTAACATACACATGAATGTTGTTATCATCTATTTTAACCAAGGTCACACTGACACATCAATTTCAATTTTAGACTGATGCGCATGAATAGAACAGCTCCCGTTCTTGTTTGAAGTTTGGGTCCTCCCATAGAATTAGAATTTGAAAACTAAGGATGCCACACAGGTGTCATCCGGGTGCCACCCCGTTTTTGCCGTTTATAGTCAACAAAATTGTGTGACCCTTCAAAAGGTAAAAGATAGTGAGCAATTTAGGACAATTTAGGGCAGTTTTTTTCAGACTTATGACACGGCAACGGACTACACACTGATGACGCACTGATCACAGATCTGTTTTATGTGACCTGAGAACACCAGCTTTAAAGGGTAAAGGGGGAAGTAATCATGGAAACTTTCACTTGTGGGCCTATTGCCCACTAGTGAGTCCAATGCATCTTACTCCCATCAAACCCGCTCGTGTTTCCCGAAATGACTGACCTGAATGCTCAAAGATGGGAACTGAACTGACCTACTAAGTTCAGTTCTGGTCTCTGGGCATTCGGGCGGAATATTCCGACAAGCACACAATGCGAGTAAGGCGCTTCAGACTCGCTCGTGAGAAGTAGGCCTAATAGGTCCTTTATAAAGGGGTTTCTTAAGAATATAAGCAACTTACACAATATAGATAAGTTCCCACCTGTGTGTTAAATGCTCCCCAGGTGGTGACCTAATGGTGCCGGGGCTTACTGTTGGTGGGATTACAATGTAAAGTGCTTCCATATCGATCCCCGTTATGTTCTTGTTAATGAGCCCTAAGTCTCATGCACCTCTATGACATCACATAACCATTGACATATTTCTATAGTATGTCAGCAAGCAGAGATGAAGAAAACCATGAGGAAGAAAACAGCTTAATGCTGTGTGGAAGGGAAAGAAATGAATCAGAGTTCTAGTGCAATTTACATAAATATCCCACTGCATTACAGGCAGTCCCCGGGTTACATACAAGATAGGGTCCGGAGGTTTGTTCTTAAGTTGAATTTGTATGTAAGTCGAAATTGTATATTTTATAATTGTAGATCCAGACAAAAAAAATGTTGGCCCCAGTGACAATTGGAGTTTGAACATTTTTTGGTGTAATGGGACCAAGGATTATCCATAAAGCTTCATTACAGACACCTTATAGCCCATCATTGCAGTCTGGGACTATAGTTAAGCCCCTTCTACACTGGCGTTTTTCACGCGCGAGTTCTGCGCGTGCATTTGACGCGCAGAACTCGCATTGCACTCTGTCCCATTGTATTCAATGGGTCTTTCTCCATTAGCGTTGTTTTTAACGCGCGTGCTTGCGTTCGTTTTCACGCGCGTCAAAATCGAAGCATGCTCTATTTTTGCGTGTCACGCGCGTTTTTCACGCCCCATTCAAGTCTATGGAGATGCATCAAGAACGCATTGCACCCGCAATCATTGCAAGTGCAATGCGAGTGCAATGCGTTTTAAACGTAAGGGTTGCTAGGTGACCAGAATAACATTATTTCCCCTGCTCGCGATCGAGCATTTAATTAAAAAAACACAATGAAGAACAGTGAAGAATAGAATAAAATCATTGTACACAGTGAACACAGTGAACACAGGATCATTTAAGATAAAAACACAGTGCAGAACACAGTGCAGAATATATTACAGATGTTCGGCACATCTGCTTACTTGTCGGAAGATACGCGCGGAACGTTGCGCCCAAAATAGCATGTGAAGAACAATATATATGTGTGAAGAACACATTGCAGATGTATTTAAACGCGGAACAGTGAAGAATAGATCGCAGATGTTTGCAATTTATCAGAAGACATTATTTTTCAATTAAATAACACATTTTAATCCCAAACCATGGTCCCTTTGAAAAATGCTCGAGTCTCCCATTGAATCGCGCGTGAAAAATGCGCCGAAAACGCAAAAAAACGCTAACAACACGCGCGTGAAAAACGCAAAAACGCTAATTACTCCGAGGAAAAATGGAACAAAAACGCAGGCAAAAACGTCAGTTTTTCACGCATTGCACCCTGACGTGAAACGCAACGCTAGTGTGGAAGAGGCCTAATAGTATCCAGAGAGCTTCACCAGAGGTCAGAGGGGTCTGTCTGTAACTATGGGTTGTCTGTAAGTCGAGTGTCCTTAAGTAGGGGACCGCCTGTATTGATACTCAGGGTGCGTCCAGACAAGCAGAACTATGAATGCTACACTTTTTTTTATCATGTTATATTTCTTTTATTTTTCAATATTTGGCTCTTAAATGTAAAAGTAAGAAAAATAATCTTTGGTATATCAATATTGGGGGAAGAAATGGACTACCATCTTACAATCAGTTGGCAAAGGATGAGGCAGATGGAGGAGAAGAGACCCACAGAGATATGTTGCTGCGGGTTTTAATAAGTTATCTATCTTACTCCAGAGACTCCACAGTCCCCAGTTCAATACTGTTTAGTAATGCTGCTGTAACATCTGTGTAAGTGTCATCCTCGATCCGTGCTATACTAGCTGACTGGCAGTTGATTGCACCACTCCCTTCTCCTCCGGTAGTCCGCCTTGCTCCAGCAGTGGTTAATTTTTATGACTGACAGAGCTCTGCTACAAACATCCCTGGGGCAGAGGCTCTAGTCTTATATAAGTGTCACGGGTGCTCCTGCGAACCTCCTCTCGGGTCGCAGGCGCACCCGTGTGCCTCTGTGCCCCCTCAGAGTTACTGCAGGCTCAATTACCTGTCCGCAATCAGGCGCGCCCCCCTCTCCTAGGGTGGCGCACGGCGACTTAGCAGGATTTAAAGGGCCAGTGTGTCGCTAATTGACGCTGGCAACCAGGCAATCTAATAAATAGCCAGCCTCTTCCCTCATGCCCCCGCCAGATCTTTGTGCCTCATGCCTCAGAGAAAGCTTGTCCCTTATGCCTAGTGCTCGTCATGTGAATTCTCGTTGTGACCCCGGGTCCGTCCCTCACTACGCTCCTTTGCTTCCTGGCTGACCTCCTGCTTTGCCTTTGACGTTGATCCTCTGCTGCGTGTCTCGACCTCCTGCCTGTCCCCATTCACGGTTCTGCCTGATGACTCTATACCTCATGTTGGCCGCCACCATGGACAAAGTTGTGAAGCGACCTGGTGGTACCACGGCACAGGAAGTCCAACCCGCTTTGCAGTGGGTTCTGGTGAAACCTGGGTGCCACTTAGACTCCGCTCCCAGGTGTCCGCTTATGTCAACATCCGCAGTGGTTCAGCGGGTCTACTACCCCTGAATCCTGACCATAAGTATTTTGTTCACATTCAGTTTACAGTTGGTTATAGTTTATCTTGATCTCTTCCATACCTAGCGAGAGATATTCTGTTCTTGGACCCTGTTGAGACTAATTTTCTGATTTTATACTTTTTTTAATCTGTGTTGTGACCTGGCTTGTCGATGATTCTTCTCTGTTTGTGTTGTTTGTCCTGTTATGTGTTTCCCACCCTTTAAGATGGATCAAGTGCATGGGCGTAACTACAGCGGTAGCAGCCATAGCAGTCGCTATGGGGCCCACAGTGTCAGGGGGCCCCGTTATCTGACCTGACACTAAAGAATGAAGAATGTGCACCATTATATACAGATTATGCTGCATATTGTGGTATATATATATATATATATATATATATATATATATATATATATATATATAGTTTTTGTGTGTGTATCTGTGATGTGTATATGCTGTATGTGTATATGGTGTATGGTGTGTATAAATACAGTACGTTATGTGTATATGTAAGCTGTATGTCTGTATGGCTCTGTATGTGTGTATATGTGATGTGTACATGCTCTATATATGTGTAACAGTGTATAAATGTGTATGTATGAGTGATGAATTGTATGTTTATGTATATAGGAATGTAATATATGTATATTTTTAACCCGGCAGGGGGTCCCCTTCAGAAGTCTGCTATGGGGCCCTGCCTCCCCTAGTTACGCCACTGATTGTGAGTAAGTAGGGTTTGTTTGTCAAAGGGTCTCAGTATCAGGGCTTCCTATCAGTGTCTGTGTCCCTTCCCATACAACTGCATAATGTTTTCAGTGTTGCTTTACTTTTAGCAATCCCACAAAGATATATTTTCTGAAAAGGAATATGGGGTAAGCATGGGTCTATGAGTTAAAAAATCACAAATACAAGTGTGAATTAGAGTTTTATATAAAGATCATAAACCTAACTTCTTATCTTTAATATGATACCAAAATTATGTTTCTTTGTACTATTGAACCCTTTAGATAAGGGTGTCTAAAGTGACACTCGCCCTGCAGCCTCTAAATGTGACTCTTCTCAGGTTATTTCCATGCAAATTTGGAGGGGAGTTCTTATAGGTAAAGAGACAAGTTTCAAAATAAAAGATGTATTTCTAGGATAATACACTTCATACATTGCATGTGGCTCTGTTAGTTAAGTGGTGGAAATATGGTGACAGGGTTCCTTGAAGACCTCATTCATAGCAATTTATCTTGAAAACAAGCCATCTGCCAATGCCAAGTCCCTCCCTGGGGCTCATTCATGGCATCTAGGTGAGATGGTGTTGGGACATCACCTCTGCCAGTGACACTGCCAGCTGAGGAAATGAAGGTGTTACACTAACAATGAAACCCATAATTACTTCCTGGAAACATTTAGACATCATTAGATGGGTTCTGAAGGAAAGGCTAAGAATAAAGAGGGCTCCAGTGACATTAGATAGCTCGAACACGAAAAACTTATTTCAGTTTTTGAAAGGTATGAAAGCCCCAATTGGTTGATGCATTGCCGGAGTAAATTATTTCCTATCATCTCAGTTAATTGAATTTTGTCCATTGCCTCCCTTTTGGATTAAGGTTGTACATTTCAAATCAGTCTTCTGTATTAAGCGATGTTATTCATTGTAAACATTGTATGGCTGCGCTGTGAATTCATCCAGCTCTCCCGGATTTCACCCCCTGGATTCATTCAGTTAGGCATTATGTTACACAAATAGTTAATATTCAATATGCATGCAAAAATAATGCCTATTATCTTCTTCCCACAAAACATAAAATACCACTATGAGTGTAATAAACATATCATAGAGTATCTAATAGATTTTAGATGGAATAGTACTGCTGAACTAAGATATATAAACTGAGATAAAGATGATAATCACTGATACATACGTCACATTATGACCAATAGTAATAAACTGATTTAAATGGTAATTTTTCTCCAACTGAAGTCATAAAAGATAGATTACATGATACAAAGAGTTTGATGTTGACACTGGTAAAAAATGTTGATCCAATAGGGATCTGGGAAATATTCTGTGTCTGAATGAAGGCACAGTATGAGACATGGTAGATATTATAGCCTTTAGTAGATAGCAATGACATTGAGCACCATCCACTAGGGGGCACCCAAGATGTTCTATTGCTTACCTGGAACTCACCTATGATATATATATCTTCCTTTTTTTATATAAATTGGAAAAACTTTTTTTATTGTGAATTTTTATTATGAAGTTGGAGATACTTATACTAGGAATAAGCATATGACAATACATTCATACCTACATTCCCCTGCCTTGCAATAGTAGATGCTTCATGTGCCAACAGGGATAAACGTGCTGGTGTGACATGGCCCAATACTGTATTTTTTATATTGTATACCGAAATAATATTTGAGAAAATAATGGGGAACATTTCCTAAAAGCAGTGCAGTCTGTACTATGTGCAGTTTGCCTGTGTATAGTGCAGAGGGTGCTAGATTCAGGATTTCTGGGGCACGTTCTGCTTGAATCTGGCGCCCCCTGCACTGCTCCGACAGAGTGCACCACTTTCTTTATGGTGCACCTTTAACATGGGGCGTG
This sequence comes from Engystomops pustulosus, assembly GCF_040894005.1. Classification (NCBI taxonomy): domain Eukaryota; kingdom Metazoa; phylum Chordata; class Amphibia; order Anura; family Leptodactylidae; genus Engystomops; species Engystomops pustulosus. The sequence continues at coordinate 44,179,787 of NC_092413.1, forward strand.
CCACACTATTCTGTCAGACTTTGCATGTTTACTCTGGCGCACGGTCCGACTGAGCACTGGAACGCCCCCTTCAGTGCAGAAATTTGTGTCGCATGAAGAATAGTGCAGCCAGGCCACAAAAGGTTCACGTACGACACATATGTGCCGCGGACACTTCTAAAAAAAATGTGAAAGCAGTTTACACTTGAAAGAACATGCAACGTCCAACAGAAAACTGGCGCACGGCCCTTAGTAAATGTGCCCCAACGTCTTTGTATAAAATTTAAGGTATAAATACAGTGCTGTATCTCCTGTGTGCTGAGTCCCCCCACCATGCTGCAGTATCACAGGCTGTTACACTGTCTCCCCCTCCCCTCTCCCCCATCAGTACATTCCCCCTCCAACTGTGTGTTGAAACTTCCTCTGCTGCAGTGAGATTGCATGACGCAGAGAGGGGAAAGTGCTGACGACCATTCAACCCATGGAGGCCAAAAAAGAGTTCAAGGGGCAATTTAATAGGGTGTGCATTGTTTTTTCCTACCTGAATATCATAGTAGCCTGCAATAATTAATTTAAAACCTTACCGTGACAACAATAGGGGTTCTGAGCAGGGCTGAATTTGCCAGGAAGTAGTGATGAGCTGACCAGAGCCCCCACAGACAACACCTACGATTGCTGCAAACAAGTGTTGAAATGCCACTGGCAAAGTCACCAGCGGCATTTAACTCCTTGGCGCATTAGGACATATATGTACTTCGGGAAATGCGGTCTGTTGCCGCAACCTGACGTACATGTATTTTTCGGACTATAAGGCGCGCAAAAAATCCTTTGATTTTCTCAGAAATCAAAGGTGCACCTTATAGTCTAGTGCGCCTTATATATGAACCATACTTACAGACAACAGCTGCCTTAAACTGTGCACAGGTCTGCCACCTGCTTGTCATTCATCCTTATAATCAGGTGCGCCTTATAATCCGGTCCGCTTATATATAAACATAGAAGTTTTAGCAGGCATTTATTGATGGTGGGCCTTATAATCCGGTGCGACTTATAGTCCGAAAAATACCGTACGTTTCAGCGATTGCACGGGCTCAGTAGCAGAGCCCGTGCGATCCCCGTGGGTGCTCGGCTGTATGTTTAAGCTCGGCTGTATGATAATCGTGATCCCGGTCGGTTCAACCCCATAGATTAATACATACATTAATATTGCAAAATATTATGTTGAACAAGTGATCTGATGATCACTTGTTCATGTTCCACACTGGTACAAAGTGAAACAGTGAAAAAAAATTGTTATTAAAAAAGTAATAAGATAAATGAATAAAGATCCCCTAATGCCTCATCACATATAAAAATCTAATTTTGCATAAAAAAGTGAAAATCACCAGAAAACACTACATATTGGGTATCATCACTTCCATAACAACCAGTAGAATAAATTAAAATGGTTACTGAATCCGTACGGTGGATGCTGTAAAAATTTTTTCGTAAAAAAAAAACCTGCAAAAAGTACTATATTTTCACATCATAAAAAAAGTGATCAAAAAGCAACATTTACTCCAACATGATACCAATAAAAAATATAGCTTGTCCTGCAAAAAATAAGCCCTAAAACAGTTCTGTATATAACCCCTTCCCGACTTGCGCCGTACTAGTACGGTGCATGGAGAGGGCTCGCAGGCTGAGCTCTTTCCATAGGCAGTAAGTCATTGGCAGTAAGGCTTACCGGTAACACCCGCGATCGGTGTCAGCACCGATCGCGGGTGTTTTCCCGACAATCGTCACTCCCCGTGACACCCACCCATCGCCATGGTAGCCTCGGTCATGAGCGGTTTACTTAAAAACAGCTGGACTTAAACGAAGAAGTTGAACCATCTCAGAATAAAATGGACAGCATGTGAATTAAATAAGGGACACAGCAAAGGGTCTGAATACTTATGTTATGTTATGTGATATTTCACTTTTTCTCATTTAACCTCTTGCCATTCCTCTCCGTACAAGCATGACGCAATGGCCAATGCTGGTTCAGCTCTGCACCGCTGACATTGGTCAGATCGGTCAGATCGAGCTCCGAGCGCAGGGTGTTAAGCCTTTAAATGCCAATGCACTACCAAGGCTTTTATATGGCTGCAGGGGGATTCCCTGCTCGGCACTCCCCGCAGTGTTTTTGGGGGGTGACAACCCTGTGGCAACCCTGGAGTCTGAGCTAAGACCTCAGGGCTGTCCATAGTAAATAGTCAATTCCTGTAAGGTCCTGTCACAGACGGAACCTTAGAGGCAGTGTGTCATCCTATGTTTGTTCATATCCCATTGTGGAACAAGTAAAAAAGTTAAAGAAAAGTAAAAAAACAAAGTTTTTAATTAAAGAAAATTAAATATCGGTAATAAAAAAGTCCTGAAATATATTGCACCTACATATAAAATAAAAAAAGTGAAAATCACTGTACAAACCCCACATATGTAGCATCGTCACGTCCTTAATGACCACTACAATAAAACAAAATCATTACATGTTGTGTAACTAGACTTTTCCAGGGCATTTGATACTGTACCGTATACATGATTGGTACATAAAATGAGTCTGCTGGCACCAGGGGAAAATCTGTGTATAACTGGGTTAATAATTGACTTGAGTAAATGAAAACAGAGGAATGACACATTCTCAGAGTTGGAATTAGCAGCAGAGTGCCACAGGATTCATTATTGGACCCTCATCTTTTTAATTCTATTATAAATGCCCTCATAGAGGGTTTACAGAGTACAATTTCAATTTGCAGATGATACTTTGTGCTGCCTAACACATATAATATTACAAAAGGGATTGTGGATGCTGGTGTTGTGGAAGGGAAAAGGCATAGTCAAATTTAAAGAGTAACTGTAAAAGGTTTTTTTTCACAAATCAATAGCTCTTGGGATGTAAAACAACTTTGCCTATTTTCTTTCTTACCAATATGCAGTAGTATCTTTGCTATAGCCCTCAGATTATCTAATTGCTGCAATAGCTGCTTCCTCTCCCTCTGATGATAAGCCCTATGAATCCGTACTTATGTTAACACTTTGTTTCTGAGTCGGTTTCATGGGAGTGGAGGAGCTGCTGCTCCCTACTCACAAGGGAGGAGGTCATGAGTGTATGAAGCAGAGCTGGATTTGTGAATGCAGATTTCTCCTGCACAGAATAGTGAGGTACAAGATCTCCCCTGTTACCTATCAGTCCTTCCATCCCAGTCTGTGATTCTACAGAACTTTCTCTGTCTCTCTTCTCTCCTTATGCTGCTACCCTTCCCCACCTTGACATCAGCAGTATCAGCTCTGTGTATATAAGTTATTAACCCTTAGTGCTCACACAGCACAGGTTATAGACTTCATGTACTTATGATTTCAACCACTTATTACATGTTCCTTACTCCTCCATGTGATGGAAGCTGCCAGGCTAGTCACCATATACATCCTGTATGTGTACTGGGCAGTGTTCAGTGGATTAACTTGTGGGAGACTAAATAGATTTAATGCTGAATTACTTTGAGAGAGAACACAAGGCATCATGGGATCTGTGGGCAAGTTAACTGGCCTCAGCCTGAGGGCATAGACTGGCAGACATTAGTCTCCGCCCACTTCACCTCTGGGGAGAAAAATTTTTGTTGCACACTTTCAGAACAGAAAAAGCCATAACTTTGAAAAGAAAATGGACGAGCAGCATAAAGAAGGCATCGTTCTGTTTGTTTTCAAAGGGTGAATCACATATAATAATTTGGTAAAATCACTGTAGCTTTACAGTTACGCTTTAAAGTAGATAATATTTATGCACTTGGGCTGAGGGAAAAAAATAATAATTGATGCAAAATAATTTCCCTCTGGGGATGAATAAAGTATATCTCTATCTATAGAGAAATATTATATATATTAAGTATATCAATGCAAAAAAAAAATGGGTCAGAACAGGTTGGACCCCTTTATTCTGAAAATGGGGCATCAGTGACTGCAGACAAAGAGAAGGCGGAGATACTTAAAGTGGTATTCCAGGAATCAGCATAATTCATATACAAATGGGTCCTTAAAATATAAGCTTATAAGCAATTAGTTGTTATTTAAAATTTTGCTCCCGATAGCGGATAAATGCTGGTGACATAAGATTGTAATGGAGAATTAAAATGCTACTGGCCCTTTAATCAGTCCGTTAATTTCCTTCGCGCGGTCCGTTGCAGAGCATACACAGAACAGAAGATGGCCGCTGGTCACATGTCCACATCACATGTCCTGCACCTGCCTGTCATGATCACCACTAATTTTGGATGTAGTCGGTTGGTTGCAGTGCATACAGTATGGTCATTGTTGTGGTGATGGCAGTTACACATCATTACTATGGTAACAGAGCAAGAGAACCTGTTACATCATCACTGGGGGCAGAGCAAATGAGGGAGGAGGACTTACGGAGGACAAAAGGGTCTTGGGACTTATAGTTTCCAGTGGCAGCCATCTTGGTGATAACTTTAGAGAGGCCATAAAATTTTGTGAATCATAAGATCAAACTATTTAAGCTCCATTTTGTGACTAATGACATTAAGTTTTGTTACATTCATTTATTTATAGCATTATGGGTTTTTGTATCAGACGTTCATATTCCCGGAATACCCCTTTAATAGGTTTTTTAGCTCAGTTTATACGATAGAAGAAAGAACTTCTGACATGGGTGGTGCCAGTGCAGGTCATGCACCATGTAATATACTAGACTGGCTGAATGTAGACATGATCCAATCTAAGCTCAATAAAATCAATGTGTACAAGGCTCCTGGACTAGATGGGTTACACCCCAGAGTTCTTAAAGAACTCGGTTCTGTTATTGCTGTACCACTGTCTAAAATCTTCAGGGATTCCGTAATGTCTAGTGTGGTGCCAAGTGACTGGCGCAAGACAAAATGTGGTGCCAATATATAAAAAGGGCTCTAGAACTTCGCCAGGCAATTACAGGCCTGTAAGCTTAACTTCCACTGTGGGGAAAATACCGGAAGGGTTAGTAAAAGACTATATACTAGAGTATGTGACATCAAATAGAATAATAAGTGATAGCCAGCATGGGTTTACTAAGAATAGAAGTTGTCAAACTAACCTTATCTGCTTCTATGAAGAGGTGAGCAGGTGCCTGGATGGAGGAGCAGCTGTGGATATTGTGTTCTTGGACTTTGCAAAGGCATTTGACACTGTCCCTCATAGACGCCTGATGGGTAAAATTAGGGCTATTGGTTTGGCAGAAATCATTTGCAATTGGATTGAAAACTGGCTGAAGGATCGTATCCAGAGAGTTATGGTCAATGATTCCTACTCGGAATGGTTACCAGTTATGAGTGGTGTACCCCAGGGTTCTGTGCTTGGCCCACTACTATTTAATATATTTATTAATGATCTAGAGGTAGGAATTAATAGCACTGTGTCTATTTTTGCAGATGACACCAAACTGTGTAGTGTAGTACAGTCTATGGAGGATGTTCATAGCCTGCAGGGTGACTTGGACAAACTGAATGTTTGGTCATCCACTTGGCAAATGAGGTTTAATGTGGATAAATGTAAGGTTATGCACCTGGGGGCCAATAATCCAAAGGCAAAATATGTCCTTGGGGGAGTAAATCTGGGAGAGTCCCTTGTTAAGAAGGACCTGGGGGTACTAGTAGATCATAAATTGAATAACAGCATGCAATGTCAATCAGCTGCCTCTAAAGCTAGAAGGATCTTGTAATGTATCAAAAGTGGAATGGACTCTCGTGATAGGGATGTAATATTACCACTATACAAGGGACTGGTTCGGCCTCACCTGGAATATGCTGTCCAGTTCTGGGCACCGGTGCATAAAAAGGATGCCCTGGAGCTGGAGAGGGTACAACGTAGAGCAACAAAAATTATAAGGGGTATGGAGGGTCTCAGTTATGAGGAAAGATTAAAACAACTAGATTTATTTAGTCTGGTAAAGAGACGACTACGAGGGGACATGATTAATTTATATAAATATATGAATGGTCCATACAAAAAATATGGTGGTAAATTGTCCAGATTAAATCAAATCAAAAGACGAGGGGGCGCTGTCTCCGTTTGTAGAAATCAAGGTTTAATCACCGGAGGCGACAGGGCTTTTTTACTATGAGAATTGTCAATCTGTGGAATAGCCTGCCTCAGGCTCTGGTCACAGCAGGGGCAGCGGAGAGCTTCAAGAAGGGTCTAGATGCCTTTTTACACCTAAATAACATTGATGACTATGTTATATAGAATTGTTTCCCCTAAATCCCTTTCTCATCCAATCCCTTCCTTGGTTGAACTTGACGGACAAGTGTCTTTTTTCAACCGTATAAACTATGATACCATGATACAATAGATGGGAACAACACTGCAATTGCCTTTCTGGTGAAATATCTGTGGTATTTGATGCTGTGTTTACTATTCCTTGCTTTCCCTGTACAATAAGTGTCTTTTTTATTTTGAGAAATGTCATTACACTGTTAATATATTAAACCCATAGTTAACAAGCAAAATATCCATAACCTCTCCAGACAGTACAAGTACAATGGGGTGAGCAGACTGTATTACTCTACCTATACTTTTAGCAGATAGTCCCTATCATTGCTATGTTAAAGGTAAGCTAAATGTCAGCGTTTTCTCGTCTCATGGTGTAACACTGGGTGATCGTTTTGGGATGTGATACTTGATATACCTTATAATCATGTTATACTTATGTTTATTTAGTCCCAATCATCTCTCAGCAACTGTGTGCTTTATTGATCGGTATTCCCAGTCACCCTGTAATAGACCAAATCGTTTGCTGTGCACTCTAATGGGAAGGAACAGGCCCATTAGTGACCAGGTTATGGGAATCAATACTCCTGTAATCTTTTTGGTCCATCACTGTCACTTATAACACGGCACAGCTAGATCAGGCATCAGCTAACTACATACAGCAAATGTCAAACTGCTGTATGGTTATCATTCACTATCTCATCGAAGCAATGTCTATAGAGACATACACACTGCTCATTACACATAACATTCCTGCTATAGAGCGCTGTGTATCTATTATCCAATGATCACACGGACACGCCATTGTTTAGGCAGTCAATACATGACAACTGGTCAATTCATTGGAGGATTTAGATAATTCTAAGAATTGCACTTGGGTTAATAGTCTGTCACACTCTAATATCACCATTGATTTTATTAGTAACTTTAATGAAAATGTCATAAAGCAATATAATCTTCTTATAAATATGAATATATTTTAAATTGTATACAAATGTCCTATAAATATGAGTGATTAATGTGTTTTAATGTGTGTTTTAACTTTGTATGTATATGTATTTATGTATATATATTTATAAGTGAATACACTCCAAATATACATTAGGCGGCCCCATTGCAGTTATGGCAACTAGTGATGGGGTTCGTACTGAACTGTGCGGGTTCAGGTCCTTGGGACTGCATTACAAACCCTCCTCCCCTGCCTCCCTGTGTTCAGTGCTGGCATCGATTAGGGGGCTTTAACTCTGTAAATGCCACTGGTAAAGTCTACAGCCGTGTAAGCCGTGTGTGCCGGCATTACCGTGCATAACGTTATCGGGAGCAGCGATGTTAAGGCCAGCGGGCATTCACAGAAAATTAAATGCGCTGTCAAAGTCACCAGAACTGATCATAGGTGTCATTGGTGGGTGGTCTGGGTTCGGTACCCAGACACGTACAGGGTTTTAAAATTCAGGTTCGGCCAAACTCACCCATATCCAAATTTTTACGGGTCTGCTCATCACTCATGGCAACCAGTAATCAGAACAAATATAAAATTTTTCAAGAACCCCAAAGAAGGAAACCTGTGCTGTGATTGGTTGCTTTGGGCTTCAGAGAACACTTTCAAACTTGGCAATTTTAACTATTATATTGAGGTACCCAGAGGCCCAACCAAACCCCATCCAAGTCTAGTGCAATTATATATAAAGAGGGGGATTTATCATGGCTTGTTCACCTGGAAACTGAATTAGTCCCAGTGCAGACTACTCTGCTTTTTGCTGGTTCGGCACGTTGGGGGGTGTTGTGGGTCAGTTAAGTGGCAGAGATGCCTGTAGTTTGTGCACTTCTACGCCAGACTGGATTGGCAATTGTGCCCACAATGTCGGATATCTGGAGCCTCCTGATCCAGCGGGTGCCGGGGGACAAGGTTTGGGATGCATATGACACATCCTCCCTAAAATGTATATAATGTTTTATTTTTATAATAATAATTATTATTGGTTCAATTTCCTATTTTATTGTTATATGACCAATAGTCATCTCTTGATTATTAAATATAGATACAATCTATTATTTCTTTATTCACAAACTAGGAATATGTAACTGTAAGTCAGTTGCTAAAATTTGGATGGTAAATGTCATTTGTAGCCTTGATTGAAAAAAAAAATAGTAATTTTGTTCCCTCATGTGGCATCAAAAGCTCCTTGAGAATGATGTTTTCATCTCTTCTGAGTGGAGCATTTGACTTGCAGAGCAAAACTGTCGCTTATGAAAATTGATTGCATCAGACCACCAAAGATTACCCCAAATAACTGGTTGGAGGCTTCAGAGCCGCTTGATTCGAATCACTTTAAAAGGCCAGTAGCATTTTCTGCTTTGGTGATTCCCAATTTTGCATGAAGCATATGATAAATAATCAGCTCAGCTGGCACTGTATTGTCGCAAAGTTCCCAACTATTACTACTCAGGTCTTGTCACTGGAATTCTCACTGTGGTTACCCAAGTGGAAGGATCTATGAACGCCGGGAGAAATCTGCTCATCCTCCTCATTTAAGGCTTAAATATTGTCTTATACTTATTGCATATAAGATGAAGTTGTCTGGATGTAAGTGCTTCTTTTAGTAGGAATGGTAGGGGGGCGAGAACCTGGGGCAAGAACATATGGAGTGAGAGGGTTGGGAAGGGAATCAAAGGTTCTGGTGTCTCCGATTTTTGCATTTCATTATTTCCATTCATTTAATACATTTATTACATCTAAAATTTATATATTCACGTCGGCAATTTCCTTTTCATTTCACTTGTTTCCGATGAATATGGATAGATAGATTTCAATTTTTGTACCCAAAATAAAAGTATTTTTCAAAGTATTAAAAAAAATCATTTACATTTTATATATTTTAATCGCCTTTCATTTCGGATGTAATTGGTTTCCAGTCTGACACATAGTACTGAATAGAAATTAAATGAAGAAACTGTAATAACAAAACTATTAAATCATAGATTATTATTTTTGTCGAAAATAATGATTTGGCCAACGAATTGAAATCATTTTCTGTTGTTTAGGCAAATAACAAGCTCTTTTATCCTCAGGATATAAGCATTTAAAGGAGCACTTGGGTGCACCCAAAAGTCATCATCTTATCTAAGTCTCTCGTGTACCCCATGTCAGGAATACATTTCAGGTAGAAGCCCAATATCTGGTCTCAATGCCCCTAGATGAAGGTCCCCTCCCTTTAATGGTAAGCAGCCTGTGCACCGACTTGTACAGGATAATTGTTGAAGGAAATGGGAGAGAAGATGAGAGACCAAATCAGAAAGAAACAATCTGAAATGCTCTTCTGTCTCAAATCACTAGTAGAAAAGGCACCAGAAGACTGCAGCTGCTGATGGACAGATCCTTATTTGTAAGTATTTAATGTTCCTTAGGAAGCACTTCTAAAAGAAATTGGTATGTAATGACAGCTCTCACTGGAAGACAGGCCGATTATAAAATGCACTAACTTATCTGGTATTCAATTGAAAAGTAAATGGATGCAAGTAAGGTGAGAGTTCACTACCAATTCAAATATTTTGCTTTAACAGGCTGTAGCACTCCTGCTTTAATTCAAGCAGAAACACAAGTATGAATAATCAAACTGGATGATGCTCGTCGCAAACCTTTGTGCCTTGCACCATTTCAAATGGTCATTGAAGCTTAATGGCAAAAAAATTTACATTATCTCTTTAATTTGTATTCTGTTCCTTCCTCCCCGAGTGATGTGATTGTGATTTTTCTGAAGCCCCGCTGTATTATTTTGATGCAAATTCTACATAGTGCAGGTTCTGGGCCCAATTTCCTGTGTGTGTGTCTATTTGTGTATGTGTACGTGTAGCTGTTTATGTCTTTTTCTTTACCTCTATTTCGTCAAAATGAAAAAAAAACTAGTTAGAAATGAGGCTATCAAGCCAGTTCTTTGTTGCCACTCCTAATTAGAGTCAACAAGAGCTTTGCAAAAGTAACACAAATCCTCAAGAATCACGAGTACTGGATTAATGCCTGTCAATCACAGGACATCATTGCACTCTTGATGTCTTTTATAGCATGTCAGTCTTCTTCTTTCCCACCTCTTCGCCCTCCTTCCTACCCTTCTTCTCTCCGTAATAGCGACTTACAAAGCCACACTGCGCTATTGTACAAAACGCACACAAAGGCAAACTTAGAAAAACACAAAAAGCCACAAAAATGCTAACACTCTGCTATATCTTACTTCTACCAAAAATAATAAAATATATGAAAAGTAAAAGCGCATTTGTATCAGCATTACAGCTCTCCAAAAAAAAAGATATTTTAGTTTTCACAGAAAATACACTCTTAGCAGCAAGATAATCATACAGGGATGAATGGTTTATTGAGATACATGAGGTTGCAAGCCAAACACAACAACTATAAGGCCCCGAGGGTGTTCATTGCATGTAATATATGCACAAGCTAATTTATTATACTGTGACTAATTTCCATTTCTTGTGCTTAGAGTTGCCTTGCTAATTACAGGGATGTTTTCTTAAGTTTGGTAATTATGTTTTTTGCTTTATACAGGCAACAGAGGAAATGAGTGAGGGTGAATTTGCTCGGCACTCAGAGGCAGATGCACCCAAGTGAGAAGAAATCTGTGTCAGACCCTAACAGGGACATCATATCTAATCAGAAGCTTCCAAATCTTTGATCAGTCCAACAGGCTGCAATGGGATGTATTTTTGAGAAATATTTGATATAACTCCATATAATTAGATTGGCGGCCTTAATTAGAGGAGGGAGAGAGAGGAAAAAAATTGGAGTTTGTTTCTAAATAGGAGCTGTGTCTTTTGCGGTGGCCTGTGATGGTTTGGCGGACAGATCCCGGGAGGTCTTCTATACAAAGCTCCCCTCCTGCTGAGAATACATACTCTTCTGTGTTTTCACATCCAAATCAGGCCACCAAGGGTATTTCAAAATTCACAACATTGTTACGGGTCTTAAAGAAGACAGTACACACCGCTCCTACAAAAATAGCTGCAGTTTATTTATGTTTTTCTTGCATCTTCACTTTTAAACATTAAGTAAGAGATCACATATTGCTCAGAAGCGTCGGAAGCGTCGGAAGAGATTTTTCCAAATAATGAAGAAAAATATGGGCTGCATGGATCTGCATGGGTCACATTCATTTCGGTAACCTATTACAGCAGCGGGGAAGATTTCCTCTGTGAACTACAATTTTTTTTAAGGCATCCTTTATCTTAAATCTTTGTGACAAAGATACGTGTGTTGTAGACGATCGTTGTTGTTTTGTTTATTTATCTTACAGAAGTAGTCCACATTTATACTCAAAGGACTCCAATTGTTAATTTTTGTGGATAGTCTAGTGTAAACTTTTACTTTTTTCAAAATATAGCCAAAACTTTATTTCTAGCAACGATTCAGAAACTTGTAATAGTACTTCACAAAGCCGTTTAAGGGAAGTATGGAGATGGCTCGCAGATTGGCACCAATTGTGGATGTTAACCTTTATAAAAAGCCGTTGGCGCATTGGCACACCATATTGGCTTGGATCTTTGCTCCATGTGACATCATTAGGGAGGCACAATCTGTTCCCACGACTGCTTGATATCTTTAAAAGAGTCTTTATAAGACTCCAGGAACTAAGGTCTGTAACAATATGCCAGTGGTGTACTGCTACAGATTGATAGAAAATTTTCCATGTACTGCAATAGTGTAGTATTGGAGCATATGGTAGGAGTGATCAGACCACCTAGGGTCAAAGTACCCTAGGGGGTCTAAAAAATAGTAAAGAAAAATTATAAATTAAATTATAATTAAAAAAATAAAGTTCAAATCATCCCCTTTACCTACAACTGATATAATGATAAACAAATAAAATAATAAACATGATAGGTACTGCCGCCCCCCAAAAGTCCTGAACTATCGAAATATAAAAACGATTATTCCTAGTGGTGAAAACTGGAACAGAACATAGCACCCAAATGTCCAAAATGGCACTTTTTCTCCATTTTGCAACAGTGAAAGCAGTAAAAACAGATCCCATAAGAATCTGGTGCAAATATGTTTTTTTGCCAGTTTTACCGCATTTGACATTTTTTTCCATTTCCCAGTGTATGTCATGGAATATTAAATACTGTAACTAAAAAGTAAGATTTAGTACGCAGAAAACAAGCCCTCACATACATCTGTACACAGAAAAATACAAAATTAAAAGATTTTTGAAAGTGGGGGTGAAAATGGAAAGGGACAAGTCATAAAGGGGTTTAGAATCATAAATAACTATATATGTAACTTAGAGCCCTGCCACCAGAGTAACAATCTTTCTGTAAAATACGACCAACACACAGTGCTTATTTCACAGAAAGAATACATTGATCTCAATAAGGCCATACTCTGCATGCTGAAAGTTTGCACCAGTGAGACCCTTCTCACTGCCTAACTTGCAAGGTACACAGGGGCCTAACTGGGAGAGGCAGGGCCCCAAATTGCCCATAACGCAAGGCACAAAGCTATTAAAAATTATCGGAAATTAAGCAATTGTATTCATTAAAAATCCATAGGCTGCATGTATCGTAAACATTCTTCATATTCATTGTGGCACCTGAAAAAAACATTGCTACACAAAAAGTGAACAAGAATTAAATTTGTTAGCGCAAATAACAGTTGGCCTGATCCATTGCACTCTGATTACCATCACAAGGACTTGCTTTATTCCTTTCTCTCTTCAAAACAAAGGGGAAGGAATATGCAAATATATTATCTGAAAAAAGGAAAATTAGAGCACCTTTGGAAGGTAGCTCTGTATAGTTTTTGTACAAGAAGTCCATATTTCAGGAATACCCCTTTCACTGTTGTGCACTGATGCGAAGCAGATATGTCACCTGTTTGCCGATGTGACTGATGGGACATTGGCCTTTAGAGATATCTTTCAATGTGGCAACAGAGGTTCCCTTCTTCATCCAAGAAAACTTTGCTGAGTTTTCTTAGTGAAGCAAACATAGCCAAGGTTAGACAATGGTCAGAGAATTCTGATAAAACTATGTGAAAACCTCCTATCATTAGTAGTTGTTTGAAAGATAGCAACAAACTCATCATGAAATATGTTTAAAAAACCCCAAATGCAGCATTAAATTCTGATAATTAAAGTCGCTGGTCTATACGTAAAAGTCATTTATCTCTGGACATAAAACAAATTGCTTATTTCTACCAACCTACTGAGTGTAATAATTTTGCATTTAGATGCAGGAGTACAGAGAGATAATAAACATTTTGTGGCCTGATGTTGGTGCCATTACTGTGAACATTTGTGAATATATGACATGTTTTGTGCACCCAAGTAATGACATCAAATAGGTTATTGTAGATAAACTTGTACTAAAAATAACTAGCCAAGTGTATTTCAAGCAACATGGAAAAGCATTTGTAGAGGTTTCTGGATTTATTATTAGAGATGAGCGAACATGCTCGTCCGAGCTTGATGCTCGGTCGAGCATTAGGGTACTCGAAACTGCTCGTTACTCGGACGAATACTTCGCCCGCTCGAGAAAATGGCAGCTCCCGCCGTTTTGCTTTTTGGCGGCCAGAAACAGAGCCAATCACAAGCCAGGAGACTCTGCACTCCACCCAGCATGACGTGGTACCCTTACACGTCGATAGCAGTGGTTGGCTGGCCAGATCAGGTGACCCTGGGATAGACTAGCCGCTGGCCGCGCTGCTCGGATCATTCTGTCTCTGGATGCCGCTAGGGAGAGAGCTGCTGCTGGTCAGGGAAAGCGTTAGGGTGTTCTATTAGCTTACTGTTAGGCAGGAGTGATTCTCAAAGAACCCAACAGCCCTTCTTAGGGCTACAATAACGTTCTACTTTTTTTATTTTAATTTGCATCTTTTACCATTTTGTGAGGAATTAGCAGGGGGACTTGCTACCGTTGTGTTTAGCTCTTAGTGGCACACATATCCATAGCAAAGACCGAAGTGGGAAAATTCAGTAGGGGTTGGATTTCTATTAGGCAATAACTCAGTGTCATCTCATCTGGCATAGTAGTGTGCTTCCTTTGATACTTGGCTAGAAAATAGCCATAGGAGAATACAAACAGCTTCTTGAAGCCTACAGTAGCGTTCTATATATTTGATTTCTGGTTGATCTGCTGGTGGCTTTAGTTTCTGCAGTGCATGTACTTGCCAATTCTGAGCAATTTGTAGTGAGACTTGCGACCGCTGTGTTCTGCGCTTAGTGGCGCACATATCCATAGCAAAGGCTGAAGTGGGAAAATTCAGTAGGGGTTGGATTTCTATTAGGCACTAACTCAGTGTCATCTCATCTGGCATAGTAGTGTGCTTCCTTTGATACTTGGCTAGAAAATAGCCATAGGAGAATACAAATAGCTTCTTGAAGCCTACAGTAGCGTTCTATATATTTGATTTCTGGTTGATCTGCTGGTGGCTGTAGTTTCTGCAGTGCATGTACTTGCCAATTCTGAGCAATTTGTAGTGAGACTTGCGACCGCTGTGTTCTGCGCTTAGTGGCGCACATATCCATAGCAAAGGCTGAAGTGGGAAAATTCAGTAGGGGTTGGATTTCTATTAGGCACTAACTCAGTGTCATCTCATCTGGCATAGTAGTGTGCTTCCTTTGATACTTGGCTAGAAAATAGCCATAGCAATAGGATAGGATTGTTTGGTTCTAAAAACTCAAAAAAAAACAAAAAACACAAAAAAAAACAAAAAACACAAAAAAACACAAAAAAAAACAAAAAAAAGTAAAAAAAAAAAAAAAAGTTATAACTCTCATTTTAAAAATGTTTAACCCCAGGGCTAGGGGTAGAGGACGAGGGCGGGGACGTGGGCGTCCAACTACTGCAGGGGTCAGAGGCCGTGGTCCTGGGCGGGGTGAGACACCACCTGCTGATGAGGGAGCAGGGGAACGCCGCAGAGCTACACTCCCTAGGTTCATGTCTGAAGTTACTGGGACTCGTGGTAGAGCACTGTTGAGGCCAGAACAGTGCGAACAGGTGATGTCGTGGATTGCTGACAATGCTTCGAGCAATTTGTCCACCACCAGTCAGTCTTCCACGCAGTCCACCCATGTCACCGAAATCCCCACTCCTCCAGCTCCTGCACCTCAGCCTCCTCCCCCCCAGTCTGCCCCCTCCCAGGAAAATTTGCCATTTGAACCGGCATACTCTGAGGAACTGTTTTCTGGACCCTTCCCACAGTCACAAACCACTTGTCCGGTTGCTGCTGAGCAATTTTCCGATGCCCAGGTTTTCCACCAGTCACAGTCTGTGGGTGATGATGACCTTCTTGACGTAGTGGAAGTGTGTAAAGAGGTGTCCGACGATGAGGAGACATGGTTGTCAGACAGTGGGGAAGTTGTTGTCAGGGCAGGAAGTCCGAGGGGGGAGCAGACTGAGGGATCGGAGGATGATGAGGTGACAGACCCAAGCTGGGTTGAGAGGCCGGGTGAACACAGTGCTTCTGAGACGGAGGAGAGTCCTCGACCTGAACAGGTTGGAAGAGGCAGTGGTGGGGCCAGACGGAGAGGCAGGGCCAGAGCTGGTGCATCAGCGCCACTGTCAACTAGTGAAGCTCCCGTGGTGAGGGCTCTTGCGGCGAGGGCTAGATCTTCAGAAGTGTGGAGGTTCTTTAAGGAAACACCGGATGACCGACGGACTGTGGTGTGCAACATTTGCCAAACCAGGCTCAGCAGGGGTTCCACCACTACTAGCTTAACTACCACCAGTATGCGCAGGCATATGAATGCTAAGCACCCCACTCAGTGGCAACAAGCCCGTTCACCTCCGGCCGTGCACACCACTGCTCCTTCCCCTGTGTCAGCTGCTAGTCAGCCCCCTGCCCAGGACCCTGGCCCAAAAACCCCATCGTCGCCTCCACGATCCTCCACAGCATCCACCAGCGTTCAGCTCTCCATACCCCAGACGCTGGAGCGGAAACGCAAATATAGTGCAACCCACCCGCACGCCCAAGCCCTTAATGTGCACATCTCCAGATTGCTTAGCCTGGAGATACTGCCCTATAGGCTAGTAGAGACCGAGGCCTTTCGCAACCTCATGGCGGCGGCCGCCCCTCGGTATTCGGTCCCCAGCCGCCACTACTTTTCCCGATGTGCCGTCCCAGCCCTGCACCAGCACGTGTCAGACAACATCATCCGTGCCCTGACCAACGCCGTTTCTGACAAGGTCCACCTGACCACGGACACGTGGACGAGTGCTGCCGGGCAGGGCCACTATATATCGCTGACGGCACATTGGGTTAACTTGGTGGAGGCTGGGACCGAGACTGACCCTGGGGCTGCTCATATACTGCCGACGCCGAGGATTGCGGGGCCTACCTCGGTCCAGGTGTTTCAGGCCTACTATGCCTCCTCCTCCTCCCACCCCTCCTCCACCTCCTCCTCCGAACTACCATCCGTGGGCACGGCGCCATCAGTCGGTAGCTCTAGGCACAGCAGCAGTGCCGTCGCTAAGCGACAGCAGGCGGTGCTCAAACTGCTGAGCCTAGGCGACAAAAGGCACACCGCCCAAGAGCTATTACAGGGCATCACGGCGCAGACTGATCTGTGGCTGGCACCGCTGAACCTCAAGCCGGGAATGGTTGTGTGTGACAACGGCCGTAACCTGGTGGCGGCTCTGCAACTCGGCAGACTGACACATGTGCCATTCCTGGCCCATGTGTTAAATCTGATAGTGCAGCGTTTCCTCAAGACATACCCCAATCTGTCTGATTTGCTCACGAAGGTGCGCCGCATCTGTGCGCATTTCAGGAAGTCCAGCCCAGATGCTGCCACTCTCAGGGCAGCGCAGCGCCGCCTCCAACTGCCCGCTCACCGACTGTTGTGCGACGTGCCCACGAGGTGGAATTCAACACTGACCATGTTATCCAGAGTTTACCAGCAGCGCAGAGCGATTGTAGACTGCCAGATGTCAACTTCCACCAGAACTGGTAGTCAGGTCAGTCAGCTTCCTCAAGTCTACAATGAGGAGTGGACGTGGATGTCTGATATCTGTCAGGTGCTGAGTAACTTTGAGGAGTCAACACAGATGGTCAGTGGCGATGCCGCCATCATCAGCCTCACCATCCCGCTGCTTGGCCTGTTGAAAAACTCTCTGGTCAGCATGAAGTCGGAAGCTTTGCGCTCGTCACAAGAGACGGGGGAAGAATATTCCCTTGTTGATAGCCAAAGCACCCTGAGGTCTGTTTCTCAGCGCATATCGGAGGAGGTGGAGGTGGAGGAGGATGAGGAGGAAGAGGAGGAGAATGTTGGCGAGACACAAGAGGGGACCATTGTTGAGTCCTTCACTGTTCAGCGTGTATGGGCAGAAGAAGAGGAGTTGGAGGAGTTGGAGGAGGAGGAAATGGACAGTCAGGCCAGTGAGGGGAGTGAATTCTTACGCGTTGGTACTCTGGCGCATATGGCAGATTTCATGCTAGGCTGCCTATCCCGTGACCCTCGCGTTCAAAGAATTTATTCCAGCACCGATTACTGGGTGTTCACTCTCCTGGACCCACGGTACAAGCAAAATCTTGCCACTCTCATCCCTGCAGAGGAAAGGAGTGTGAGAATGCATGAATACCAGCAGGCCCTGGTGCACAAGCTGAAACAGTATTTCCCTTCTGACAGCGCTAGCGGCAGAGTGCGTAGTTCTGCGGGACAAGTAGCGAGGGAGAGTAGGCGAGCAGGCAGCTTGTCCAGCACTGGCAAGGGTACGCTTTACAAGGCTTTTGCCAGCTTTATGTCACCCCAGCAAGACACTGTCACCTGTCCCCAGTCTCGGCAGAGTAGGGCTGATCTTTACAGAAAGATGGTGAGGGAGTACGTAGCTGACCATACCATCGTCCTAAATGATCACACAGCTCCCTACAACTACTGGGTTTCAAAGCTGGACATGTGGCACGAACTGGCGCTGTACGCCTTGGAGGTTCTTGCCTGCCCTGCCGCTAGCGTCTTGTCCGAGCGGGTTTTCAGTGCAGCTGGTGGCATCATCACCGATAAGCGTACACGCCTGTCGACTGACAGCGCTGACAGGCTGACGCTTATTAAAATGAATAAAGGCTGGATTTCTCAGAATTTCCAATCTCCACCAGGTGAAGGAAGCTCAACCTGAATAATTGATCCACTCCTCCTCCTCCTCCTCATTTTCCTCCTTCTCCTCCTCTTTGTACAGTAAAGCAGAGGAAAATGGCTATTTTTTGACAGGGCCCACTGGCTCTTGCTATACTTCATGCATTTAATTTTTCTGGAGGGCCACCTACCCGGTCCTCTGTTTGAAACAATTTTTGTGAGTGCCACATACAGGCACTCAATCTATTCCATTTTTCTGGAGGGCCACCTACCCGGTCCTCTGGTTTGAACAATTTTTGGGACTGCCACATACAGGCACTCAATCTATTCCATTTTACTGGAGGGCCACCTACCTGCTCCTCTGGTTTGAAGAATTTTTGGGATTGCCACATACAGGCACTCAATCTATTCCATTTTACTGGAGGGCCACCTACCTGCTCCTCTGGTTTGAAGAATTTTTGGGACTGCCACATACAGGCACTCAATCTATTCCATTTTACTGGAGGGCCACCTACCTGCTCCTCTGGTTTGAACAATTTTTGGGACTGCCACATACAGGCACTCAATCTATTCCATTTTACTGGAGGGCCACCTACCTGCTCCTCTGGTTTGAAGAATTTTTGGGACTGCCACATACAGGCACTCAATCTATTCCATTTTACTGGAGGGCCACCTACCTGCTCCTCTGGTTTGAAAAATGTTTGGGACTGCCACATACAGGCACTATCCAAATTAAATTGTCTCCATAGCAGCCTCCACACGTTGTCTCCATTGCTACCTCCAAAAGTCGTCCATATAGCTGCCTCCATACATCGTCCCTTTATCAAACGAGGTGTGTCAGGCAGAAATTTGGGTTGTTTTCATGGATTCCACATCAAAGTTGTTAACTTTGTCGCCACCCTGCTGTGTTATCCACAAAATATACTGGCAAACTTTTACCATTTAGGGATATTATTTCAGCGCTTCTTGCGCATCTGTTTACATTCCCCTCACCCGGCATATCCTAAACTTATAAGAACGCTACTACACTTGATCTTATACAAAAGGTTCTTAGAAGTGCTGTTTGGGGAGTAGCCTAGAGACAGGGGCTTGGATTGGCGAAAGCTCGCCTGGCAGCGGAACGCCAGCTCCATGCGCATCATGCGCTTCTTGCGCATCTGTTTACATTCCCCTAACCCGCCATATCCCAAACTTATAAGAACGCTACTACACTTAACTTGGTGCAGGCTGGGACCGAGTCTGACCCTGGGGCTGGTCATATACTGCCGACGCAGAGAATTGCGGGGCCTACCTCGGTCCAGGTCTCAAAGGCCTACTATACCTCCTCCCACCCCTCCTCCACCTCCTCCTCCTCCGAATTACCATCCGTGGGCATGGCGCCATCAGTCGGTAGCTCTAGGCACAGCAGCAGTGCCGTCGCTAAGCGACAGCAGGCGGTGCTGAAACTGCTGAGCCTAGGCGATAAAAGGCACACCGCCCAAGAGCTATTACAGGGCATTCCACATCAAAGTTGTTAACTTTGTCGCCACCCTGCTGTGTAATCCACAAAATATACTTGCAAACTTTTACCATTTAGGGATATTATTTCAGCGCTTCTTGCGCATCTGTTTACATTCCCCTCACCCGCCATATCCTAAACTTATAAGAACGCTACTACACTTGATCTTATACAAAAGTGCTGTTTGGGGAGTAGCCTAGAGACAGGGGCTTGGATTTGCGAAAGCTCGCCTGGCAGCGGAGCGCCAGCTCCATGCGCATCATGCGCTTCTTGCGCATCTGTTTACATTCCCCTCACCCGGCATATCCTAAACTTATAAGAACGCTACTACACTTGATCTTATACAAAAGTGCTGTTTGGGGAGTAGCCTAGAGACAGGGGCTTGGATTGGCGAAAGCTCGTCTGGCAGCGGAGCGCCAGCTCCATGCCAAGATCCAACTAACATAGTTTTAACTGCAGCACCTTTAATCTACTACTAGTTCACTGCCTCCATACATGGTCCCCTTATCAAACGAGCTGTGTCAGGCAGAATTTTGGGTTGTTTTCATGGCTTCCATGTTAACTTTGTCGCCACCCTGCTGTGTAATCCACAAAATATACTGGCAAACTTTTATCATGTACCGATATTATTTGAGCACTTCTTGCTCACCTCCTTTGGTTCCTCTCTGCCACCCATTGGTTTGAAGCCTGAGTCCATTTAGGGTATGTCGCCATGACACTCTCTAGCCTGCTGCCGCTGCCTCTGCATGCCGTCCCCTATAGTGTCAGGGTCAATTATTGCATGTTTTAGATACTATCTAGCTTCATTCTGTCACTCTGTCATGGCCATGCTGTTGCCCATAATTTTGGCATAATGGTGCGTTTAAGCAGCCTCAGAGGCATCCATGCATGCTGCCCCTGCTGTTTCCTGTCCATTTCCGTGGTGTTTCCATCCTTTTCTGAGGTTCCCAGGTGTTTGGCCAAGCTTCCCTGTGCAGAGCCTTGGTCCCCTTGAAAAATGCTCGAGTCTCCCATTGACTTCAATGGGGTTCGTTATTCGAGACGAGCACTCGAGCATCGGGAAAAGTTCGTCTCGAATAACGAGTACCCGAGCATTTTAGTGTTCGCTCATCTCTATTTATTATATATTCCTCATTCAGACTCAGAATTCTGTGTGGCGTTTGCGTAGCATTTGCACTCAAGTGGCATTTATGTCATGTTTACCTTGCATTTGCATGGCGCTTGCATTGCATTTGCGTTTATGTCTGTGTGGCGTTTGCGTTTACATTTGTTGCCTTTACATGGTGTTTGCATTTACATAGCATTTGTGTGGCGCTTGCGTTTCCATTTCCATGGTGTTTACACTGTGTTTGCATCACAATTGCATTTATATCTACTTGCCGTTTACATTGTATTTGCATTTATATTGCACGTACGTCACGTGTGCATTTACAATGAATTTACATGGAATTTACATTGCAATTGCATTTACATGGCCTTTACACTGTGCTCATGTTTCCATTGTGTTTGCGTTTCCATTGGGTCGCATAGCAATTTGTAGCATTGCGGTTTCATAAACACAATGTAAACGTTATGTTAACTGAATATTAGCAGAATGATCACGCAATGTCTGCCACTGATTGGACAGTATGAGAGAAGATTAGCATAACACACACCTCCAGCTCCAGTTCCAGCTCCTCCTCTCTGTCAGAAGACAGACTACAATGGTCAGATACTGGGACTTATATCTGTGCAACAGTGGGGATAGAACAGGACCCCATATCAGACTTCTGATTGGGACCCCCTACCTCTTAAAAAATACATATTTGTACTCACATCTTTGAGTTACAATCACACACATTTATATACTTGTATACATATACATACAGTTTTTCACTCACACAAATGTATTCAATATTATACACATACACACATTTAAACACTCATGTGTGCACACATTTATGAATAGATATATACACTAATACATACAGTATATACACATCTTATACACACTTACAGTATACATACTACCTATACACATCCCATATGTACACACGTAAAGAGGATATAAACGTCACATATATACACACATACAGCAAATAAACACATACATACAATACCATATACAGACATACAGTATATACACACGAAAGACTTAAACAGTATATGCTCACACCATATACACACACATTTAGAATATATACACATACATACAGTACCATATACAGACATACAGTATATATAAACGCATACAGTATATCTACAAACCATATACACATACATCATATACATAACATATAACGTACATAAAGAGCATATACACATCACAGATAACACATATTGTCCAAATACATTTCACATATTCATAGAAATACATGTATGAATGATCAGACCCATCATGGCCAAACACCATAGGGGTGCCTGCAAATATTGTAAAAAAAAAGAAAAGAACATTTTTAAAATTTCCAATAAAGTACAAATTATCAAAAAAGACATCTATATGTTGAAATCACAACCTTCCCATTTTGCCACATAAAATCTTTTTACAAAAATGATCGTACAGGTCTCTAGTATCAATGAAAATTTCAGCTTGTCCCATAAAGCAACTGCCCCATACAAAGCTCCATATGGTGAAGTATGAACAAGTTACAGGTGAAAATAAGTTCATTGACTCGTTATAACGTCAATACTTAAGTGCTGCCCAATGTAGTCTATAAAACTTTAAAAGTTAGGACTTTTTGGTGCTGAATAAGTGAATATGATTGGTTGTTCAATGAGACCCATAATACGGTAGACTAAAAGGGGACATTCTACACAAAGACTCCATCCAGCTTAAGGCCAGCTCTGTATATATGCTGTCAGTTTTTGGTTCATGTCCACCTTACCGTAGACACAGAGAGGGGGTAGACAAAAGTGTCTGACAGTGAAACCATTCTTGTTGCTCTTAAAAATCTTTTAGAGCTCCAATTTTTTTTTCAATTATTCTTGTTTCCTACAGCAGTTTATAACTTAGTTTTGCTCTCAGATTCCCACAATGGGGGGGATTTATTAAGTCCAACCTATTAATCCTACATTATACAGGCGGTCCCCTTCTTAAGAACACTCAACTTACAGACGACCTTTGGATGTTGGCAATTTACTGTACTTCAGCCTTAGGCTACAATAAACAGCTGTAACAGTTATCAAAGGTGTATGTAATGAAGCTTTATTGTTAATCCTGGTTCTGATGACAATCCAAAATTTTTAAAATCCAATTGTCACAGAGTTTAAAAAAAAATCTACCTTGGGTTACAATGATAGAATAAACAGTTCCGACTTTTATACAAATTCAAAATAGAAGTATAAAAAGAATGGATGGCACTCACCAATCTTCAGTAGCACTTTTTCTATTATTTATTGAATCAAGGGAAGGGGGTGAAAAAAATCTACCTTTGGTTACAATGAAAGAATAAACAGTTCCAACAAACATGCAAATTCAACTTAAGAACAAACCTACAGAACCTACATATCTTGTATGTAACCTGGGGACTGCCTTGTATAGTGTTGACCCGAAGACAAAAAAACCTGAAAGGTGCCAATTGGCTCAAAGAAGGGCAAAATATCTTCCTGACCCCTAAGATGGTGGTCATCGCTGGATAAACAGAAACTACTAACAAAAAGTTTTATTCACATATGATGTGATAATTTTGCTCTCCATATAGGTATCCAGACCTCTCTTGAACATGTTCAAATATTTAGCCATAACAATTTCCTGGTAGATAAAGTTATATCTCTATATGGCAGTCATTTTTGTCTGAACACTTTTGACAACACCAAGTTGTCAGTTGTCAAATTGTCCTTCTACAAATGAACCATATGTATCCAACCTTATACTAGCGTGTCATAAAATCGTGCCTGGCCAACTTACTGAGAGGGCAGATACTTCTTTAGTACTTTAGACAACCTATGGCAAGATGCAGTGGCGTAACTAGGAGAGGCTGGGCCCCAAGACAAACTTCTGCATGGGCCCCCCCCCCCATCCCCTGAAAAAAATATATACATATTTGTACAAATATGTTTATACAATTGCACACATTTATATACTTATATCTCCTTCACGCTCTGTGCCATACAGAGCTACGAAGGTGTTTTCTTGGGTGTTTTGGGTGAGCGGGTCGGCGTTCGGGCAGGTGTTCGGGCAGATGGGCCGGCGTTCAGGCAGGTGTTCAAGCGGGCAGGCAGACTGGCAGCTGGCAGGAATTCATCCGGCACCAGTTTGGGCGGCTGTGCCAGGAGGAGGCCCGTCGAATGTGCCATATGGCGGGGAGGAGGTGGGTCATCCTTTGGCGCATTTCAACAAGGCTATGACTGTGCCTTCTGGTATGGGGAGAGCGCTTGGTCGCCTGTGCCGGCAGAGCGATGGAAGGAGGAAGTACAGACACAGAGGGAGGGGCCCAGAGGTACACATCAGTGAATTATGACCTGGCCGTGCGTCCCTGGGCCCCTCCCCCCAATGGGGCTGGTCGCGGTCGCACCCTCTGCCATCGCGATTGTTAGGTCCCTGGCAAGATATCAGCCTCAATGCAAGATAATTAGCAGTCATTTTTTAAATCTAAAAACAGTGTTTGTGTTCTAATCTATACCACCTTTTTTACATTTATTGGCAAAATTATTCTGCAAACTTAAAATGTACTTAAAATGTACAGCCGGGCACATATTGACACGTCTATTATGTTCCATACTGTATTGCAATCGTATAAAGGATCTTCCAAAATCTTAAGAAGATTCAAATAACGAGAAGATTTCAAACATTGGGGCAGATTTACTTACCCGGTCCTGTTGCGATCCAGCGGCGCGTTCTCCAACGAGGATTTGGGTCTTCCAGCGATTCACTAAGGTCGTGCGCCAGATGTCCACCAGGTGTTGCTTCTGCCCCGAGGTCCGTCGGAGTTCACCTGGTTCTTCACGGTGCAAGTAAGTGCTTGATTTTGCAACACACTTCGTTCTTAAATTCCACGGTTTTTATGAATTCGTCGGGTTTTCAGTTGGCCCCACCCCCATTTCTGTCATGTGAAAGCCGGCGCAATACGATCGTGTGCGCCAAAATCCCAGCGGAATTCAGAGCAAAGCAGAAAAAGTTGGGAAACCCGACGAAAAAGCCCTTAATAAATGAGCCCTATTGTATTTTTTTAACTTATGTGAAATTCTTTTTCAAAACTTTTGAAAAGAAAATCAATGTCACTACTATAGTTAATGAAAAGTAATACCTTTTTTTTTAAGTATAATATGCACTTTCTAGCAAGCGTGTCTTATAGTCTGCTGGCCCTGAGATCGGGTGAAGTGCTCACAATACATTTCGCCCAATCTCTGAGAGAGCAGAGCCACTGCACTGTTCTTTCCATCTCCTTGCTCATCCCAACATGAATATTACTGCAGGACCTAGAGCAGTGATGGCAAACCTTTTAGAAACAGAGTGCCCAAACTACAACATAGACCCGCTTATTTATCACAAAGTGCCAACACAGAAATTTAATTTGATTTATACTCCCTTCTCTGTCACAGTTTTCATTGATACCAGCTCCCTGAGGACACCAATAAAGCAGAAAATAGTCCCAGGTAGCACTGTCACTTTAAAATACCTCTGCACAGCAAGTCCTGGGCTGTCTGGGACTGCAGGAATATACCTGGAGTCATCTCTGGTGATGGCCTGAGTGCCCACAGAAAGGGCTCTGAGTGCCACCTCTGGCACCAGTGCCATAGGTTCGCCATCACTGACCTAGAGTGATGTCACATGCTTCCTGCATCACTGCAAAATCCTTAATCCCTCTCATGGTGCCAGGTGATGGACCAGAGAAGAAGTTGCAGGTGGGACTGGGTATTAAGAAATGTTATTTATGTATGTGAGGTCTCCTAGAAGACTATGTGCAACCACTTTCCAGTTTTTTGCCCACACACCTTTTAACAGCCACTTACAACCAGGCTACGTGCCAGGTGTTTCTGTCTTTTAGACCTTTTTTGGACCAAATTGAATCCTCCAAAATGCAAAATGCGAAACAAATTTCACTATTTTTGTTTCATAACTTTTTCTCGATAATAAGAAAACATTAGAAGAAAACATTTTGCCTGCCAACCTATCAATGTATTTTACTTTTTGATTGCTCCAAAACTTGAAAGGGTTAATAAGATGGGGGTCTGTAAAATTTAATACATTATGATAGAATAAGGTTGAGGCTAGTTTCCAAATATCACACACAGTGTCTCGTGCGCTAAAGTGTGTTTAATGAAAATAAAGGGGTTTATCACTTTAACTATTAACAGGGTAAGTATAAGACTCTAATTGGGTCAACCATATAATACATGTCTTTTAAAGTTTGGCATTCGTCGCCAAGAGCTGCAGGTTACTCGACCCCTGTGCAGCAAGTTTCGGGCCTTCTTGTTACATCCCATGTCCCTACTGTCTTCTGCTGGATGAGGGGGATGTACAGTCATTACTGTCTGTAGGCCCACCTCCATCATAACTACTTTTCTTTTAGTTGCTGGAGGGTTTAACAGGGTGTGTTTAATATAACTGAGCCTATTAAGGTTTTATACTTACCCTGTTAAAATTTGGTATAGGTGACTAAGCTTTTTAACTAAACTAGGAAAAATGATAATAATGGGGAGCAGGAGGACAGCGCCTTGCTTAATACTATTAGGCAATAAAATTCCAATAAATACGTCTGGGTAGTCACCTCTCACATGGTATCAGATATACATATACACATATAAACATTTCATTTTGCTATGTTCTAACCTGCATGACCCACAGGGTCCAGATGCAGCATCCGTGTAAGCATCACCACTCACCGGCAGCTACAGCAACGTAGCTAAAAAAAGCTGGAACGGCGCAGCAAAAGGCACTTTCCAAATAGTTTTATAGTAATGTGATTTAATTCTTATAAACTATACAAAGGGTTTCAGGCACCTTGCCTTTATACAAGAAATGCAGTATAACATATACCTCACACTGTGTTTCTAGAAAAAGGACAAGGTGCCAAAAACCCTTTGTGTAGTGTTTAAGAATTAAATTGCATTACTATAAAACTATGTGGAGAGTCTATTAGGTTGTGCCATTCCAGCTTTTCTTTCTTGCTACGATGCTTTTTAAATAAAGTTTCTGATCAACAATCTAAAAGGATGTATGTATGTATTATAGGTTATTTCCATCGACAGTTGTAAGACATCTTTTTTATTATATAAACTATTTCTCATGAAATATCTTTATATTTATGTCTATAAATGTTGCATAGTAAATATAATTCTTTATTTTAAATTTCAAACATACAAAAATTATATTTTACAAATGAAAAAAATGTATGATTTACAATTGTTATATTGACCCGCTTAAAAATCCTTCACCTCCTCCTTCCACCAACAGTTCTCAATCTACCACTCGATTCATATATAATATATACATGCAGTCTTGTTATGTACAAGATAGGTTCTGAAGGTTTGTTCTTAAGTTGAGTTTTCTATTTTGTAGTCGGAATTGTAGAATTTATAATTGTAGCTCCAGACAAATTTTTTTTTGGTCTCTGTGACAATTGGATTTTAAAAATGTTGGATTGTCATAAGTATTTAATAACTGTTACAGCTGTTTATTGTAGCTTATATCTCTCATTCTAAACTCTTTGAAGGAAACATCCTTCTCCTATCCTGTACATATCTCCTAATTAGTGGGGCTTCTTTTCACTGGCACTTCTGTAATATTATTATTATTATTGTTGCAAAAATAATAAATACTGCTCTTCCAGTACCTATATTCCATAACAGATTACCCTTTAGTATATTATAATCACTAATATGCACAGATTTGGATTGAGAGGTATCTCCATATCATATGCCTGCTGCAAGTAATTACGATTTTATAATCCGGCTCAAAGAATTCCTTTAGAGAGCCGATCTAATCAAATTCTATTAAAATTTTTGTTTCACAAATGAGTGCATTCTAAAGCACCATTAAAGTATCATTTTAATCGTTTTCTGGGAAGAATTATAAGTTTTCATAACAACTCACCTCTAAAATGTTACTGAGGTGGGCGGATATATTTCATTAGCACGTGGACATCCCATTCTCAGTGACTTCACAAGCTAGGAGGTGGGAGGAAGAACCACCATTTATAAATTATGGGCCTATGCGAACGAACATGGTCAGTCATCTTGAGACGCCAAAATAACACCTGGAAGACTGCCCAAAGGAATTCTTAGCTGGTTCTCACAGCAGTGAATAACTGCAAATATTTCATTAATAAGGCTATTCATTTTAATCCCTTTGTATTTTGTAACTGTTCATGTATGTGTCATATGTATATTCATTTTAACCTTTTTACAATTGTATGTTTTATGTATGCTCTGTACTTTTTGTATATTACATTTTAAAACTTAATACGTATCTGCTTATCTAAGTTTCTGAAGAGAAAGTACTACTAGGATTAATTTTTAGTAATTGTATAATTTGTCATCTGTAACTGTCTAAATTGTTAAGGGATTTATGTAGACAGGGACCTACTTGCCTTTTAATATTAACTATTAATTTAAAAGTGGGTGGGGGCAGCGAGATAAGTGTGAGTTTGGAGTTTTTGTCACATGCCCTATCACTAAAGAATCATATCCACAAAATTATAATAATAAAACTAAAATTCCTTTCACTTGAATCAAAATGCAAAATGATAACCTGTCTAGGTATCTGTAATACATCCAACTTAATTTTTGGTTTTCTACCATGACGTGTAATTTGTAAGCAGATTATCTGAATTTTTTTTTAAAATCAGATCCTTTTTATTAAAGTTTTTCATAACAAAAATACAAGAACATACAACTCCCCCAACCACCCCACCAGCCTTTACACACAGTTTACAAATGTTATACATTATAGGTATTATATCCACCTCGCAGGGTGCAAGGGTACATGCCAGAAAAGAAGTAGATAGTAAAAGAAATAGTACAAATACAGATGTCTCAACTATACAGCTATTCGCACTTATACAGTAAAACCACTTCCCCCCAATCCTATCCTATCCCTCAATAGAGTCCCAGACCCCAGACCCGGTTCATCGAGCAAAGGGGCCCGTAGCTTCTCAAACTTAGAGGCTGGGTTTCACCTCATATATACTGCTTTCTCATTGAACAGCATCACTTCAACTTTATTTAGAAATTCTTTCGTGGTAGGGGCTATCGGCTGTATCCACCTTGTTGCTATCGTTTTACGTGCCACATATGTGGCACAGTCTGTGTACTGCTAATTTCCCAGTCCCGTCTATTGGCATCTCATCCATACATCCCTGGATACAAACTAGAGCATTTCGGTGGAGTGCCATACCATACACTTTATCAATAATATCTAGCACTTTCATCCAGAATACATGTAGACTATCCAAAATTTTAAATGAAAATCATTTGCCATAATGCTACTCTCCTTACTGTGGGTATAGACAACTTCTGAGTTAGTTCTAAAGAAGCCATGTCCACTGATTACTGTTGGACATTATAAGTGTTTCCTATAAAAGGTTATTTTGCATGGAATTGACGGGATTATTCCTTTAAAGATATGTTGTCAATAAATTATAGATGTCCCTACTATGGGACCCGCACCAATCTCAGTAGCAGGACCGTGCTAAACATAGAGTGTGCCACGTATGCATATAGTGTTGGCTATTTTTGCTGCTCCAATAGAGTTGAATGGAGTAGAGTCAAGACTCTATACTCTCAATGTATGGTATTAGTTAGGAAAGCTGTTATCCCTACATAGACGCTTGGAACCATGTGTTCCGCATGTTCAGGATTATGGTTCCATGATCATTGAGACACCTGGAACTATAATTGTTATACGTTTAGTAGAAATATCCATTTACATTACGTACCTATCAAAAGAGGTATGGCATGTAATATTGACACTATTCAAGGCTTTGGTTCGATCTCACCTGGAATATGCGGTAAGTTCTGGGCATCAGTTTGTAAAAACAATACCCTGGAGCTGGAGAGGGTAAAACGAAGCACCACAAAAATGATAAGGGGCATCAAGAGTCTCAGTTATGAGGAAAGATGAAAAGAAATAGATTTGCTTAGTCTTGAAAAGAGACGACTAAGGGGTGACATGATACATTTAGTAACGTGTTCCCTTACATCCCTTTTTTTCGTCCCATCCCTTCCCTCCTTGGTTGAACTTGATGGATATACAGAGTCTTTTTTTCAACTGTTATTACTTTTAATGGTGGGTATGTTAAAAAAAAAAGCCAATATACAACCCAGGGTTCACAATATTCATTGTAAAAATATAATTAAAAGAAACAAAAATAAAAAAGGACTATATATTAAAACAGATCCTTTAAGAGGCAATATACACTTAATATAACCTTGCTTCAAACCAACCCTGGCCCACAGTCACACAGTGAACATTAACCTGGTTTGCTTGCCAAGACAGTGCAAAGAAAAACCTTCACATAATCATTTCCAAACATTAAAATGACTCCATTGTCATTATAGCTGAGAGATTGAATTCGCCTCATCAAAGCGGAGTATGACAGGTGACTCAATAGGATGGTGCCAAGCGGAGAGGCAAGAAGATTAGCAGGGCACTGATATCATTATTTCCGCCTATCACAGATTCGGCAGGGAGGCAATTGTAATTTCTGGGCTTATTAGTCTGCATTCGGAGGAAAAAGCCGAGTGATAAACCTCACTCTGACAGCTAGGCATTTGTGCAGCAAGTGCTGTCATAGTGACACTTACAAAATGCCAATGTGGATATGTCCTTATAATCCTCACTAATAGAGGTTAAAGCATAGCACAAAGGCATGCTTATCAACAATCAGTCCACTAATAGCATTTGCATTTTTACTGTTAAATATAGTAATTAGAATGTTAGTTTTTAAGTTGAAGCAATTAATGTTGCAGGGAACACATAACATTTTTTGACAGTTTTATGAGACTTGCATTCCATGATTTAGCGTTAAAATTCTGTCAATGGCAAAATGTTGCTTTCTGCTGGTTAATGTTTGTAATTAGTCAAGTAACTATGATTATAGGTCAATGGTGTCCTAATCATAGTATGTACATGTAACGCATTATGTAATGCTCTTAGGAATATTTCTGAATGGTAGATGGTTACTTGTTACACTAGGCCAGTGATGGCGAACCTTTTTGAGACCGAGTGTCCAAACTACAACTAAACCCACTTATTTAAATAGAAAGTGCCAACATGGTAATTTAAGCAATAACATGTTACTACCTGTTTTGTCACGGTTTTTAATTGTATCTGGGTCCTGAGGACACCAATACAGTTGAAAGAAAGAGGAGAAATTCAGATTACCTTTGTAGCTTCCTTCCAGGGTACCCCGAAGAGGAAGAATAGTGGGGCCCATAGCAGGAGCTCCAATAATAATGCAGCCTTGTCTGCACCTCCTGTAGTCCCAGGCAGCTAACAATGTGTAGCTTTAAAATAGCACTAATCACAGCACACTCAGGGTGGCCAGGGACTGCAGTAGGAGGTTTTGAGTCCTGTCTGGAAGCCCTGTGAAGGGGTGATGGCCTAGGTGCCCACAGAGAGTGCTACGAGTGCCACCTCTGTCATAGGTTCACCACCACTGCACTAGGCCATGAGTCTTAGGACATTAAAGGGAACCCGTCATCATAAATTGGCCTAATAAACCACTACCAGTACATTATTAATCAGCTGAGCAGCTTCAAAATGATGTTTCTTTGATGGCCTAGTGTGGTAACATCATCCAGAAAATCAACTTTGAAGCAAGATGTAAATTGATTTATGAAATCAAGGAGGTGGAGAGTTTAACACTGAAGTCGGCTTTCCCTGCCTCTGAACTCCCCTTTCACTGTAATTGATGGTCCTGTGTCCAGGGACATCATTAACCAGATCTCATAAAATTCGGCGCATGATCAATCACATGCATCAATCGCGTCACTGAATTTATACAACAAGTTAACACCTGATTTTAAAGTTGATTTTCTTGATGAGGTGACCAAACTGGGTCATGAAAGAGACATGATTGTGAAGCTGTTCAGCTGGTTGACAACGTGCTGGTTATAGTTTAGTAGGCCAATTTCTGATGACAGGTTCTCTTTAAGCCTAATCATTGTTGGAGGAACAGAGGCATACCCTTCACAAACCAAAATCAGGATTAATAAAAATCCTTGGTAACCAACCTATTCCAAAATAAAATATGTCTATACTTTATACATAAATTTTTACACTTGAAAAGTTTATTTATTAAAGTGTTTGCGACAGTTTTGTGTCTGACTTTGCACTAGAAAGAACATCTTTGGAGCTTGTACATATATTTATAAAGTGTCTGCAGTTTTGTGTCGCGGCTGCTCTGTGTCCGACAAGACAGAAAAAATGTGCTCCTAAAGGGTCTTGTTACTGCTTAGTCAGACCGTGAGCCATAATACTGTCCGACGCGCGCCAAAATTCTTCAGCATGAAAAAAGTGCACCAATAAAAAAGGTTCAGAGCAGTGCAGGGGGCGCCAGATTCATGAAGAATGTGCACCACAATTCATGAATCTGGTGCACCCTTCACACTTCACCAGATCCCATCTGGAATCCACAAATAAAGCTTCTTGAAATAGATAATTGGGGTATCATTTTAGCTTTGAAATTCCCTCCAAAACCCTCCATAGAATCTTGTGAATATACCCATATTCTCAGCCATACAAAAAAACATTTTCTTTCTCTAATTCCATCTCAAAGCACCGTGTTAGCCTAAAACCTGCTCCAAAAAGAGTGGACTATAAAGGAGCTTATAGTACCTTTACCTCACCCTACTGTAACAGAGACCTATTCTCTACTTACACTCTAAAAGGGAACCTGTCAGCAGAAATTGATCTAATAGACAGCTTACAGTATGGGTTAAAAATTGAATCACATATTTTAAGCCTATTTGATTTGCCAGGTTTTTATGGAATATGGCCCTTTGCCCCTCTTCATGAGAAGGCACCTGCTACTCTAGTGGGGCTTGTGGCCCACCTATACCATGGCTCATGCCCACTCCTATCTTTTCAGATTAATTCCTCATTAGGATTTTGTAGCTCCAAGTGCCTCCAAGTTTCCTCTGATGCTAGAGGTGTAGTGGACTTATTCAGGTGTGCCACTTCTTTGAACAAGGTGTGCTAATGCTTGATTCCCAATTTCTAGAAAATATCAATTACCCCAGGGAGAACACTTTTATCATTCACAAATACTTCATTTGCAGGGCATCTCTGCTCAGACTGTGTTCTGGATGCTGTGTCCCCAGTTTGATCTCCTCCCTATGCAAGGCATGAGATGACCTTGGCCAAAAATTTCATAAAATAGGGCTTAGTATTTGTGCATTAATTTATTAATCTTATACTGTATCTCTTGTATTTTAGTGCAGAGTTGGATATTACAGTCCTTATCTGTCCATACATGTCTGCATATTGGGCATTATTGGTAGTTCCATTTTTTTGTATTCAGGTGACATCTGTCATCCTCCTGCTGGTCGGCAGGTGCACAAGGAGTCATAACCAGACCCACAAATCGATACAATTGATCTGTATGTCCATGAGAATTCATATTAATACTAGTTGGAAAGCTTCACTCTTGGAGGTGAAGACCAGGGTAAAAAAATTATGACATTTGAATAGATCTCTGCAGTGAGGGATGATATGATCAATCTTTTCCTCAAGATGGGGGAACTACTTCTTGACTACTTATGCTTCTCGAAGGCTTCAGTTGTTCTTTCCCTGGGGTTGGCCGGTTTATGCCTCCCCTTACTTATTGAGAGTCATGCACGTATTCCACACCTCTCTACCCCTTCTATTGTCGTTTTACGTTCACTATGTTTTCCAGTTATTGCAACCTTCTATGCTTAACTGACATAGACACAACCTAACCTGTATGCTTTTTGATGCCCCTGTGAGGGAATTTTGGGCATATCGTGCCAAGCTGTTTTCTCATTTCCTGTTTAATAAAACCGTATTGAATTTAAAATGTGAAGTTAAAATTTAAAGTTAAATTAAAAGTTAATTTGAAATCCTACCCCATATACAGATGCCCTTCCAGGTCTAATTATATATAGTGCCCCCCCCCCCCTAGTTTTATTAATATCCTGATCCAATATACAGCACCCCCCCCCATTAAAGATTTTCCACCTTTAGGTATAGTTATACACACATACACTGTACAGATTTCACCTACCCAGGTATAATTATGCACCCCACTCCTTCCCAGTAAGATTAAATAACATAAACAAATACCCCATATACAGATGTTCCCGTATAGAGATACACCATATTATATTTATATATACATATTATATTTATATAGCCCCCTAGTTATTTTATAAATATATATATAATACATGTGGCCAGTAGTCAAATAATAAAACAGTTACTCACATCTCAGTGCTCCCACACCATTAAAATTCGGGTGTCTGAATTACCCTGATCATAATCTAACATTCTGCTTCCCCCACAGGACTCTGATATCTGCTGCCTGAGACGAGAAGCTCATCTTGCCTCATGCTAAACCCCTTCAGACAGCTAATCAGAGTAAATTAGAGAATTGCTTATTTTTGCTTAGTGCAAAAGTTTTTATACTTCACACTTGTACTTCAAATTCTTTTTGCATTCTTTTTGTTTTTAATTGGGGACTTCTTTATCGTGTTCCATTGTTTGGATTGTAATGATCCTATTTGGTTGTACCCACTGCAGTACCTGTGGTTCTGTGACTTTATATGAGCAGGTCCTTAGGTCAGTGATGAGTGTTCTGCTGGTGGTCGGAGAAGCACACCTTGTTTATCAATAGTCCACTATGTGTTTATAAGGAGTGTGTAGACTTTATACGACTTGTTATCCTAATGTTTCCGTTTTTCTCACTGCATTATCTGTTTGTGAATTTGTAGTTCACTTTGAGCTGTTGAGAGCAGACCTATCTGCTGTGACTCACTGCTCTTCTATGCCTCTGCATAGAACTTTTAACCTGACACCTCATTGACCTTCTGTATTTAGTAGATATTTACTCTAGTGACTGCAGTGGGGGCACACACTTGAATGTAAGTGTGCTTGGCTTCCTGATTTTCCTTAAGTGACTCCAAAGTCAGCTTTGAGATATTATTGTGCCAGAGCCTGGGACCACTGCAATATTTAGGGCAATCCTAAACAGGCCTAGTCTAACTCTATTTAACAGTTACACCTGGGGTATCACTGAAATATAAGAAGGTCTCATGATTGAGTGATCATTGTATGGGCACCTCAATATCTATAGTGTTTGCTTAGCATTGTTCCCTTGTGGAACTGGGATACTGAGTGTACATCTGACCACTTAAAAGTTCTGCACTGTATTATACCTTTCCTGGGTTTACATTAGGATCTTTTGTATATGCCCACACTCTAAAATGTTGAAATATGTTAGTCGCCTGTAGTTGTGTTATAGAATTTTATGAAAAATTTGGTTCTGCATGGATTCTAATTTCCTGGCGTTTTATGGTAACTAAGTCAATAAACCGGGAGGTCATTTAGGGGTTTTCCAACTAAGCAAGCTAGGCCCTATCCACATGTTCCATGGGGGTCCCATCACTGAGACCCCTACCAATCAGCAAGTTAGGCCCTCTCATGTGGATAGGGCCAACTTGCTTTGTCCGAAATACGCTGCGACTGACCACCTGCAGCACTTTCTGGCATGATCTCGCACTTCATTTATGGGAAGACTAGGAGGCTCTAAAAAAGTAGTTATCCACCTGGAACACTGACACGGTCAAGGGGGACTGAGTCCTGTTGGTAGTAGAGTACCTAAGATGCAGATCACAAGAAGTATCCGCCAGTTGGCACCCTTCCTGGAAATCTAGAAAGCTGGAGGGGTTGGCCCTTCCTGGTTGAGTCAGGGCTCCAGGAGGGCAGCTACTTTTGGAAAGCCTCATGGTCTTGGCAGAAATTTTGCTGCGACAGTAGCAAGTCCACACTTAGCTGTATTGGCAATATATGAGTAATAATAAAAAAAAAAAAGAGTCTTAACAATGAAATGAAAAATATGGGCTCTCAGCAAAACATACAACACTGGGATTCAACTAGTAATTATTGGCCTATGAGGCATTTTAGCAGCGTAGTCTTTCCACTATGCAGCGGGTTCAAGAAGGCCACATACCATATAAAGAAGATGACACTATTACTTTTATTATATTTCTACCCTTCAAAACAAGCATATCCATGTGTCAATGTAAAATTGCACATTTTAAAGTGATTGAATAAGTGTCACATTAGGGAGACCAAGAATTGCACTTTCTAAGTAGATGTCACTAAACTTAATTTGTTTTGGGTCAATTGATATTATTTAAGATTATTAAACACAAAGATCATGGGTCACACATATACAATCCACACATGACGAGCGGCACTGAATAATATGTTTTTTATGTGTTTCTTGACTCTAATGTGTGCAAAACTGTAATTCACAAAGGTTACAGCTTTTATTTTATTTAATTGACTACAAAATACACATTGTGTAACATTTGTAACATCGTAACATTTTCCTCCTCCATGAAGACAATGTCTATATGAATGATATCTTGCCCATTGTCTATCTTGGGGACCGCACAGCAACTCCCTACACAATTTACATCTTATTACATTGATGACACACTGGAACAAGATGTCAAAATTACAATATTTATGCAGTACTTTGTTATCTTAGTTAATTGGCAGATAAGACATAGGTTACGATTTATCAGAGGTTTACAGCCATCTAGGGCCGCTGCTACGCCAAATGCCATTTTCAGATGATGTTTCAGGACATCTTCATATATTAAGTGACTGTAAAATTTCTCTTTTCTTCACTTATCTAATGTAGAAGCTAATCTGCCTTTAGAATGTTTATTGATGTAGTGATATGTGTATATTCCCATCAATGATTTATTGCTACATAATTAATTTGTAATAAATTAAGTGAATATGTTATAACACTGAATCCACAGATAGTCTGGAATAATATAATGTAATAATATGATGGTCAATTTACAATCCAAACTGTAACAGTGCACTATGACGCCAATTTATTATGTCTGGTCAGTCTAGTTTCTGGTATACAAGGCATGAATCTTGCACCATTATGATACCTTATGAGTAAAGTCTCTTATCTGTTCTTTTCCTTTTCTATGGAGATTTATGGGTCACCATCACAGGGATCCTCCGACACAAGGGGGGGGGGGGGGAGAACTACTATCACAGCTACTTTTAATAAATGGAGACTGACACAGTTATGAATAAAGATCTTAAATCTCAGCCTCCCTGGCTGTATACTTTTGGAAGTAAAAATAAAGATGGAAAGTATAAACACAGTGAATTCTCAGCTATCAGAGAGGGTTCTTTCTCTACATTATTATGTGATGATTTGTTGAAGCAACGGAACTGACAGCAAAGCAGAGAGGAAGAAAAAACAAGCAAAGTGTAAAACTCAAGATGGAATATTTTGGTAACCCAAAAAGAGGCTACACTCTGTGAAATCATGTAGAATGTAATTTCTCTCTAGGAAATGTACATTGACAGTGGGGGTATTACCAGGATTTGTATACCCACTGCACCTACTTTTTGCATGCAGTGCAGTCTCTTATCTGCTATACCCCTTAAAGGGGTGTTTCAATTACAGCAAACTAATGTTATTGTTTGTAATATAAAAAGTTATAGAATTTTCCAATAGACTATCTGTAATTCCTCATGGTTTTCTAGATCTCTGCTTGCGGTCCTTCAATAGAAAGTTTCTATGTTTACATCCAGTGGACAGAACTGGTGCACAGCTTGTTATAACACACAGCTCTGATTACTCTCTATGACATAATGAGTTGTGCACCTGTGTGACATCACACGACCATGGACAAATTTGAAAGTAAACATAGAAGCTTCCTATAAAATGATCGCAAGCAGAGATCTTTAAATCCGCGAGGAGTTAATACAGAAAGTATATTGGAAAATTGTTTAACTTTTTATCATAAAAACAATAACATTAATTTGCTGAAATAGTCTCTGCTACGTCATAAAGTCCACTTTCCCTGAAACCTACTCCCTTTCGCATTTAGGCATGCCATTTTCAGTCATTAACCCCCTTACCGACACGTGATGTAATACTACGTTACATGCCGGGTCCGGGTGCATGGAGAGGGCTCACGGGCTGAGCCCTCTCCATAGCCGGTAAATCTTTGCTGCATATTGTAGCAAAGGCTTACCGGCAATACCCGCGGATGGTGCTAGCACCAATTGCGGGTGTTAACCTGCAAAGTTGCCAGCGGGAAGGGGTTAAAAAGTCTAAAAACAATCTAATACAGGCAGTCCCCAGGTTACGTACAGGATAGGTTCTGTAGGTTTGTTCTTAAGTTGAGTTTGTATGTAAGTCAAAATTGTAAATTTTATAATTGTAACCCCAGCCAGAATTTTTTTGGTCTCTGTGACAATTAGATTTTAAAAATGTTGTGTTGTCATAAGAACCAGGAAGAACAATAAAGCTTCATTGCAGACACCTCTGATAACTGTTATAGCTGTTTATTGTAGTCTGGGGCTAGAGTACTGTAAATTTCCAACATCCAGAGGACCGTTTGTAACTAAGGGTAGTCTGTAAGTGGGGTGTTCTTAAGTAGGGGACCGCCTGTATATATCATAATAGTAATCTTCATAGTGCCATCATTTTCTGCAGCGCTTTACAAATCATAGGGGACATATACAAATAAAATACTACATCACTGAGTAAAAACAGTCATATGAAACAATAGGAGTGAGGTCCCTGCTCACAAGAGCTTACAGTCTATGAGGATGAGGGGGTAACACAAGAGCTTACAGTCTATGAGGACGAGGGGGTAACAGAAGAGCTTACAGTCTATGAGGATGAGGGGGAGACACAAGAGCTTACAGTCTATGAGGATGAGGGGTGACACAAGAGCTTACAGTCTATGAGGATAAGGGGGTGACACAAGAGCTTATAGTCTATGAGGATGAAGGGGGAGACACAAGAGCTTAAAGTCTATGAGGATGAGGGGGTAACACAAGAGCTTACAGTCTATGAGGATAAGGGGGTGACACAAGAGCTTACAGTCTATGAGGATGAGGGGGGGGACACAAGAGCTTACAGTCTATGAGGATGAGGGGGTGACACAAGAGCTTATAGTCTATGAGGATGAAGGGGGAGACACAAGAGCTTAAAGTCTATGAGGATGAGGGGGTAACACAAGAGCTTACAGTCTATGAGGATAAGGGGGTGACACAAGAGCTTACAGTCTATGAGGATGAGGGGGTGACACAAGAGCTTACAGACTATGAGAATGAGGGGGTGACACAAGAGATTACAGTCTATGAGGATGAAGGGGGAGACACAAGAGCTTAAAGTCTATGAGGATGAGGGGGTAACACAAGAGCTTACAGTCTCTGAGGATAAGGGGGTGACACAAGAGCTTACAGTCTATGAGGATGAGGGGGGGACACAAGAGCTTACAGTCTATGAGGATGAGGGGGTGACACAAGAGCTTATAGTCTATGAGGATGAAGGGGGAGACACAAGAGCTTAAAGTCTATGAGGATGAGGGGGTAACACAAGAGCTTACAGTCTATGAGGATAAGGGGTGACACAAGAGCTTACAGTCTATGAGGATGAGGGGGTGACACAAGAGCTTACAGACTATGAGGATGAGGGGGTGACACAAGAGATTACAGTCTATGAGGATGAAGGGGGAGACACAAGAGCTTAAAGTCTATGAGGATGAGGGGTTAACACAAGAGCTTACAGTCTATGAGGATGAGGGGGTGACACAAGAGCTTACAGTCTATGAGGATGAGGGGGACACAAGAGCTTACAGTCTATGAGGATGAGGGGTAACACAAGAGCTTACAGTCTATGAGGATGAGGGGGTGACACAAGAGCTTACAGTCTATGAGGATGAGGGGGTAACACAAGAGCTTACAGTCTATGAGGATGAGGGGGAGACACAAGAGCTTACAGTCTATGAGGATGCGGGGGGGGGACACACAAGAGCTTACAGTCTATGAGGATGAGGGGGTAACACAAGAGCTTACAGTCTATGGGGATGTAGAAAATGTAGTCCAAGCACACCAATATGCAGAAAATTGGTTTTTATTAGGACATACGGCCAAAATTCATGCGTGAACATTTTCGCTATTTTTCTGCTGACCTATGTGTTTGATAAAGGCAGCTACGCCAGCCGAAAACATTCACGCATGAATTTTGGCCATATGTCCTATTAAAAACCCGTTTTATGCATATTAGTGTGTTTGCACTACATTTTCTACGTATACTTTGGAGGTGGATCCCTAGTTCTCAAGCACCCTCCTACTAATCTGATGTGCACTAATACCTATTGACAAAAGTCGATGAGGGGGAGACACAAGAGCTTACAGTCTATGAGGATAAGGTGGGACCACAAGAGGTATAAGAGCTTGTATATTCTGCCATTATTTATAAGGGAACAGTATAAAATAATTTATTAAATAAAAATTCTGCTGCTTGAACCAGCCATCAGCCGCTATCTTATATACAAGGTCCAAGGTGAAAGTGACTGCAGCGAAGCCTGAATGAATGTGAGTATGATGAATATGGCAAATATATTTTAATTCAGAATTAAACTACAGTTTTGGCCAGGAAGGGGTAAATATCTCCTAAAGTTTTTTTTCTTTTTTTTTTCTCTATTGTGTGGACTTTTTTCAAAGACTGTGTGGACTGGTCTTATACCGTGAGTAGCTCCTTAAGGGGCAAACTGTGCACCACAAACAACTGTGTTTTTATGCTATCTCCTAAAGTTGTCAAGCCACCTTTGTAAAAAGTTTATGCACGATCCGCTAAGATGTGTTACTGGATTGCTTATTATCCCAAGGCTTCTTGAAAGTGAACCTTAATATACAGGAAATTACCTTCTTTAGGGGGGTTGCTTTGGACTTTTTCTTTACTATAGGCCCTCGGGTAGTATGAACATAACAAACAGTGTAGACTCCCCTCCCATGTGCACTCCAGTGCTCCAGTGTAGTGTGGTGGTTACTGCCACCTTGGTTTGTATACAGCGGCTCAGCAGTCACTTGGAGACAACATGTATCCCGTAAAGTCTCTAGCTGTGGTTTGTACACTGTACAGGATGAACACTGTTGATACTGTATCATCTGTAACTTTCTGTATGCTAACAGATGGGGCAGGGATGGGTGACCGAAACTGGAGCCAACAAGAGGGGGGGCACTGCTGGACCCTACAGGTTGGGGGGAACCTGGGGAATAGTGATCATAATATCATTGATTTTGTATTACGCTTTACTAAGAGCATTAGTGAAGGGGCAACCAACACTCTAAACTTCAGGAGGGCAAATTTTCAGCAACTAAGGGAAGACCTTAAAGGCATAGACTGGGATAATGTTCTCAAAGACAAAAGCCCCCCCCAAAAAAATGGGACTTTTTCTCATATATTCTGAAAAAGTCCTGTGAGAAACACATACCTTATGGGAAAAAGCATAAAAGGAACAAGAAAAACCCTATGTGGCTAACTAGTCTTGTAAGGAAAGCAAGAAGCGAGAAAGATAAAGCGTTTAAGGTGCTAAAACGTGATGGTAGCAATGAGGCATTGCAGGATTATAGAGAGAAAAATAAATCCTGTAAAAAGCAGATAAAGGCCGCAAAAATAGAGACTGAGAGAAATATTGCCAGGGAGAGCAAAAATAATCCCAAATTATTTTTCAAGTATATAAATGATAAGAAACTAAAAACAGAG
This sequence comes from Engystomops pustulosus, assembly GCF_040894005.1. NCBI lineage: Eukaryota > Metazoa > Chordata > Amphibia > Anura > Leptodactylidae > Engystomops > Engystomops pustulosus. The sequence goes on from NC_092413.1 coordinate 44,221,324, forward strand.
AGTGTGGGTCCCCTTAGAAATAACATGGGGGTCATGGTGGAAGGAGATGAGGAAAGAGCCAATCTACTGAATGTCGCCTTCTCAACTGTCTTTACCCAGGAAAATCCCCTGGTGGAAGACACAATGAGGAATAATGTTAATTCTTTTATAATGTCAACAGTTTAACCCAGGAAGAGGTACGGCGCCGCCTCGCAACCACTAAGATAGATAAATCACCGGGGCCAGATGGCATACACCCCCGGGTTCTGCATGAATTATGTACGGTGATAGACAAACCGTTATTTTTAATATTTGAAGATTCACTGAGGACTGGTTATGTTCCACAGGAATGGTGCATAGCAAATGTGGTACCAATATACAAAAAAGGATCAAATAGCGATCCTGGAAACTACAGACCCGTGAGTCTAACTGCTGTGGTGGGGAAAATATTTGAGGGGTTTATTAGAGATGCTATCCTGGAGTATCTCACTGAGCACAACCTTATAACCCAGCGTCAGCATGGGTTTATGAGAGATCGGTCCTGTCAGACTAATCTGATTGGTTTCTACGAGGAGGTAAGTTGAAGACTGGATCTGGGGGACGCTGTAGATGTTGTATATTTGGACTTTTCAAAGGCATTTGACACCGTGCCACATAAAAGGTTGGTATATAAAATGAGACTGCTGGGAATAGGAGAAAATCTGTGTATTTGGGTAAGTAATTGGCTTAGTGATAGAAAACAGAGGGTGGTCATTAATGGCACATTCTCAGATTGGGTTGATGTTACCAGTGGATTGCCACAGGGGTCAGTATTGGGGCCACTTCTTTTTAATATTTTTATTAATGACCTTGTAGTGGGTTTACACAGTCAAGTTTCAATATTTGCAGATGATACTAAGCTGTGTAAAGTAATAAATACTGAGGTTGATAGTTTAGCATTACAGAGGGATTTGTGGAAGCTTGAGGGATGGGCAGAGAAATGGTTGATGAGGTTTGATGTAGATAAATGTAAAGTTATGCACTTGGGCCATGGAAACAAAAAGTATAATTATGTTCTAAACGATCAATAACTTAGTAAAACTGAAGCTGAAAAGGACTTGGGGGTATTGGTGGATGGTAAACTTAATTTTAGTGACCAGAGCCAGGCGGCTGCTGCTAAAGCAAATAAAATAATGGGATGTATCAAGAAAGGAATAGATTCTCATGATAAAGACATAGTTTTGCCCTTATACAAATCCCTGGTCAGACCACACTTGGAATATTGTGTACAGTTTTGGGCACCAGTGTATAAAAAGGATATAGTAGAGCTGGAATGGGTGCAGAGGAGAGCAACCAGGATTATTAGGGGAATGGGGGAACTAGAATACACTGACAGATTAAAAAAATTGGGATTATTCAGTTTAGAAAAAAGACGACTGAGGGGAGACCTCATTACAATGTACAAATACCTGAACGGACAGTACAAGGATCTCTCCAAAGATCTTTTTATACCTCGGCCTGTGACCAGGACAAGGGGGCATCCTCTACGCCTAGAGGAGAGGCGATTCTACCATAACCATAGACAAAGGTTCTTTACTGTAAGAGCAGTGAGACTATGGAACTCTCTGCCGCAGGAGGTTGTTATGGCGGACTCTATGTACATGTTCAAGAGAGGCCTGGATGACTTTCTGGAGAGCAAAAATATCACGGGTTATGGGGATAAAACATTTATTTAATTCTTAAAGGTTTGACTTGATGGACTTGCGTCTCCTTCCAGCCTTATATACTATGATACTATGATGTATACACTATTTTTTATGTTCATACCCCAATGAGGTTTAAAGCAAATGTTAATCACGGACAATCCCTTTAAGGTAGCAGTAGAGGTAAAGTTTTACTTTTCCCTTCCTGGAAAACTTATTTCCATAATACTTTTGTTGAGTTCTGCCACATTTCGGTTAGTAGATCATCTTTAATGTTATAAAATTAAAAGATTAGAGTACTTAAGTTTATAATGGACTTAACCATTCTCCCTCTAGTCCATGGAATATATATAAGCATAGTATTGTGCCACTAATAGTATGGTACCTCCTGTAGTTTAGTACCCACAGTGGTGTATTGCCCGTTGAATTATACTGCCGCCTACAGCATGGTATCCTTGATTAATAGTCCCCTGCTTAGTTTTATAGGACCTAGAGAGCTCAACCACTGTTGTTCTTCAAGGTCACTCTAGATCAAAAATGTTTCTCCTCCTTCCACAACACTGAAAGAAGGATAAATTAAGACTCGGACGTGTTCCTGGTGCTTTCCAACTTCCAGGACTCCAAAGACACACCTAATATCCTCAAACTTGATGCAGATTTTGTTGAAAAAGCCCTTTATACCTGTATACATGCACATTATCTTTCTTTCCCAGACTAAAACCATTACAGTTTAGGCACACCTCTGCTATGCCCTCAATTTCAAAATGGTGTTCAGCTAACAAACGGCCACCTTTCTAATGTAACCAACTGCATTCCACAACAACATATAGACAAAGAAGTCACAATGTGCAATTATAGATCAATGCAAGGCCACTGAAAAAAGGGGACGCAATAATATCACTGCCGACAATTTAAAGAATGGAATGTACCACCTCATTTCAGCCTACAATGTGATACTTTATCAAGGTGGCTTGTAAATGAGAAATCCAGTGGTAGCCCTGTGACCAACAAATATGGCCCTCTAACAACTGTATGGATTTACACTGGCTACTCTTAGTTAAGTGAAATAGAGTATATACATAGATTTATGATATAAACTATACATATATACAACAGTAGTCCCTAAATATTAGTTGTATAGTCAGCTTGTGTAAAAGACCTGAATAGAACTTTTTGTGTCCTTATTCTCTACTTCAACAATCCTTCTGAATTTAGTGACTTGGGTTGTCTAATCTTCTCAGGTATAGGGTTGCATTGGAAACAATATATTTAACCTACTAACTAAATATTGGGAGAGCATACAGGAATATGAAACGCTAAAAGTAAACTGAGATCCATAAGAAAGATTATGCACAGTAAGATTTAGTATATTCATCTTAGGAAATTTCACTAAGCTCTTATTAGACCATCCAATTTCTGTCCCAATGCACTAAGAGTCAAAGGATCTGAGACGATCCCAATGAATGACTCAATGCTTGACTTTACTTGCATGGTGTCACCAGAATTAGTGGTTTTATTAATTACACTGTGCTTTCACTAAGTGTGGTTTCTTCATTAACATTTTGTAAGAGGCTGAACGCGTTTCAGAACACTGCAACTACAATAGCGCCATTTAGTAATGTTTTCCATTTAGTAAGATTTATAGAACTGTGTGTGGATTCATTGTAATGTGAGGGAACCAGCAACTGTGTGGTTTCAATCAAAGAGATTTATGGGGAGTACAGGAAATGGAGAGGACAATGCATTGTATTCGGAGCTAAGTAAAGCATTGTTTGTGATTATACACGCCACTTGAAATTCAACGAGAACAAACTAAGAACAATAACTGTGGGTTTTAAACTTTTAAAGCTCCAAATGCCCATCTTCCAGTGGGAATGTCCTGATAATGGATAATAGGTGCACATGTCTAGTTAAGACTTTCACCGATCAAGCTTCTTCTCCAATGAGTATTTAACTGTACAGTTTGTTTTGCTCTTCTTTTTCTTGTTTCCATTGCCTCCTTTGTATTTCTTCCTGCTCCAGCCCTTCTTAACCATTATCATGTTCCGAGCTGTGGCACTATAACTACACAAAAGCAGGAATCAAGAGCTCTTCGACAAACCTAATGCTGTAAACTTTGCACACTTAACAAGCTCTTCTTATATACAATTAAGGCCACGGATAAATATTGACACACTAGATTATTTTCTAAATTTGTTTTGTGGAGTGCCCAAGAAATCTGATGGCGCCGAGTCCTCCTTCCCGATAACTCCAGTTCTTGACTAATAGAAACAAATAAAATAAGGACTTCTGTCCACAATGGGTTAGCAACATCCATTGTTGGCTTGTACTAATCGGATTAAATTGGTTGCTAGCTCTACAGCTAGGATTCTAAACTCATTCCGAAAATGTTCACATCTCAAGGGGATGTGCCTTTGTTACTTTCCTCACATCCCTATTTACATCACAGAGATAGAAAGCAGCAAGTAGAGGCTTGAGATTACAGCAATGGCTTCTCACAATGCAGACAAAGACCATCGATGAGCAGTAGCGCGGGAATACAACACTGCAGCTAAACTCCATTGAGCGCTATTATATGGACAGTATTTACTGCCTTTATATTGTTGTTTGGGGAATTTATCAAAAATGAAATCACTGGTTTGAAAAAAAAAGGTTATTTTAGCAAATAAACCAACACAATAAACATTACAAACAAGACATCCAGGAATAGGTACACAATGAAAAAAGACACAAAAACAAACAGGCTTCCAAACCGGTTTGGTTTATACAATAGCGGCGCGAAAAATATTACAAAGTCTTGACAGGTTATGAAGTAATACAGGGAACGCTAGCTTTTTATGTGTATCGGTATTGTTCTGCTTTATTATTCAGGTTCTATTGGTTCTTGCATTCATATTAGATTTTACCACACTATGGAAGATGACGCCGTTATATAAATATATAGACAATAATCCCCGACAAAATGCCATGTAACAAGCAATTGCAGGTAAATGTAAAGCTTCTAAATATCCATTTATTTCCTTGCTTGAGTTATTTTGACTGCTGACCCATTTCCAGCGAGATGACACTACAGTATAACGGAGCGAAATGCGTTGTCATTGCCATGACAACAAAAGGTGAAAGTAATTAAAATAAGGTTGAATTCTACTAAAGTCATGCAATACACCAAAAAAACTAGTAAAGGCGTCAACGGCGCCATTAAATATTATCACCGTAGCCCGTACAGACAGCCATGAACCGCCAGTACATTTTCGCCTACAGTCTGATAATTTTCAAAGCTATTGGCAACTTGGGAATTTTGCTTCCTTATCACCGTGGCTCAGCTAACTTCACTAAAACTAATCAGTGCAGGAATCATTCATTCAAGGATTGCACGATCATGTCTTCTTTTGGCAGTGACAGCTGCCTGAGCCACATTAGCAATGCAGATCAGTCAGCCTAATAGGTTAATGCAGAACACGCGAAAATTAGGTTTAATCCCCAGTGAAATAATCTAACATTTTCACATTTCTTGATGTTGGGATAGAGACATTGCTGGTGACTCAATTAGGTATAATGTAGATCAAAGCAAATTTACCTTCTGGCTGAACCTTTACTGTAGTAGAGATAGGAGAATAGGAAGGTGGCTGATTAAATGTGTATAGCTGCTGGTGAAAGAGTCTGAAAAGCATGTGTGCATTGTAGAAAGCAAACACTGCTAATGTCTCAATGACCGTGACACTAAGCTTTATTATTCTCCTCATCATTTACGTCTTCTCCTGCAATATGGGCAATGACAGGAAAGCAATTTCATTCCATAGACACCAATATACTGTATGTGGCATTGTGTGAATTGTCAGCTCTGTGTGACAGCAGCATATGCAATTTTATGGGTTTTTTTAAATATTCATTGACTTGGGGAAAAATGCAGGGAAAAACATTTAAATGCATTTTTTTATATTTGGATTCATGGATTTAGTTTCAAATTGCCGTTTTAAAATATTTACTAAATTGTTACTTTATAAGTATAATGTATCTCAACTGTATCTTTATTGGAATAAATATGGTGAAGTGGAATTGATAGATAATGTATGACTGATTGACAGATTGATAATTAGAGAGGCATATAGGTAGAGGTGCAATTTCTTCTTTATAAGATATCTGCCATAAGTAGAGAAGGTGACATCGACATATATGAGACATCTAAATATAATTAAATAGCTAAATATCTATATGGAAATATCTACAAGGTCTTTTGTCAAGGATATGCAGGAGTTACTCGGTATTCCTCAGATATGAGCACTTTGTCATGTGTACACATATATACATATGCACATATATACCTACAAATTCACACACATATACATACACATATATACAGACACATAAATGCAAATACATACACATGCATATATATATATATATATATATATATATATATATATATACACATAAATACATATACATACACACATAAATATATATACACACATATATACACACATATACATACACATGCATGCATATATACATATACATGCATACATACATTCATATACATAGACACATATATATATATACACATGCATGCATATATACATATAAATGCACATATACATACATATACATAAATACATACACATGCACACATCTATACATGTACATACACACATATACATACAAATGCACACATATATACATATATATGCACACATACTGTACATAAATACACATGCACACACACATACATATACATGCACACATACATACATATACATACACACATACATATACATACACACATATATACATATGCATGCATACATACACACATGTTGCAAATTAGAAATAGATTACAGTCATTTTTGTCAATCAAGAAAGCAAATGACATCTGCAGTGACTTTGGCATGATCAATGGTCTGTGGTAGCAGGACGGCACTAAATAAAATGACAAGCCCACACTTGGCAGATTTCTGTGTTGTCTCCCTTACCCTGACATCTTAATACCTAATCCTCATGTGTGGTCAAATCAGTTTACTATAGACAACCAATCAAGTAATTATTCCTAAATTATATTTGCCCATCTCACATTGATTGGTTATTCTTTTCTTATGGGCTAAGCTCATTAATTCTAAGCAGCTTGCTTATTATGCCTTTCACATCATGCTCTAATTCAGACCCTATCTACTCACAACAGCCTGCTGATGTTTCAAGATGCCATGCTGAAAAGGGGGTCCCAGTGATCTATTGCATTGTCTTCTGCCGCAATTACAATTCACAGTACTGATTACCTTTGATGTGAAAACTAATGAGATAAGGCATGTTATCAAGGCAGACCTGATCGTCATCCCATTTATATCACGTTTGCCATCAGCAAATGACAAAAAAAAACTAATGAAGACGTATCTGACAGCAAGATGAGCTAGTGCAGAATTCAGTGTCTTGTCTGTGAGTGCCTCCCGTCCAGCCCATCACTTTGTGTGAAAGATGGTAAAATTAGCTTAATAATGAAAACACTTCACCTAAATGAACAAATGTTTACATTAAAATAACTTCATGATAAATGGATCTTTAAGATTTGATGCCTCATTGAGTCTAAACAGGGCTCTCTTTTTTCTGTCCTCAAAGTCACCTAGATGTTGTCCTCATACCATTATAGGTTGTCACTCATATAGTGTACTATGAGAGTGGTTTCCTGCACTCCTGGGCTCAGAGGTGTTGACTTGCCCTTGGATCCGTGAATCTGAGGTCAACCGTCTATGGGGTATGTATGTGCTCCCCAGGTTTACATGGATTTTCTTCCCGCATTATGAAGATATAATAACAGGAAAGTTTGGAATTAAGGTTGTGAGCCCTAATGAGGCGCAGCAGTGATGTAAGCAAAGACCAACCCTTGTTAAATATGTCACAATATTTGTAGGGTCACAAATAATATACTGACAATAGAACAAGGAAGATTTTACACAAGTAGATTTTGGTAACGATTTCTAAAAGATTTGTAGTGAGCAGACTGTCATTGTTGTCAATGACTATATAAGCAACCGTACTCCAAAGGAAGGTGCCGAAGCAATAGAGGTCCCTACAGTGCAATATCCAGAGAGGAAACTGTATTCCTTCCTTCTGTTTCCCAAAATCTTGATGCAAACTTTTACATAGACCATTGCTTCTCATCCCTGACCTGGTCATCTCACATCTTAACCCCAGCTTGTTTCTGATTAGGAATCTGTGCTTTCTGCCCCAACCTCCAGCCTGACTTTGTTTTTGTCACAAATCGGCCTGCCATGACTTTGACTAGTATCTGACTACTTCTTTGTCTAACCCTTTGTACTGGTGTGTCTCAAACATAGGAGTGCCATCAGGTTCATTTTGGCCACTTTAAAAGGAAGCAACTAAGGATATCCTTACAGAAAAGTCAAAATTTCTGTAAAGTGTTTAATGTTTGAATGATCCAAAGATAGAACATAGAAAAATGGAAGGTATTCCAGCACTGGTCTAAAAAAATCTTCAATGTTTTATTAGATTACATTAAAAAAGTGACTACGTACATGCAGGCAAGCTGGTCATTCCATGACCTGAAATGTGATTGGACCCACAGAACACACAGAACACTTAGGTGACGATGTTGACCCACAACCTAGTGCCTGTCTGTTACACCATCTAGGCCCCTGGATATCCCAACACCTTTCAGCTGATCACATTGTGGCTTGAGCAGTTTGTAATCCTATAAGTAAATATTCCACCCAGAAAAGACAATCACTACCCTTTCCCATGCTTCGAGATGAAGGACATTTTCCCACTGGGACAGCAAAAACCTTTGAGAAAACCTGATTTCCCCTCCATTACTGTTTATGGATGAGATTTCTGCAACTATCATGTATAAGGATTTCTTGCATAAAGCAATTTTCACTTTAATTTAATTGGGTATTCTCATCTGGGAATTGTTATTTCATAAAATTTATTTGCCACATACATACATTTCTTCAATTGGATGCTATAAAAAAAATACCTACGTAAAGATAATTTCCCATAAATGTAGTCATTTGGTCCCTTAACATAGGAGGACAGCTGTCCATGGATACGGCCATGCTGATCCACATATAGGTGGTATTAGCGGGTGTGGGCCCCTTGCAAGCCAAGGGCCCCTGGCCCTAAATGAAGATCTGCCATGAGTCGTTAAAGCGTAACTGTAAAGCTATAGTAATTTTACCAAATTATTATATGTGATTCCCCCATTGAAAATAACAGAACGATGCTTTCTTTGTGCTGCTTGTCGTTTTCTATCCAAAGTTATGGCATTTTCTGTTCTTAAAGTGTTTGACAAAAATCTTTCTCACCCAGAGGTGAAGTGGGCAGAGACTAATATCTGTCAGTCTATGCCCTCAGGCTGAGGCCAGTTAGCTTGCCCACAGTTCCAATGATGCTTTGTGTTCTCTCTCAAAATAATTTAGCATTAAATCCATTTAGTTTCTTACAAGTAAATCCAACGAACAGTGCAAATACAGGATGTATATAATGACTAGCCTGGCAGCTTACATCACATGGAGGAGCAGGGGACATGCACAGTGCACATACACGATGTATATGGTGACAGCGTTGCCGCTTCCATCACAGGGAGGAGCAGGGAAGATGTAATAAGTGGTACAAATCATTAGTACATGCAGTCTATAGCCTGTGCTGTGTGAGCACTAAGGGCTAAGGGTTAATAGCTTATCTGCACAGTACACAAAGTAATGATGACAAGGTGGGGGAGCGAACAGCAGTAGGTGCAGAGAGAGAGAAAAGTTCTGTAGAATCACTGACTGGGATGGAGGGACCGATAGGTAACAGGGGAAATCTTGTATCACTATTCTGTGCAGGAGAAATCTACATTCACAAATCCAGCTCTGCTTCATACACTGTCACATGACCTCCTCCCCTGTGAGTAGGGAGCAGCAGCTCCTCCACTCCCATGAAACCGACTCAGAAACAGGGAGAGGAGGCAGCTATTGCAGCAATGAGACAATCTGAGGGCTATAGCAAAGATACTACTGCATATTGGTAACAAAGATAATAGGCAAAGTTGTTTTACATCCCAAGAGCTATTAATTTGTGTAAAATTAAAACCTTTACAGTTGCTCTTCAAAGAAAAGAAAATCTATATTCACCTTCGGCTTCTTCTTCCTACCCCCACGGCTCAGTCTTCTCCTTCCAGTCCGGACGGAAACACTATGACGCGGCAATGTCGCAGGCCCATGACATCATAGTGTGTGAACACGCCGTGTGGGCAGGAAGAGGATAAGATGGAGCTGCAAGGAGAAGACGGGCCAGACAGGGCCAGAAAGAAGAAGCCGAAGGTGAGTATAGAGGTTTTTTTTTTCGAGAAGGCCCAGCTGTGGATATTTCATTTCATTAATCTCTGCTCTGGATATTCTGAAAAGGGGGGCCCTGAAGTAGAGAAGTAACGGGGGATCTCTGCAGTGGAAATTTTGTAAAAGGGGAGCATCTAATGTGGACATTTCATTAAAGGGAGCAGCTGATGTGGATATTTCTTTAAATGGGGCATCTGCTGTGGAGATTTCATTAAAGGGGAGCTCTGCTGTGGACATTTCTTGAAAGGGTAGCTCTGCTGTGGACATTTCTTGAAAGGGGAGCTCTGCTGTGGACATTTCTTTAAGAGGGGTCTCCTGCAGACATTTCTTTAAATGAGGCTCTGCCGAGAGCAGAAGATTAACCCCTTACCGATGCGTCCCAGTGCATGGAGAAGGCCTGAGCCCTCTCCATAGCTAGTAAGTCTTACTTACTAAGACTTACTGGTAACACCGCGATCGGTGCCGGCTTAAAAAAATGGGCGTCGCCATCTTGCCGTCACGTGACGTCATCGGGGAGCGGTGATCCATTGCAATGACAGCCTCGGGTCTTCCAAAGACTTGAGGCTGTCTCATTTTAATCCCTTCATTACAAAGTGCTATCACATCAAAATAGGGCCCAAAGTCGAAAATGGCACTTTTTTTGCCATTTTGAAAAATATTAAAAAATCAATAGAAAGTGATCAAAAGGTCACACAGTCCTAAAAATGATAGCAATGAAAACTTAATCAAAAGTCGCAAAAAAATGAGACCACCCACAGCTCCGTACAGCAAAGTATGAAAAACTTATTGGCGCCAGAAGATGGCAAAATCAAAAAAATATTTTTGTACAGGAGGTTTTAATTTTTGTAAATGTATGAAAACATTATAAAACCTATACAAATTTGGTATCCCCATGATCGCAACGATCCAAAGAATAAAGTAGACATGTCATTTTTGGTGCACAGTGAAAGCTGTAAAATCCGAGGCCACAAGAAAACGTTGCAAATGTGTTTTTTCACCATTTTCACTGCATTTGGAATTTTTCCCACTTCCCAGTACACGGCATGGAATATTCAATACTGTCACTATGAAGTGCAATTTGTTATGCTGACAATAATCCATCACACAGCTTTGTACATGGAAAAATAAATAAGTAATAGATTTTTGAAGGTGGGGAGTGAAAATTAGAAATGAAAAAACAAAAAAAAAGGCCAGGTCGTTAAGGGGTTAAAGGGTGGTTCTGCTGTAGATATTTCATTAAATGAGGTTTCCTACTCTAGGGCTTACACGCAAGTCAAAAAAACTTGAGTATTTACAGCGTCCACATCTCCTACATTGTGGGAAATCTGGTCTGGACGGTAGTCAGGGTGGATGGTCCATGCAGTTAGGAAATGTGATTGGCTTTCCTAAATAGATGGTTATAAGAGCAGGTTTGAAATTTATCATTAAGATTAAGGATATAGAGCAGTAATGGTGAACCTTTTAGAGATTGAGTGCCCAAACTACAACCAAAATCCAGCATGGAATTTTATACAGTAACTTATTGCTACCTGTTCTTCCATAGCAATCGAATCGACTCCCCGTTGGCCCGTTGAAAGAAGGTCAAATTCAGACGGTCATTGTAGCTAAAATAGGGCTGAGAGCAGCATCTTTTAAGCTACCTGGGACTGCAGGAAGATGAAGTGTATGGTGAACTCTGTCCTGGGGTGATGGCCTGAGTGCCCGCAAACTTATTATACTTGAGTTAAGATATCTTTTTAAAGCTTCGATCAATAAGCCTCTCCAAAAGATCACCCTGATAATCTGGGGAGGATAATTGGATCATTTTCTCCCTGTAATCTATTCCTGCAAACAAGAACTATTAAAGTACAGTAAGTGCAATGTTTAATTGACAATAATTGGGTTATCTGCATATAGCAGAGCTATGACCTCCTACATTCTCTCTACTAGAAATACTTAAAGGGGATCATCCTTTGTTTCTCCCTGTTGTGAAGCAGAAATGGCAGTGAGAAATTGATTCCTGAATCCAATTTTATTCCGACCCAAGTATAAGCCATGGACCCTAATTTTATCACCAAAAACTGGGAAAACCTATTGACTCAAGTATAAGCTGCGGGTGGGAAATGTATTGGTCACAGCCTCCACCCAGTATATAGCCAGCAAAAACCTAGTAGTATATAGCCAGCCGGCCCCCAGTAGTATATAGCCAGCCAGCCCCCTGTAGTATATAGCCTGCTTGCGGTGGGCCTGATGCTCTGTGCAGCTCCCCGCAGCTCCTTTTCTTTCTTCTCTCTGCGTCCTTAAGGGGTTAATTGATCTTCATAGTCCTATGGAAAATATTGGTGCTATAAGAATAAAGATTATAATTATTATTATTAATTCCCTTGTGATATTTATACAATAAAGATAATTTTTACCCCCCTTACCTTACAGTTTAGTTTTATTGTAAACTGTGCTTTGATTATCAGGGTACAGGGTTTATCTACATTTTTACTTAGCTTCTGAACATTCTACTAGTATCTGACGCATAAAAAGAGAGATAAGAGATCAGTGTCATGACATGTATGAGAACAATCTGTCACAATAGCTACAGTCGTATCCAGGGACAACCAAAATTGTAAACACCAGTACTAATAGAGACAGGTTGGAATTATATCTGTGAAATGCAGTTTTTTTGTTAATAACAGTTATTATTATATGCTATTATTATTATTATTATTATTATTATTATTATGATCATCATCATAGATTTCATATTTTTATAATGTTTCTTTATTGTTATATTTAAACTGTTTTAAATTAGCCAACTTAACGTACCACTAATTACAATTTATGCAGATAACTGTATAGCCAATCAGAGCGAGAAAAGTTAATACTACTTCATTCAAAATTTTAATTGTCCAATCATGAGACTACTGACAAGTGTCTTATATCTCTATGTTAAACCAGGAATTTTGCCAGCCAATCAACAAACCAGCTTATTCTGGCACTTCATACAAATAGACCAGTCCAACCAGTGCCGGTGGTTCTCCAGTGTATTCTATCTAACCATATGAAGAGAATCAAATCAGATTAGTAAAAAACATATTTTGAATTATATTTTTCACTTTATTATCTAATAAGAAATAAAGACAATTGGTGATACATGTCAGGCTTAGAGGTTGTGGATCCTCTAAACCACTGCGGACGATGGCACAAGCCACTACCTGGGACCGGAGTCTAAGTGGCACCCGGTTTTCACCAGAGCCCGTCGCAAAGCGGGTTGGACTTGCTGCGGCGTGGTACCACCAGGTCGTTCCACAGGCGTGACTTGTCCGCAGTGGCAGTCAAGGTCGAGGTACAGAATCGGCAGGCAATCTCGTAGTCGGGGTCAGGCAGGAGGTCAGGACGGGCAGCACAGGTTCGTAGTCAGAGTCGTAGCAACAGGTCAGGACAGGCGGCAAAGGAGCGTAGTCACAAACGGAACCGGGGTCACAACAGGAAATCTCAAGAACAGCACAAGGCATCAAATACAGCTTTCTCTAGGGCGCAAGGCACAAAGATCCAGCAAGGGTAACAGGAAGAGGCAGTGTTAAATAGTTTAAGGGGGAAAGACCAGCGCCAATTAGTGGCGTGAGGCCCTTTAAATTAGCAGAACTTGCCGCACGCGCGCCCTAGCTGTCGGGGACGCGCGTGCACAGCTGAAGGGGACGGAGCAGCCGCAGACGGAGCCGATGCCGGCGGGACAGGAGCTGGGACCCGTGAGTGGCACTTGCGGCGCGCTGGCGGGGGACCGAAGGCACCGGTGAGCCCGCAACCTGCGACGGGGATCGCGGGACCACCCGTGACAGTATTCCCCCCCCCTTTGGCCTCCCCCTTTTCCTGGGCTGGAGGAATCTCTGCAGGAGGTCCTGGTCCAGGATATTGTCCTCGGGCTCCCAGGATCTCTCCTCCGGCCCAAACCCCTACCGGTCAACTAAGAAGAACCGCTTACCCCTTACTGTCTTGGCATCAAGGATCTCCTTTACCTCATAGATGTCAGAGGAGTCGGCCACAGGAGCAGGAGGAGACAGCTGTCGGGAAAAGCGCTTCAAGATGACAGGCTTGAGCATGGAGACATGGAAGGAGTTCGGGATGCGCATGGTGGGAGGAAGGCGCAGCTTATAGGTGCAGCTTATAGGAGATGTGGTGAAAGAACTGGTGGGCAAGACATGGAGCAGCTGGCAAACCTGGCAGAGGAATAAAATGGGCCATCTTAGAGAACCGGTCAGTCACCACACAGATGACGGTATTGCCTGAAGAAGACGGTAGATCCGTGATGAAATCCATAGCAATATGAGTCCATGGACAGCTGGGTATCGGCAACGGCAGAAGAAGACCAACAGGCTTCAGACGTGAAGGCTTATTCCGGGCACAGGAAGTACAGGCACCCACAAAATCCCGGACATCCCTGGCCAGGTCTGGCCACCAGTAGAATCGGGTAATGAGGGCGATAGAACGCTGCACCCCAGGATGCCCAGCCACACTAGAGCAATGTCCCCAAGACAGAATTCTCCTCCGTAGCGCAGGTCGTACGTATGTCTTGCCAGGAGGTAATAGACGAAGATCCACTGGCATGGCCAGTACAAGTCGGTCAGGAGAGATGACATGACGAGGAACCGGTTCTTCCCCAATGACATCCGAGGCACGAGAAAGGGCGTCAGCCTTGATGTTCTTCTCAGCCGGACGGAAATGAATGAGAAAATCGAACCGGGCGAAGAAGAGTGACCAGCGAGCTTGGCGTGGGTTGAGTCGCTGAGCAGTCTGGAGATAGAGGAGGTTTTTGTGGTCTGTATAGATGCTGACTGGAAACCGAGCTCCCTCCAGTAGATAACGCCACTCTTCTAGGGAAAGCTTGATTGCCAATAATTTTCGATCTCCTATACCGTAATTCCTCTCTGCGGAGGAAAAAGACTTGGAGAAGAATCCACAGGTTACTGTGCGGCCTTTGGGACCCTTCTGCGTGAGTACTGCTAAGGCCCCTACCGAGGAGGTATCCACTTCCAAATGAAAAGGCTTTTCAATGTCGGGACGCACCAGGACTGGAGCCGAGGCAAACAAAGATTTTAAGTTCTTAAAGGCCTCCTCAGCTGCCGAAGGCCAGAGTCGGGGATTGGCACCCTTCTTGGTAAGCGCCACAATTGGAGACACCAGAGAGGAGAAACGTGGGATGAACTGGCGGTAATAATTCGCAAAGCCCAGAAATCGCTGTATAGCGCGCAATCCCACTGGGCGAGGCCACTGAAGAACCGTCGACAGCTTGGCAGGATCCATACGGAGGCCCTTGTCCGAGATGACATAGCCGAAAAATTTAATACTCTGCTGATGGAACAGACACTTCTCGAGCTTGGCATAGAGACGATTGGTCCTTAATCGACTGAGTACTTGCCGTACTTGGACTTGGTGGGTCTCAAGGTCCGGAGAAAACACGTGGATATCGTCCAGATAGACCACCACACAGACATAAAGCAAGTCTCTAAAGATGTCATTCACAAACTCCTGAAAGACGGCTGGTGCATTACAGAGTCCGAACGGCATCACCAGGTACTCAAAGTGTCCATCACGGGTATTAAAAGCGGTCTTCCATTCATCACCTTGGCGGATACGAATGAGGTTGTAAGCCCCACGAAGATCCAATTTGGAGAAGATCTTGGCTCCACGAAGGCAGTCAAACAACTCAGTGACCAATGGCAGCGGATAACGGTTCTTAACCGTGATTTTGTTAAGATGGCGATAGTCTATGCATGGTCGGAGTGGCCCGTCCTTTTTGGTCACAAAGAAAAAACCTGCTCCAGCCAGAGAGGAAGACTTACGTATAAATCCCCTCTGCAGATTTTCTTGGATATAGTCCGACATGGCTGTGGTTTCTGGTACTGAGAGCGGATACACACGACCCCGGCAACAGATCCACAGGACAGTCGTAGGGACGGTGAGGTGGCAACGTCTCAGCTTGCTTCTTTGAGAAGACATCACGAAAGTCCTTATAACATGCAGGAAGACCCTCCAGGGCCTTAAGGGTCACAGAAGAAGCCAGAACAGGCACAGGACGAGGCAAATCCACACAGTGAGATTGGCAATCGGGTCCCCACCGAAGGATCTCCCCCGTCTTCCAGTCAAGAACGGGTGCGTGGAACTGCAACCATGGTAGACCCAACAGGATGGAGGATGTGGAAAGTGGAAGCACATAAAAGGACAGTCTCTCCTTGTGCAGAACACCGACATGCACGGACAGTGGCTTGGTGCGGTAGTGGACCGGGTCAGAAAGGATTTGTCCACTGACGGAGGAGATGACCACCGCGTTTTCAAGGCGGACCAGAGGAAGGTGATGCCGGGAGACCAAGGCGGCATCCACGAAGTTCCCCGTGGAACCTGAGTCCAAGAAGGCAGAGTCCTGGATCTGGGTGCCGGTGCCCATGCTGAGAAGCACCGGGATCATCAAACGTGGAGAAGCTTTGCTCACACCTAGGGACGCTTCTCCCAAGAACCCTAGGTGCTGGTGTTTCCCGAAGGTTGGGGACGCATAGGACAAGACCCCAGGAAGTGTTCAGGACTGGCACAGTAGAAGCAGAGTTTTCCCTGACGCCTTCTGATACGCTCCTGGGAAGAGAGTCTGAGCCTGTCCACCTCCATTGGCTCCTCTACAGGTGGTACATCAGGAGGCTGGAGCGGTCTTTGAAAAGCAGGAGCCAGGTGAGGAAATTGTCGTGGGTGAACTTGGGGTTGCTCTAGGCGTAATTCCTCGGCACGCTCTCTAAATCGCACGTCAATCCGGGTGGCTAAGGTGATAAGACCACCCAGGGTAGACGGCAGATCCCAAGCGGCCAGAGCGTCTTTAACATGAGAGGCAAGTCCCTTCTTGAAGGTTGCGGACAGGGCCACGTCGTTCCAGGAGAGTTCCGAGGCCAAGGTATGGAACTGGACCGCATATTCTCCCACGCGGTCCAGTTCCATATTCGCATATTAGCCCCCTAGCGGAGATTCAACAGCGCAGTCTCAGCAGAAGAGGCCCGTGCAGGTTCCTCAAAAACGGACCGGAACTCCGCCAGAAATGTAGTGAGATTGTCTGTGACCGGGTCGCCTCTGTCCCAGAGAGGAGTAGCCCAGGCCAGGGCCTTGCCAAAGAGAAGGCTGACAATGAAGGCCACCTTGGATCGTTCCGTGATGAATTGAGACGGCATCAACTCAATATGCAGGGAGCACTCGGTTATGAAGCCCCTGCAAGACTTGGGATCACCATCATACTTCCCGGGCATAGACAGCCGTAGCCTCGGTTCAGCGGCAGGAAGAGAAGCCGGGGTAGCGGGAGCCACTGGAGCGGCCTCAGGAACCTGTTGTTGCTGCTGGGTGGCCAGCAGCTGCTGCAGCATGGCAGTAACCTGTTCCGGCTGTTGGCGTTGAGCGACAATCTCTCGGGATTGTTGACCCACGATGGCAGCCAGAGTCGGCCGAGTAGGAAGCGGCACCTCAGCGGGATCCATGGCCGGATCTTAATGTCAGGCTTAGAGGTTGTGGATCCTCTGAACCACTGCAGACGATGGCACAAGCCACTACCTGGCTACCTGGCTACCCGGTTTTCACCAGAGCCCGCCGCAAAGCGGGTTGGACTTGCTGCGGCGTGGTACCACCAGGTCGTTCCACAGGCGTGACTTGTCCGCAGTGGCAGCCAAGGTCGAGGTACAGAATCGGCAGGCAATCTCGTAGTCGGGGTCAGGCAGGAGGTCAGGACAGGCAGCACAGGTTCGTAGTCAGAGTCGTAGCAACAGGTCAGGACAGGCGGCAAAGGAGCGTAGTCAGAAACGGAACCGGGGTCACAACAGGAAATCTCAAGAACAGCACAAGGCATCAAATACAGCTTTCTCTAGGGCGCAAGGCACAAAGATCCGGCAAGGGTAACAGGAAGAGGCAGGGTTAAATAGTTTAAGGGGGAAAGACCAGCGCCAATTAGTGGCACGCTGGCCCTTTAAATTTGCAGAACTTGCCACGCGCGCGCCCTAGCTGTCGGGGACGCGCGCGCACAGCCGAAGGGGACGGAGCCGATGCTGGCGGGACAGGAGCCGGGACCCATGAGTGGCGCTTGCGGCGCGCTGGCGGGGGACCGAAGGCACGGGTGAGCCCGCGACCCGCGACGGGGATCGCGGGATCACCCGTGACAATACATTCCCTTTAAAAAAAAAGCTTTGGACCTTGTTTTTATCGGGTTTTTTTCTGCAGATTCGGTCTCTGACTACGTTTCAGATTCGGTCTCTCCTGTGTAGAACTTTGGACTGGAAGGGTGCAGCTACAATAGGTAGCTTCCCTATAGTATACAGAAGACAAGCTTTGTAGTAAGAGATAATTTCCTATATGAAAAAGATTGGCTGAAAAAGGGTGTTGCAGATTTCTACAACACATATATTATATGGTCATATGCATTAGCCTTTGCTTTGGTCCTTACTCTTCCACTTGGTTATCAGTAAGGTCACCAGTAAATGGTGCTGGAAATTAAACTCTGCCCATATGTAACAAAATAAACGAAAACAACATCAACTCTCAAATTAATGACTTTATTATTGCCACAAAGTTTAAAGCTATTAAGTTGAATATTCTTTCAAGACAATTGAGGTCATTTAGGGACATTCAGAAGTAAGAATGAGAACGAGTTACCTTCAAGCCACATTAGCAATTTACTTCTCATATTCTGAATCAACCTACAATTCATTTTAACACGGTAAGTGCTCATTAAAATCAGTTGTTTGGAGGCACTTGGGGTGTGGAATATATTATTTAGTCAGTAAATTGAGCACAAATAACTTTTAAGAACGAAATAGCCTTCTTCTGATTGCATGTATAGCTTAAACTGTTTCTTCATATTTCGATTGTCAATATAAAAAAAATAGAAATAAAATTTTTCGGTTTTGTGAAAACAAAAATCCAAGTGATTACGTTTCTTCCATTAATTTCTGGGATGTGACTATACAAAGATCATTTAACTAAATTTAGATTTGCCAAAAATAACAGATTTCCTTGTAGATGCTTTTTATTTTTTGTTGTGTTTTAAACTTACCAGTAGATTTACCGTAAGCCCTTTAATTGTTTTTTCTTTCATATTGATCAAAATTCAATTTATTATTTTTAGTTGTACGCAGATGAGTTAACTCTTAGCTTTACATAACTTAAAGGCAATTCTACTTAGTTCAGTGAATATGTCACAATGGAACATAAAAAACATATCCAAATATATGTGACACAAGTCCCATTTGACAGATATGAAGAATTCAAGAAAATATATTTACTCCTAATGAATTTCCTCCATGTCTTTATTTTATTGGAAAACTATTGGGCATCAGAAAAGTTTAACATCTTTAATTAAAAATATTTTTATCCCAAAGTACCTTAGCCCCCCCCCCCCCACGAGTGAAAGGGTTGAAGTACTTTAGTGTGATGTTTTGTACTTAATTGAACTGTTTATAATGTTTTAACACTGTTCCTATATCATTATCCATTTATGTTATGTTAATTAGTTGTACCACTTTAAGGTTCAAGTATAAGGTTCTCTATTTGTAGGAGTTAGTGCGAGAGCAGAGAATATAAGGATGGGACCATGTCGCTAGATGCGTGCTTGGGTAGTATGGTTCTGTGTGTGTACTGAGACAGTGGGGTGACTGTAAGCCTGACAGCAGCAGGAGCTTAACCTCAGGCAAAATCCCATCATCTGTAGAGATGGAGAAAGATAACCACATCACCAAGGTGAGAGACTAAGGATCCCCAAGTCACACAGTCTCTAGGAGACCTGAGACCTGAGAGACCTGAGAAAGCGCTTCCTGCGCGAAACGGACCGTCGTTTGTGGCGTGTCCGGGACCTCTCTACCTGCTCCTGTCGGCTACAATAAATTTTCCCGTACTGGTAAGTGACCCGTCTTCTTTTCTTCATTCGGAGGGCAGCTGGATGAATGTCCAAGTATGCAGGCCAAGGCCTACACTAAAGAGATTATAGAGAAGACAGAGGAGCTTAGACCCAGATACAAATGTCCAGAGAAGATAGAGAGAGTTTTGCCACAGGAACAGGGGAGTATAACAAGTGACAGTTTTTGGCTTGAATCTTAAAGATACATTATGGACACTGAGCCATGACCTGGACTGTTGAATCTCTGCCTCCTGGTTTTCAACAAGGGCACTGAAATTCAACACCTGAGGGCCAGGAGATTACAAGCAGGGTGTTTGCCCCAGGGGCTACACCATTCCAAGCCCCACCCTTTCAATCTCTACAGTGAGCCCCACATCTATCAGCAGACTACATAGACTGGTAGGATTAACCTGCTAGCCACTGAGACCCTAGAGCTAGCAAGTCTCCCTAAGAAGCAGACCTCCACTCTAGGAACCCACTATTCTAGAGTCTCTACCTGAATCACTACAGTGTCCACGTTAAACGCGCTGTACCCATCGCCACACAAGCAAGGGATTTCCTGCATCCAGCCTGCTGACTGCCGCCCACAGGTAAAACAGTGGTCCTGACGGCTGCATATGCAGAGATACCAGCTTCTGAGCTCTCTCCATATACCACCAGGACGTAATAGTCCTGGTGTGCGAAGGGGTTAAAAGATTAGTTTCTTACATATACAAAATTCGCAGACAATCAAAAGAATAAACCGTATATGCTCGAGTATAAGCCGACCCAAGTATAAGCCGAGGTACCTAATTGTAACACAAAAAACACGGAAAACCTATTGACTCAAGAATAAGCCAAGGTTGGGAAATGCATTGGTCACAGCCTCCCAGTATATAGCCTGCCAGCCCCTGTAGTATATACCCAGCCAGCCCCCTGTAGTATAGAGCCACCAGCCCCTTGTAGTATGTAGCCAGCCAGCCCCTTGTAGTATATTGCCTGCCAGCCCCTGTAGTATATAGCCTGCCAGCCCCTTGTAGTATATAGCCTGCCAGCCCCCTGTAGTATATAGCCTGCCAGACCCCTGTACTATATAGTCTGCCTGCCCCCCTGTATAAAGCCTGCCAGCCCCTGTAGTATATAGCATGCCCCTGTAGTATATAGCATGCTTGTCCCCAGTAGTATATAGCCTGCCAGCCCCCTGTAGTTTATAGCCTGCTAGCCCCCTGTAGTATTATAACCTGGCAGCCCCCTGTAGTATATAGCCTGCCACCCCCTGTAGTATAAAGCCTGCCAGCCCCCTGTAGTATAAATCCTGCCAGCCCCTGTAGTATATAGCCTGCCATCCCCCTGTAGTATAAAGCCTGCCAGCCCCTGTAGTATATTGCCTGCCAGCCCCTGTAGTATATAGCCTGCCAGCCCCTTGTAGTATATAGCCGGCCAGCCCCCTGTAGTATATAGCCTGCCAGACCCCTGTACTATATAGTCTGCCTGCCCCCCTGTATAAAGCCTGCCAGCCCTTGTAGTATATAGCATGCCCCTGTAGTATATAGCATGCTTGTCCCCAGTAGTATATAGCCTGCCAGCCCCCTGTAGTTTATAGCCTGCTAGCCCCCTGTAGTATTATAACCTGGCAGCCCCCTGTAGTATATAGCCTGCCAGCCCCCTGTAGTATAAAGCCTGCCAGCCCCCTGTAGTATAAAGCCTGCCAGCCCCTGTAGTATATAGCCTGCATGCCCCCTGAAGTATATAGCCTGCCAGCCCCCTGTAGTATATAGTCTGCCAGCCACCCAGTAGTTTATAACCTGCCAGCCCCTGTAGTATATAGCCTGCCACCCCCTACTATATAGCCTGCCAGCCCCATGTAGTATATAGTCAGCCTCCCCCCTGTAGTAAAAACCCCCCACTGTACTCACCTTTCCGATGTCCCCCATAGGTCCTCTTCTACTTCTGATGCTTCGGTGCCTCCTTGGGTCCTCCGGTCCTCTTCGAGTTGTTCCGCTCCTCTTCGGCATGTTACGCTCCTGTCCGGGTCTTCGCTCTCGGCCAGCACAAAGAATGACATCAGCCACCGGCATCGCGAGCGGACCCAAAGAGGACTGGAATGACCCGAAGAGGAGCCGAAGCAGAGTGGAAGAACACGGGGTGGATCCGAAGGACCTGAGGAGGCACCGGAGCATTGGAAGGAGAAGAGTACCTAGGGGGAATGTCGGAATGGTGAGTACAGTGTTAATTTTTTATAAACTCGAGTATAAGCCGAGTTAGGGTTTTTCAGCATATAGTTTTGTGCTAAAAAACTTGGCTTATACTCGAGTATCTACGGTAATCCTAGCCTATCCTTTTCTTGTCGTCTTGAGGCAGCCAATACCCAGAATACTGGAGTGCTAGTGCGGCCTAGGGCATGCTGTGGTCTTGGTGCTTGGTATGGGGACCAGAGGGCTGACTTACAGCCTGGAAGGTCTCCAGTAGGTGGTGTGTACAAGAAATATGAAGGGAGAGGCTGATGCAATGGTTCTCCCTGGGGCAACCCCTGAGGTGTCTCTAGGATAAATCTCTGGGTGATGGATGGGGAAGCCCGTGGTGGTAAGTAGCCTGGATCCAGGGATTAGCCAGAGGCAATGTTGTACAAATCAACTTACAGTTCTTTATACAACAGCAGGCAATGGCCAAACAATAACTAAAAAGCCTGTTTAGCAAGCTGCAAGAGTCATGGAGGGCTGTTCCACATGAAGGTTTACTCACAGCCTGGTAGAGGTGGAGCTGAATCCAGATGGGGGAACCTCTGATCTGGGGCTTAACTGTCCAAACTTGACCTGGGTGCTAGGCAGGGGCCTGAGGTACTTGTGGTTCCTGGTATTAGGACACTGGCTTTTGCAGCACTGACATGTGTTACTCCCTCCTCTGCTCACAGGAGCTGACATGTGCTCCAAGATGGAGTCTCTCCTAGTTCTGACTCTACAGACTGACCATGTGCTCTCTCCCACCCGGGGTTTATATTCCCTTGGTCAGGTGGTAGCAGTCTCCAATCAGCTTCCAGCTTGCTTTACAATATCACAACAAATACCATTGGACAATAACATTTGGCAGAGACCTCCGAGAGAGGTAATCAGTCTCCCTTACAGCTCCTTAGAGGGCACTATTCACAACTACTACCTTGCCTATGCATTGGCAGGGGTGTTGCAGATATGTAAGAGAGAAATGGGTGACGTGACACATATTTCTTATAATATATAGTATTATATATAATATATATATGATAGTATTACTATCAGAATGTAGTAATAGTATATAGTATAGTAGCAGTATCAGAATAGTATAGTTGCATAGTAAAGTAGTAGCATAAAGTATAGTGTTATAGTAATAGTATAGAGGTATAGTTATGGTATAAAGTATAGTAGTATAGTAATAGTTTAGTACTAATATATGGTATAGTAGTGTAGTATAGTATAGTAATAGTGGTAATGGTGTAATAAAAGTATATAGTATAGTAATAGTAACGTATATACTCGAGTATAAGCCGACCCGAGCATAAGCCGAGACCCCTAATTTTACCACCAAAAACTGGAAAAACCTATTGACTCGAGTACAAGCCGAGGGTGGGATATACATGGGTCACAGACCCCCCCAGTATATAGCCAGCCAGCCCCCTATAGTATACAGCCTGCCCCCTGCAGTATACAGCAGCCCAGCTTGCCCCCAGTAGTATACAGCCTGCCCCCAGTAGTATACAGCCAGCCCAGCTTGCCCCCAGTAGTATACAGCTTGCCCCCAGTAGTATACAGCTTGTCCCCAGTAGTATACAGCCAGTACCCAGTAGTATACAGCTTGCCCCCAGTAGTATACAGCCTGCCCCCAGAGGTTTCCAGCCTGCCCCCAGTAGTATACAGCTTTCCCCCAGTAGTATACAGCTTGCCTCCAGTAGTATACAGCCTGCCCCCAGTAGTATACAGCTTGCCCCCAGTAGTATACAGCCAGTCCCCAGTAGTATACAGCTTGCCCCCAGTAGTAAACAGCTTGCCCCCAGTAGTATACAGCGGACAATGGCGGCGCCCAGCACGATGTGACAGAAGAGGAACCGGGAAGCCAGAAGACAAGCCGCGCGGACATCGGGGGAGCAGCGCTGCACATTGGGGCCACCGGAGGGTGAGTATATAAGTTTATTATTTTTTAAGCCCTTAAGTATTGACTCATGTACAAGCCGAGGGGACATTTTTCAGCACAGCAAAAACTTGGCTTATACACGAATATATACGGTATATAGTATAGCCGTGTTGTAATAGTATAGTAAAGGTATATTATAGTGCAGAGGTCCCTTTAAACGAAACATTTAACTACATCTTACGTTTTTTTTATATTACACCTTAATGACCTTAACAAAAATATTTTGAACCTTATCATTTAGTGCTAAAGTAGTGTTAAAGTATAATGATAATCTTTGGTTATAAAAGCCAATAAAAAAAGACAACAACCAAAATATGCATCAACTAAGTGTAAAGAGTAAACAAACACTCCCACTGCCTCATGTTTCATATACAATAATTACATTAACTTTTGATTTAGAGTTTAAAGTAAATAATATTTAGACATCTAAAACATACTCCAGACAAATGAGAAGGCTCTAGATGCGTTTGTATAAAGATGCTCAAGAGCTCTACAAACATGAAAGCGCCACCTCAATTAGGCCCATCTTCATCTGGGAAAAGAAGCAGCGAGTGAGGGCTGAATATATTAGATAATGCATACTCACAGAGGAGCATTCTTTTACTGAAAGGAAAAAAATTCTAGATAAGAAACCCAAAGCTGGCCTCCGAGTTTCTCGCTGCTAATTCTATTTGAAAATGTTTAACTAACTGTGAGTAGATATCCATATTTAACAAAGGCATAATTAATGCAAGACGTTCAAGCCATGGGTTTTTTTTTAACTTCCTTGCTCAGAAGACATTATAACAAGTCAAACATAAGAGAAGGGTAAAAATGGATTTTTAGAGGAACTCATTTAAGGACAAAGGGATGACTTTTGCTATAGCTTCTCATTTCATATATCATCCAAATGAAAAAACGGGACTGATGTCGGTAAACGAAGCGCTGAAAATTAAGGATACAAACTGTAATCTTCAGATGTGGAGGCTGATATGTGAAATATTTACACTGCCTTTGTACTACTAGAACGTCACACAGTTCAAATGTAAATGTAAAAAAAAAAAAATTGTATTCAAAATACTGTATGTAATTGGAAGAAAGACGAAAATTTCCATTCTCTTGAAGAAGCAATACGATATTATTTATTAATTCTTTGCTCTTTCAAAAATTAATTTTTTCATTAAGGTACAAAGGGGGAAATCAATACTTACATATTTTGGTACGAAAACTTAAAAGCAGACATGCTGTGAAGTGCGAGAATACAAACTACAGGGTTCTATGTAAATATGAGAAAATACAGTAATGTTCTATGTGGTGGGAATGTAAATTATGTATGGTAATTAGGAGTCTTCTGTGTAATGAAAAAAACCATTAAAGGGAAACTCTATAAAATGATGTTTTCCATGGTACCAATTCAATTGTGCGTCCTTAAGACTTTTTTATGTGGTCTCTTTTTTCTAAAATATGACTAAACTGGTACTAGAAAAGTAAGAAAATAATGTAAATTTCATGTCGTCCATTATGGTCAGCTAGTCAGTCATCTATTACGCATGCGTTTTTCGAACAGAGAAAAGGTACTGCAGCCACCGTCATTTTTTCCATAAAAACCCCATGTATAACAGATGTCTGCTTTTCTACCGGTGAGGCAAGCATCCGTTATGCATACATTTTCTTTTTACAGAAAATGGCGGTGACTGCGGTACTTTTTCTCCATGCATAATGGGTAACTGCCTAACTGACCATAACGGATATAATGAAATGTCAATTGACATTGATGTCAATGGGAATTTTAGTCAATACGTTAAACATCCGTTCTTTTTTTTTTTTTTTAAATGGAGGTAATGAACAGAGTTTTGAACGGTAGTGTGAAATTAGCCTAATATAAACTACACCAACACTGTACTACAGAACGAAGGAGGCTGAAGCTGCTTCCAGAACTGGTGTTAGTTTTTACATTACAGCTACTGGCAGCTACTGCTGGTGGGAATTTAGCTTCTTGTGATTTGGATCATTAAGTGTCAGCTCTTCTTGCTCCTTAACTTCTCCCCATTTAATTGTATTGAGAAAAAAACGATCAGGTGGTAATCCACCCATTTCCATGCCAATTTTCATCCAGTCTTATGGGCTTAAGAGGAACGTAGTTACCATCTTAGAGGTGGGGTTTCTTTGGTATGGGATGTGGTCAAGGGAGCTTATGACTCCCATCATTCATCTGAAAGCACAAGCTTGACAAAACAACAGCTTATTCCCAGTGGCGTAACTAGAAGCTGATGGGTCCCAGTACAAAGTCTGTGCCAGGCCCCCGACTATAATGTATGGTTTATAGTAATAGTCTTCTCATATAGGAAAGTGACACCTCATGGGCCCTCTAATCCTCTTGGGCCCGGGTGTGATGGCAACCTCTGCACCCCTTCAAGTTACCGCCCTGCTTATTCCACAGAAAATGACACCTAACACATGTTACCTAATACACTAGGAAGTACAATTTGTTACTCAAAAAACAAACCCTCATATAGCTATGTACACAGAAAAAACTGTGATAAATGAAAACACAAAAAAGAAAAAACCCTGTGGCATTAATGGATTCCCGGTAATAGACAGTGTTAAGCTTCTACTATCCATAATATATTGTGACTAGAGATGAGCGAACATGCTCGTCCGAGCTTGATGCTCGTTCGAGCATTAGCGTACTCGAAACTGCTCGTTGCTCGGACGAATACTTCGCCCGCTCGAGAAAATGGCAGCTCCCGCCGTTTTGCTTTTTGGCGGCCAGAAACAGAGCCAATCACAAGCCAGGAGACTCTGCACTCCACCCAGCATGACGTGGTACCCTTACACGTCGATAGCAGTGGTTGGCTGGCCAGATCAGGTGACCCTGGGATAGACTAGCCGCTGCCCGCGCTGCTCGGATCATTCTGTGTCTGGATGCCGCTAGGGAGAGAGCTGCTGCTGGTCAGGGAAAGCGTTAGGGTGTTCTATTAGCTTACTGTTAGGCAGGAGTGATTCTCCAAGAACCCAACAGCCCTTCTTAGGGCTACAATAACGTTCTACTTTTTTTTTTTTTTATTTGCATCTAGTACCATTTTGTGAGGAATTAGCAGGGGGACTTGCTACCGTTGTGTTTAGCTCTTAGTGGCACACATATCCACCTCAAACACCAAAGTGGGAAAATTTAGTAGGGGTTGGATTTCAATTAGGCACAGTCTGCCATTTTTCCTTTTTTATTTTACGTTTATTTTGTTTAACTCAGTGTCATCTCATCTGGCATAGTAGTGTGCTTTCATACTTGGCTAGAAAATAGCCATAGGAGAATCCAAACGGCTTACGCCTACAGTAGCGTTATATATTTGATTTCTGGTTGATCTGCTGGTGGCTGTACTTGCTGCAGTGCATCTACTAGCCAATTGTGAGCAATTTGTAGTGAGACTTGCGACCGCTGTGTTTTGCGCTTAGTGACGCACATATCCATTGCAAAGACCGAAGTGGGAAAATTTAGTAGGGGTTGGATTTCAATTAGGCACAGTCTGCCATTTGTCCTTTTTTATTTTACGTTTATTTTGTTTAATAACTCAGCGTCATCTCATCTGGCATAGTAGTGTGCTTTCATACTTGGCTAGAAAATAGCCATAGGAGAATCCAAACGGCTTACGCCTACAGTAGCGTTATATATTTGATTTCTGGTTGATCTGCTGGTGGCTGTACTTGCTGCAGTGCATCTACTAGCCAATTGTCAGCAATTTGTAGTGAGACTTGCGACCGCTGTGTTTTGCGCTTAGTGACGCACATATCCATTGCAAAGACCGAAGTGGGAAAATTTAGTAGGGGTTGGATTTCAATTAGGCACAGTCTGCCATTTGTCCTTTTTTATTTTACGTTTATTTTGTTTAATAACTCAGCGTCATCTCATCTGGCATAGTAGTGTGCTTTCATACTTGGCTAGAAAATAGCCATAGGAGAATCCAAATGGCTTACGCCTACAGTAGCGTTATATATTTGATTTCTGGTTGATCTGCTGGTGGCTGTACTTGCTGCAGTGCATCTACTAGCCAATTGTCAGCAATTTGTAGTGAGACTTGCGACCGCTGTGTTTTGCGCTTAGTGACGCACATATCCATTGCAAAGACCGAAGTGGGAAAATTTAGTAGGGGTTGGATTTCAATTAGGCACAGTCTGCCATTTGTCCTTTTTTATTTTACATTTATTTTGTTTAATAACTCAGCGTCATCTCATCTGGCATAGTAGTGTGCTTTCATACTTGGCTAGAAAATAGCCATAGGAGAATCCAAACGGCTTACGCCTACAGTAGCGTTATATATTTGATTTCTGGTTGATCTGCTGGTGGCTGTACTTGCTGCAGTGCATCTACTAGCCAATTGTCAGCAATTTGTAGTGAGACTTGCGACCGCTGTGTTTTGCGCTTAGTGACGCACATATCCATTGCAAAGACCGAAGTGGGAAAATTTAGTAGGGGTTGGATTTCAATTAGGCACAGTCTGCCATTTGTCCTTTTTTATTTTACGTTTATTTTGTTTAATAACTCGGTGTCATCTCATCTGGCATAGTAGTGTGCTTTCATACTTGGCTAGAAAATAGCCATAGCAATAGGATAGCATTGTTTGGTTTTAAAAACTCAAAAACACAAAAAAAAAAAAAAAACACAAAAAAAAGTTTAAAAAAAATTAAAGCTATAACTCTCATTTTAAAAATGTTTAACCCGAGGGCTAGGGGTAGAGGACGAGGGCGGGGACGTGGGCGTCCAACTACTGCAGGGGTCAGAGGCCGTGGTCCTGGCCGGGGTGAGACACCACCTGCTTATGAGGGAGCAGGGGAACGCCGCAGAGCTACACTCCCTAGGTTCATGTCTGAAGTTACTGGGACTCGTGGTAGAGCACTGTTGAGGCCAGAACAGTGCGAACAGGTGATGTCGTGGATTGCTGACAATGCTTCGAGCAATTTGTCCACCAGTCAGTCTTCCACGCAGTCCACCCATGTCACCGAAATCGCCACTCCTCCAGCTCCTGCACCTCAGCCTCCTCCCCCCCAGTCTGCCCCCTCCCAGGAAAATTTGGCATTTGAACCGGCATACTCTGAGGAACTGTTTTCTGGACCCTTCCCACAGTCACAAACCACTTGTCCGGTTGCTGCTGAGCAATTTTCCGATGCCCAGGTTTTCCACCAGTCACAGTCTGTGGGTGATGATGACCTTCTTGACGTAGTGGAAGTGTGTAAAGAGGTGTCCGACGATGAGGAGACACGGTTGTCAGACAGTGGGGAAGTTGTTGTCAGGGCAGGAAGTCCGAGGGGGGAGCAGACTGAGGGATCGGAGGATGATGAGGTGACAGACCCAAGCTGGGTTGAGAGGCCGGGTGAACACAGTGCTTCTGAGACGGAGGAGAGTCCTCGACCAGAACAGGTTGGAAGAGGCAGTGGTGGGGCCAGACGGAGAGGCAGGGCCAGAGCTGGTGCATCAGCGCCAAATGTGTCAACTAGTGAAGCTCCCGTGGCGAGGGCTCTTGCGGCGAGGGCTAGATCTTCAGAAGTCTGGAGGTTCTTTAAGGAAACACTGGATGACCGACGGACTGTGGTGTGCAACATTTGCCAAACCAGGCTCAGCAGGGGTTCCACCACTACTAGCTTAACTACCACCAGTATGCGCAGGCATATGAATGCTAAACACCCCACTCAGTGGCAACAAGCCCGTTCACCTCCGGCCGTGCACACCACTGCTCCTTCCCCTGTGTCAGCTGATAGTCAGCCCCCTGCCCAGGACCCTGCCACAAAAACCCCATCGTCGCCTCCACGATCCTCCACAGCATCCACCAGTGTTCAGCTCTCCATACCCCAGACGCTGGAGCGGAAACGCAAATATAGTGCAACCCACCCGCACGCCCAAGCCCTTAATGTGCACATCTCCAGATTGCTTAGCCTGGAGATGCTGCCCTATAGGCTAGTAGAGACCGAGGCCTTTCGCAACCTCATGGCGGCGGCCGCCCCTCGGTATTCGGTCCCCAGCCGCCACTACTTTTCCCGATGTGCCGTCCCAGCCCTGCACCAGCACGTGTCAGACAACATCACCCGTGCCCTGACCAACGCCGTTTCTGACAAGGTCCATCTGACCACGGACACGTGGACGAGTGCTGCCGGGCAGGGCCACTATATATCGCTGACGGCACATTGGGTTAACTTGGTGGAGGCTGGGACCGAGTCTGACCCTGGGGCTGGTCATATACTGCCGACGCCGAGGATTGCGGGGCCTACCTCGGTCCAGGTGTTTCAGGCCTACTATGCCTCCTGGATGTCTGATATCTGTCAGGTGCTGAGTAACTTTGAGGAGTCAACACAGATGGTCAGTGGCGATGCCGCCATCATCAGCCTCACCATCCCGCTGCTTGGCCTGTTGAAAAACTCTCTGATCAGCATGAAGTCGGAAGCTTTGCGCTCGTCACAAGAGACGGGGGAAGAAGATTCCCTTGTTGATAGCCAAAGCACCCTTAGGTCTGTTTCTCAGCGCATATCGGAGGAGGTGGAGGTGGAGGAGGATGAGGAGGAAGAGGAGGAGAATGTTGGCGAGACACAAGAGGGGACCATTGTTGAGTCCTTTACTGTTCAGCGTGTATGGGCAGAAGAAGAGGAGTTGGAGGAGTTGGAGGAGGAGGAAATGGGCAGTCAGGCCAGTGAGGAGAGTGAATTCTTGCACGTTGGGACTCTGGCGCATATGGCAGATTTCATGCTAGGCTGCCTATCCCGTGACCCTCGCGTTCAAAGAATTTATTCCAGCACCGATTACTGGGTGTTCACTCTCCTGGACCCACGGTACAAGCAAAATCTTTCCACTCTCATCCCTGCAGAGGAAAGGAGTGTGAGAATGCATGAATACCAGCAGGCCCTGGTGCACAAGCTGAAACAGTATTTCCCTTCTGACAGCGCTAGCGGCAGAGTGCGTAGTTCTGCGGGACAAGTAGCGAGGGAGAGTAGGCGAGCAGGCAGCTTGTCCAGCACTGGCAAGGGTACGCTTTACAAGGCTTTTGCCAGCTTTATGTCACCCCAGCAAGACACTGTCACCTGTCCCCAGTCTCGGCAGAGTAGGGCTGATCTTTACAGAAAGATGGTGAGGGAGTACGTAGCTGACCATACCATCGTCCTAAATGATCACACAGCTCCCTACAACTACTGGGTTTCAAAGCTGGACATGTGGCACGAACTTGCGCTGTACGCCTTGGAGGTTCTTGCCTGCCCTGCCGCTAGCGTCTTGTCCGAGCGGGTTTTCAGTGCAGCTGGTGGCATCATCACCGATAAGCGTACACGCCTGTCGACTGACAGCGCTGACAGGCTGACGCTTATTAAGATGAATAAAGCCTGGATTTCTCATAATTTCCAATCTCCACCAGGTGAAGGAAGCTCAACCTGAATAATTGATCCACTCCTCCTCCTCCTCATTTTCCTCCTTCTCCTCCTCTTTGTACAGTAAAGCAGAGGAAACTGGCTATTTTTTGACAGGGCCCACTGGCTCTTGCTATAGTACTTTATGCATTTAATTTTTCTGGAGGGCCACCGACCCGGTCCTCTGTTTTAAACAATTTTTGGGAGTGCCACATACAGGCACTCAATCTATTCAATTTTTCTGGAGGGCCACCGACCCGTTCCTCTGTTTTAAACAATTTTTGGGAGTGCCACATACAGGCACTCAATCTATTCTATTTTTCTGGAGGGCCACCTACCTGCTCCTCTGGTTTGAAAACTTTTTGGGACTGCCACATACAGGCACTCAATCGATTCCATTTTTCTGGAGGGCCACCTACCTGCTCCTCTGGTTTTAAAACTTTTTGGGACTGCCACATACAGGCACTCAATCTATTCTATTTTTCTGGAGGGCCACCTACCTGCTCCTCTGGTTTGAAAACTTTTTGGGACTGCCACAAACAGGCACTCAATCTATTCAATTTTTCTGGAGGGCCACCTACCTGCTCCTCTGGTTTGAAAACTTTTTGGGACTGCCACATACAGGCACTCAATCTATTCAATTTTTCTGGAGGGCCACCTACCTGCTCCTCTGGTTTGAAAACTTTTTGGGACTGCCACATACAGGCACTCAATCTATTCTATTTTTCTGGAGGGCCACCTACCTGCTCCTCTGGTTTGAAAACTTTTTGGGACTGCCACATACAGGCACTCAATCGATTCCATTTTTCTGGAGGGCCACCTACCTGCTCCTCTGGTTTGAAAACTTTTTGGGACTGCCACATGCAGGCACTCAATCTATTCTATTTTTCTGGAGGGCCACCTACCTGCTCCTCTGGTTTGAAAACTTTTTGGGACTGCCACATACAGGCACTCAATCTATTCAATTTTTCTGGAGGGCCACCTACCTGCTCCTCTGGTTTGAAAACTTTTTGGGACTGCCACATACAGGCACTCAATCTATTCAATTTTTCTGGAGGGCCACCTACCTGCTCCTCTGGTTTGAAAACTTTTTGGGACTGCCACATACAGGCACTCAATCTATTCTATTTTTCTGGAGGGCCACCTACCTGCTCCTCTGGTTTGAAAAATTTTTGGGACTGCCACATACAGGCACTATCCAAATTAAATTGTCTCCATAGCAGCCTCCACACGTTGTCTCCATTGCTACCTCCAAAAGTCGTCCATATAGCTGCCTCCATACATCGTCCCTTTATCAAACGAGGTGTGTCAGGCAGAAATTTGGGTTGTTTTCATGGATTCCACATCAAAGTTGTTAACTTTGTCGCCACCCAGCTGTGTTATCCACAAAATATACTAATAAACTTTTATCATTTACCAATATTATTTCAGCGCTTCTTGCGCATCTGTTTACATTCCCCTCACCCGCCATATCCTAAACTTATAAGAACGCTACTACACTTGATCTTATACAAAAGGTTCTTAGAAGTGCTGTTTGGGGAGTAGCCTAGAGACAGGGGCTTGGATTGGCGAAAGCTCGCCTGGCAGCGGAGCGCCAGCTCCATGCCAAGATCCAACTAACATAGTTTTAACTGCAGCACCTTTAATCTACTACTAGTTCACTGCCTCCATACATGGTCCCCTTATCAAACGAGCTGTGTCAGGCAGAATTTTGGGTTGTTTTCATGCCTTCCACATCAAACTTGTTAACTTTGTCGCCACCCTGCTGTGTAATCCACAAAATATACTGGCAAACTTTTATCATTTACCAATATTATTTAAGCACTTCTTGCGCATCTGTTTACATTCCCCTCACCCGCCATATCCTAAACTTATAAGAACGCTACTACACTTGATCTTATACAAAAGGTTCTTAGAAGTGCTGTTTGGGGAGTAGCCTAGAGACAGGGGCTTGGATTGGCGAAAGCTCGCCTGGCAGCGGAGCGCCAACTCCATGCCAAGATCCAACTAACATAGTTTTAACTGCAGCACCTTTAATCTACTACTAGTTCACTGCCTCCATACATGGTCCCCTTATCAAACGAGCTGTGTCAGGCAGAATTTTGGGTTGTTTTCATGGCTTCCATGTTAACTTTGTCGCCACCCTGCTGTGTAATCCACAAAATATACTGGCAAACTTTTATCATGTACCGATATTATTTGAGCGCTTCTTGCTCACCTCCTTTGGTTCCTCTCTGCCACCCATTGGTTTGAAGCCTGAGTCCATTTAGGGTATGTCGCCATGCCACTCTCTAGCCTGCTGCCGCTGCCTCTGCATGCCGTCCCCTATAGTGTCAGGGTCAATTATTGCATGTTTTAGATGCTATCTAGCTTCATTCTGTCACTCTGTCATGGCCATGCTGTTGCCCATAATTTTGGCATAATGGTGCGATTAAGCAGCCTCAGAGGCATCCATGCATGCTGCCCCTGCTGTTTCCTGTCCATTTCCGTGGTGTTTCCATCCTTTTCTGAGGTTCCCAGGTGTTTGGCCAAGCTTCCCTGTGCAGAGCCTTGGTCCCCTTGAAAAATGCTTGTGTCTCCCATTGACTTCAATGGGGTTCGTTATTCGAGACGAGCACTCGAGCATCGGGAAAAGTTCGTCTCGAATAACGAGTACCCGAGCATTTTAGTGCTCGCTCATCTCTAATTGTGACCCCAAATACTGTAATAGTGCTATGTAGAAAGTACTGGTACCACACAAATAGCGCACCCTAGTGTGACATGCTGTAAAATGACTCCCATCCTGGCCATCATGATGTAAAATACCTTTCACTGAATAATGGAATAGATTTTTTTCCCTTGCCCTAGAGGTACAAATAAAAAAAGAACTTGTACTTACCACAGGTCCGGTGCGGCAAAGCTAAGGAAAAAAACATAAGTTCTTTCTTATGTTAATACAATATATAATATTTCCACTACATTAGTGTATGTGTTTTATTGCATATTAACTGTCTGCAGGCTCCTGGGGTTATGGTCCATTTAATAATAGAATTATGTGATACAGGAACAGTAGCAGAACATCATGGGTTGTCTAGATTGTGGCTTCAAGGCTAAATAGAAGTAGGCGATTTTGGTGCCTTCTCCCATTTGGTGGGGGCTCTTTCTTTGCTCCTCAATCTAGCTTTGCCCCATCCAGCTAACAATTGACATTTTGCCACAAATTAAACAGGACCGAGAAGAGGAGGAGAGTGCATCTTCCTCCCTGGTTCCTCCAATTGACTGTTATTTTAACTGTCCACCTTTGGGCAAGGGCCCTTTAGTAAATTCCCCCTGCTTATATCTAAAATAGGCACAGGTAGAAGTGTCACCTCATTGGATCCGCCACCTTTCTCCTCCCAGCTTCATTGACAGATCAACCCTGCATGCGAATAGTTAAAGGTAGATCAAGCCAATACGAGCCGGAGGAGATTCACTCAGTAGATGTTCTAAGCTCTACCTAAAATAAAGGAAATAATTGTCCGTCTTGTACACGACAACCAATCAGGCTTTAATTTGTCATAATGCAGAGTATGCTGTGCTGTGATTGATTACTGTTTTTTGTTTAAGACACTTTCATAAATCTGTTGTTATTTCATGCTACCCGTGGTAAGTGCATGAACCTACTGACAACATAGCTTTAAATAACGTATGTTAATAGGCTCTCAACCTTCAAGGGTTTTTTGCATCTTGAAGATTTTGATGATTGGTCAGATTGGTGGGGGCTTGACGTTTGACACTCAGATCCCCACTGATTGGCTATCAGCCAACAAATAGAAAACAGAGACTGAATCAACATTTTGATGTAAAACACCTTTAATGTTTGAGCTTCCACCTTACTCTCCACTCTACTCAGAATATTTTGATAACTATTTCACAGCAGGATTTGTTAGCCAAACTACGAATGGATCCAAACAAAAAATGTATATTCCTTCCTATTTTACCATTTCTCTATGTTGGTTCCATGCCTACTTTAGGCCCTAAAAAAGACTACTGAAGAAATACTGCCATCTGAAAGAGGGCAATACATAATAAAAGCAGATTTTTACTTTAATTTTTTAATAATTTTTTTTTTTAATAATTAACATTTTTATTGGAATTTTTACCACACAGTAACAAACAAATAAACAACAACCCCAAACGAAGATCACACCAAAAAATAAAACAAAAAATAATCAGTGAATTGATTGTCACATCATTAATCATTCTGATGCACAAAACAAGTCCATGGAGGATAATAGAGCATCCTTGAAGATCCCAAAACTAGCTACAAACACACCCTGATGTTAGTATTCCAGTGACATGGAGGACTCCATGATCCAATGGGGGCCAGCCTGGACAGCTAGTGTAAAACGTTAAATATAAGATCAGGTGAGACCCAGGTGGTAGTTGGTCAGCTCTCTTAGAGCTAAACCGAAGTCTATTCATGGCAACCAAAGCCGATATTTTCAGCGAAATTTTTGTGCTTAAAAAAACGGCACTCAGTTTATACTCAAGTACATACTCAAAAAAACTAAATGTAGTACTCGCCATTTGACGATCACCCTTGGCGTCCTCACAGCACCCCTTCAGGTTCCCCGCCACGACATCAGATGCATGTCTATGTGATCTGCTGATGCAGAAACTATGTTGCTGCCTGCGGACATCAGAGTTTGTGTGCCAGAAGAGTGAATAGATGTGCATCTGCTGGAGCAGTTGGGAACCCGAAGACTTGGGGGCACTCTGTTGGACATTCTATTAATGGGGGCACTCTGCTGGACATTGTATTAGTGGGGGAACTCTGCTGGACCTTTTATTAATGGGGCACTATGCTGGACATTTTATTAATGTAGGCATTCTGCTGCACATTTTATAAATTGGAGGGGCTGTTGTGGACATTTCACTCATGAGGGCAGATTACAGAAAATTTCATTCATGAGGGGAGATTACTGGACATTTTATTGATGAGGGGAGACTACTGAACTTATACCCGAGTATATACGGTAATTTACATGCCATATACAATAGATGAGCAACTGCTTTTTGCCTGCCTCCATGGTTGGCAGGTCCTCTACATATCCCAACACACAAACAAATGTTTTACACATTAAAGATATACATTTTTGGGGTGAATGTCTGGATATTTAAAATATATTTCTTTCTGTTATTCCTAAAAAAACACTATGGATTTGGACACATAAATATTCTTTTTTTAAATTTCTGAGTTAACAATTAACAGTGCAATATTCTACAAAACAACAACTTTCTTTGCAGGTTGTAATAATGTTAATTTGTTCAGTTCTCTATCCTTATTTTTAAATACAGATAAAGCTCAGCATACAAGTGGCTATTTATAATGTCTATTAACGGCCGCTAAATTATGTTGCAAAATTAAAAACTGCATGTTACATGGACATGCATACTAAACAATTCTCTTGGCTGGTGTGGGATAATAAATCCGAAATTAATTCATCACGTTAAGTGGACACTTAAGCAAACACTAAAAAGAATTGTATTATTTTAGAGATGGAGAGGAGCTGTAATGTAAAAAGATGGAGGGGCAATCGTATAGGATTTTGCATTTCTGATTTGTATTTATAGATCAGTAAATAGACAACTGATGCTAAACTAATGGCTTCTAGAGAACTGATACAAAGCAACCTGATGGCCGGTACTGATGCCCTTGGCTGTAGATTAAACATGACATACAGAGTATTGTGCTCCCCACTCCCACCCTATTGCCACAGGTTGATGGCACCATCCTACAAAAACAAAGCCGTCTGTTTGTTTAGTAATAACCAACAAGGTTTACAGCATTTTCATTCTAGCCGAGTGCCCTGAAAGCATTATAAACAATCAAGCCTCGCAGATGTCAGAAGGACAAAATAGATGACTACCGGACGTGTGTAAAATAACAGAAAGCATTCATGCAAAAGTGAAGGGGCCATTGTTTTTGCCCTGTACAGAGCCATTTCTTAAAAGCTTTCAGGGTACAACAAGTCATTCTGCCCAAGAGCTAAGAAGAGACACGCAACAGTTTCTTATTTCCTTGTGTAGTGGAGAAACAATTTAGTTTAGTATGACTATGTTTCTACATTACTATGTATGCAACAAAAAAAATCAATAAAAAAAATACTCCATCTGGTAACAACAGTTCTTAGTACTACACATTGAAGATGTAGTGAAGAAGATTTACTTTACTTTAACATGTCTTTCTAAATATCTATTTACTGTACAGTATTAGACCCTTGTTCATAGACAAGAGGAAAGCGATGTAAGTAAATTGGGTCTGACAATGTGTCCCAAAACTATTAACCAAAAGGTCGGCAACTCATTGGAGGTGTTAAAAGTGGACTAGACAATTACTAGATAGTAACAGATTTATCACAGTGACTGATGATGGATTAAAAATCTAGTACAGCTTTAAATATTAAATATTAATCAGAGAGCAATTCTACTTTTGACAGCCACAAGGTCATTCTCCAAAAACATTGGGGGAGATGTATTATGTGTTGGTCAATAGACCAGTGCAGATCTCTGCTGCCCCAGGTTTATAGGACCAGTATAGGACTGGTGAGTTGTACTTTGCACAGGGGCTATTTTCTGTCTGCTCATCCTTCCTAGTTACCGAGGGCATGCCCCTCTTCTGGAGGAGTTGGATAACAGCCTAAAAAAAGATACCGTCACTAAATGTGGTACACAGCATTTTAGGTGCTAATTACTCCAGTTTTCTGGCATAGACAGATTGATATATCTTTCTCATTATCTGAATATGAAAATGTGTTCATGGATAGAGGCACAAGGTTCACCCATATCTCACAAACCATAGATGCAGTGGCTCTACAGTGTATGCACCCAGATTCACCAGTTTCCAGTGGTTTTAAATTAGTTCTTGAGGTGTTCTTCATGTATTTAATATGTTGATATTTTATATTTAATGAAGAACATAGAAAAGTCGGGGATCAATCAAGGGACCACTAGACCTTCAGTCTAACACTCTGTAAACTGAGCTATTTGGGCCTCCATAATAGTTGTTTTATTTTTAATGAAGAACATGCTGTTGATCCAGGATCAAACCAGGCACCCTTAGATCCTCAGTCTCAGGCTACATTCACACAACCGTATTCCTGCCATGCAGGCGGGCAGGCGGGCATCCAGCGCCATGTAGAGGAGGAGTGATGACCCTTCCCCTCTCCATGGCGAGGCACGGTGCTGTAACACGGGGAAAGATATGACATGTTCTATCTTTTCCTCATGTATGGAGCGGTACAGTGCCGCACGTGTGCAGCACCGTATTGCTCCGTGCACTCATTGCCGGCCTATGGCCTACGGTCGTGTGAATGTAGCCTAACAACTCTCTCCCATCTGTGCTATTTGGGTTCCGTGATGTTGTATATATTGTTGTATATTTAAGACTGTCCCAGGAATCCAGGTTCAAACCAGGGATCGGGGTTCTTATACCATTCTCACATTTTATGTACTGTTCCCAGTTCCAGTGAATATACAGTACTATGCACATAATTTACAAAAGCAAAGTACAGTTTTCTAGATGTGAAGAACAAAACAAAATTGTTAAAGACCATCACCAACAATATCAAATACATGTAGTTATATAGAAAACATGCATTACTCATTGCCACTAACAATACCTCTTTCTTTTCCATCATATAAATTTCCATATGTGGCTTTATACATATGATTTAATGTATTCTGAGGGTTTTTTTTAAATTAAGCTATGAGAAAGCAGTACAAAAGTGCAATGGGAAGGACTTTTACATACTGAAAATACAACCATGTAAATGAGTCTTAAGTCATTTCCATATACAACTCTTCCTTTGCTGACATGTCCTTTTGCATCTAAATATATATCTAGCATAGCTTTCACCCAGTTCTTCTATAGATATTTTCTAATCTAATACTGATTAATGGACTCTAAGTGTCCAAGTCAAAGTGCAGTAATACAATACAGTATTATACTGGAGCTGGTGCTGACATTCTCGCTATGTCATGGTGCAGTAAAATACATACAACCCTCTTCAATAGAAAACGCAAGGAGGAAACAAGAACAGCATTTAATTCATTCAACCACAAGGAGTTACTGTCCCCGAGTCTTTACCATCCTCACTTTATGGCTTCTCCACCAATTGGCTTTTGTGCCTCTTTCCTTACCTTCTATGGATTAACATAAGACTGCATTGCTGTGTAAAGAAGAATGAACTCTGTGAACTTGCGCCTCTTTTTTTCCAGATATATTAACTATGATCGTTTGTCACTAAAATGAGTTTCCTGACATTCAGTTCCATAGCAGCCAGAGTGGAATGTGTCCTCCACTACTGTGCACTACAGTAAAAAAGCTACTTTATGATGTAGTGTCACTTTTATTTCAATGAATAAAACACTGTAGATTGTTCAGAAATCTGGATTGCTCCATAGCTTTTAGAATTCATCTGATTCAATACTACATTCAGATACATGGATTCATGCATTCATAACATAAATTTGGAAATTTTACACATTCAGTGCCTATATATGCAGAAAATAAACAAGTAAATTCTGGTTCAAATACAGTTACTAAATTATTTATTTTATATTTATTATTTTTTATGCAAAATATAAACTCCTATACTTGTTATAAGGATGCGGATAATACGATATATACAACATTAGTGTCAGCACAGTGGAAAATCCAATGACATCAAAAGCAAAGAAAATACTCCTCCCATATCTTCCACAACACACAGAAATATAGTAAAAATAATATTCACTTTGCATAGGGTCAGCCTCTGGACATCTTATGCCTCACTTTCTTGCATTCCCCCTCCCCCGCCCCCCACCAAACCCCTTTCCTCCCTACATCTTTCCTCCTCCCACCCGCCAAGTTTGTATAAAACTTCAGTTGCCTATGTATCACATAAAGAAATGTTGTTTTAAGTTTGTTTCATGTATTGTTCCTAACGAGCAGTTGGCAACACTATACAACCTGGTCAATACATATGCTGCTCACTCCCTGATAGAAACTCTGTTTCCCTGTTATACGGTCTCTCCTCGCATGAGAGGAGATGGGATGCTCTTCTATTTTGCTTTACTTTGACTCATGGACATTTAATCTTAACGTGCATCCTCTTTAACAACTTGTAAAAAGCCAAGTAAAAATAATAATAGACTAAGCCAACCCAGAAAGAAGCTAAAACAATACCTTATAAATACAAAACTCATCATGCTTTACCCAAAATGTTTTTTTGGAGTAGGTTGCAGTGAATCTATTTACTGCCATGCCGCCGGGACATTTTACATTTGTTGTTTATATGATATATAAGTCTAAAAATGTTTACTGTACATAATAAGTCTACACTCACACAGGCGTATGGTGGATGTATATACGGCTGACATATATACGGTGTATATATGTCCCCCACAGAGGGCAATGGGAGCAAGGCGCCGTACAGGAGTTGTATGGTGCTGCACACGTGCCATTCTGTAGCCGGGAGAAAGACAGGACATGTCCTATCTTTCCCGGGAATACGGCGATGTGCGCCATATATCCCTATGGAGAGGGGCGGGGGTGAGCAGCCCTCCTCCTCTCCCGGGTGCCGACGTATGGCCACTCTGCTACGGTATTCGTGTGAATATAGCCTAAAGGTTATGTTCAAAGGGGGGTAGATGCCTAAAATCCCATTACATACATTATACCAGGCTAAAGAGGTTAAAGCATAACTTTAAGAGAGACTTTAAGAGATTTAAGAGGGATGTAAAGTCTGAAATCTGAACTACATGCCCTGAAATAGGGGCAATTCCTGGCACATAGAGAGGTGTGAAGGAGAGTGTGGCCATTGAACGAGTGAGCAGGCCCAGGAGTTCCTACCCAACCCCTGCTTGCACAGGCAACCTAGCAGAGAAAGGCCGCACTGGGAAAGCACATCAATGGAGGCTCCTGATAAAACCGGTGATCACCAAGGGGCAGGGTAACATCATTAGTGCACCGCCATATGATAAGTCTCCCCCTATGTTTATGTGTCCATTTATTCCTTTCTTCCTGCTTTTAGAAGTGTGTATTAATCAGCTTCCCCAACCATAATCATAGAAACAGCTGATAGATAAGGAGAACCTGATAAAGTTTATAATAACCTAACTCTCTACAGACAGTCAGTGGATTGCATAATGGACACTGCTATCCAAAAGAGAAAAAAGCAGGAGAAAATATTCAATATTCACTTCTCAAATAACTAAATAATGGCTTCACAGGTGATATTAAAAAGATTCAGCTTGAAGTATCAGCAACATGTAGGCAGTCCTATTTGGCGAATGATCTCTGGGAAGCATCACTAATCAGGACCACCCACTGGACTTCTAAAAAAAATTATCAAAATTGAAAAATATTTACATTTTTTTTAAAAGATTGTTTTTTTACTTTTGATAATAAAGAAACGAAGAGTTAAAGGGGTTATCCGGGTTTTAAAAAATTTTTATGGCCGGGCTGGGGAGGGCTAGTTAAACATAATAAACTTGTACTTACCTCCTCCGGTGCTGCCGATGTCCCGCGCCGCGGTCCCTTCGATCCGTGCCCCTGTTTGTTTACAGGGGCACGGAAGCCGCGCACAGGGAGCTTCCGGTCCGCGATGTGGACGGCTCCTCCCATCCGTCCCTATCTCTCAGCGTTGTAAGCGCTGGGAGATGGTGCGCATGGGAGCTTCCGGCCGGCCGGA
Organism: Engystomops pustulosus; assembly: GCF_040894005.1. Taxonomy (NCBI): domain Eukaryota; kingdom Metazoa; phylum Chordata; class Amphibia; order Anura; family Leptodactylidae; genus Engystomops; species Engystomops pustulosus. The sequence goes on from NC_092413.1 coordinate 44,263,388, forward strand.
AGCTCCCTGTGCGCCCTTGTACTGAAACCGGCGCACGGAGAAGACGGACCGCGGCGCGGGACATCGGCAGCACCGGAGGAGGTAAGTACATGTTTATTGTGTTTAAATAGCCCTCCCCGGCTCGGCCATAAGAAATTTTTTAAACCCGGATAACCCCTTTAACTTTTGCACATAACGTTTGTTGTATTGATCTTAATAGTGCAGTTTTTGAAGCCAGACCTGTTCTGATCAGGCCGCTTCATTGAACCTTATCACTTTTTGAAATTACAATTATAGATGATAGAGGATTTTTCTAAACCTTTTATAATGCTTTTATTTTAGCCTAATATTGGAAATAAAGCTAACTTTAGATTTTTTTTTGACATTCCTATATTGTTCCTACTCATTCCTGTTCCCATTGCTGGTTCTTGATGTCCAAACCAGTGGCACCTTGGGGTATGCAAAAAGATATAGAGACCAAATAATGTAATGAATGTATACGATCACAATTTTGGAGGTCAGGAAATACTTTACCGCACAAGAAATAATAAAACATATTGAATGAAAAATTTATTTAAAAATATATACAGTAATAATAAAAAAATATCTAATAATAATCAATAAAAAAATAAACTGTGACACATCATAATATTAAGTAAAATATGAATTTATTCTTTTGGCAATAACACAGAATTACATCTACGTATAACATCAGAAAACATTTAAAGGAGGTATATGTGAGTGTAGAACCTGACACCTTACTGCTGATCTACATCCATGTCACGCATAACACATAACCCGTCCTCTGTGCTTGTCTGAGCTGTCCCTCCCAATTAGTGTTACTGGAACCGTGTAAAGATGAGCAAACAGTACATTCATTAGCCTTCAATGCTATTGTCACTGTCCTATACCCTCTCCGGGCCAATCAGTCTCGTAAAAATCCCTGTAGAACATATCAGCCAAAGCTGCCGAGAGAAGAAAAATCCCTGAACATTAAATGCAACTCATGCTGATAAACAGCAGAAATTAATGACTAGACATTTAAAGAATTTACTGAGATGATTCTGCCGTGTGTATTTCATACATGACTGATTATGTTGTGCGTGATCAAATGGCTGCAATCAATACAATAATGCAAAGAGCAACATAAAGACATGCTCCCAAGCAAATTTATCTCATTCTCTTGTTGGGAACAAAAAATGGTACATAATTTAGAAGCTAGGCAGAGGTAGTATTTTCTGAACGAGGCCTAATGACGAGCTCTGGGAAGCCCGTGCGTTCATCCATCTCCCGAGTGAATTGAAGGTCACTGAGCTCTCCGATCACTATTTCCGCAGTAGTGAAGACTTCCAGATTCCCCATAGCATGACCACCGATGGTCTTCCCATCCTTGTCAGACAGAGAGATGTGGAGGTGCGCATCTTCATTTAGTGTCCCTACTAAAGACACTATTTCAAATCTCTCCTTTAAATGTATTATCTGTAAAAAAAAGGGCAACCTTATATACATGATACATATGTAGACATTGAGAAAACACACAGGAAGCCTGGACTACTAGAATTTCCTGAAGTGTGTGAGGGATACATTCAAAGGGCTTGTTTGAGATTGGGCAATGAGTAGAAAAATGGCCAAAAAGCGATGACGCAGATTTTGACTTTTTTCTCGGTTAAAGCATTCACAGTTTAGGATGATAATTTGTAAATTTTAATAGAGAATTTACTAATGGGACACAGGGATACCTAATTTCGGAATTTTCTTGTTTATTCATATGTGAATTCTAGGGAAAGGAGTTTTTTTTACTTGTTTAATATTTTCCAAAGGAATGGGGGCTGAATGCTCATATAGTGTACAGCTATACTAATGACGGGCCTAGAGACTCTGCGTAGCTTCCAGCTGACATGGCAACTGTTTGGAGCACAGCATTTAAAGGGCTTGTCCACTTTCAGCAAATAATTTATATTGTCTGTCTAATGAAGTATACAAAACTCTTCAAATATACTTCATGTTTCAATTCTAAATGGTTGTCATTCAAGAGAAAGCTTCATTGTTTACTTCCTGTGGATAAGGACCAGTCCATGATCATGTGATGTCACACAGGCGCTCTGATTACTCTCTGTGAAACTAAGGAGCGTTGCACCTGTGTGACATCACATGACCATGAACCGGTTTTTATTCACAAGAAGTAAACAATGAAGCTTCCTGTAGAATGACAGCAAGCAGAGATCTAGAAAACCACAAGGAATTGATCTATAGAAGATATATTGGAAAATTGTATATCATTTTCATTAAATTACACAAACAACATCAACTATTTGCTGAAAGTGGGCAACTCTTTTAATGGCAAGTGTAAAATGCATCAAAAACCTGCCATGCATACAGAGGGCTCAGCTCTTGTGCAGCCTCTCCGTGCATCCTTTATGACAACATGACAATTTTCTGGGTAATAAATATTCTCTATTCTCTATTGCACCCTAGGTTTTTTAGTACCAGTGAGAAGTAACACCTGTTATTTCACTAGCTGCTATTAGCTGTCCTGTCATAGCTCAAGAGGATCGAAATGATGCAACTCAGTCAGACACTGACACTGAGCATGTGTGACCATGAACACTAAACACATAAGGTGGACATTCAACACACACCAACAAGGATGGAAATGAATGAAAATTTGTGTACCGCTTAATGAAAACTCTTCATGTTAGGAGTTCCACCATCTGACAGTTCTGGCATTCAAAGAAGACCGGTGATTAAGTACAAAATGCTGAACATAATTTTATTGCCACTATTCCCATCATTCAATTTGATGGGGTTTTTTTTCCTAAATTTGTCCACCTATTCTAAAAATATGGCCCCCGGATGTTTATAGGCGATATTACCTCATACTAGCTAAGGGGGTGATAAGTTTTTATTGAGAGAAACACCCCAAGAAAAAATAATAGGTTAACACCCCCTTGGCAAATATGATATAATTCACATATAAACCTCAGAGGTCCATATACATATTTTAAAGAAATCAACACCAATTTGCTCAGGAGCAACCAATTTAGTTGTCACTTTGGACATGGTGCCCCTAAATAAATAAATGTACATTTTTGTAGGACGCCCTCATATATTCTTCCAGGGAACATGGTGGTATCTTTTTTTTTAAAATCTTCTCTGGATTATTGTTATTCCATACAACCGTCAGAGTTTAGAAGGCACATCTATGCCTAGTAATTGAGACTGTGCTAGGAGAGGTATCTCCTGTGTGACATAAGAAATATCCTACATATTTTACCATTTTAGCATTGCCAATGTGTTTAATTAAAGATTATATCAAATTAAAGATGACAAGATACCTTCAGGGGAAACGCATCTCATTCTCTGCATTACTTGAGAAAGACAGAGCGAACAGATTTCGACAACAGCTTGTAGTTTGGCACCTAAGCCTTATAATTACATAATTAGGAACAGTACACTTCTCTTGAAACACTCCACGGCCATCTTGCTATATCTATGCATGACTTAAACTGAGCCAGTACATCATTGGACCTGTCAGGTACCTCATTGGTATTCTGCGCATCTGAATTAGCCAGTCTAAGTGTTGCTTTGGTGACGCTGCCCACACAAGTAATAACAAACGGCGCTCTTAGCTTCTTCTCCTGCACAAATTTAAACAATGATGTGACTATTTCTTCTCCCGGTCCCAACCGCAGGGCGTAGACTGAGAGAGAGCTCGGTCCTTCCTAAGAGAGACGGAAAAAACAGATAATTGTTTCTGTGTTCCACAGAAGATGGGTTTAACACGGACATATCACAGCGGCTAATTAGATTTCTTTCAACGGCACAATGACATCCTGGCACAGCACTACAGGTTTTCTTATACATTTTCCGTTTTACTCCCATTTAACTATTATACTTTGGATAATATACTGCAGACTCCCTTATTTCAGAAATTCAACAGAAAATTACATATCTGAATACCCCAGCAGTTAAAGGGTGAGAGAGCCTACCTTTCGGGAGATATTTGGAACACGGCCGCCATCTTGAAAACTAACCGAAAATACTGTCTAAAATACTTTGCGCCACTCTTATTAAGGCTTTTAGACCATTTTTTGACACTTTCATGACTAGTACCAGAAAGGGGTTGGGCCTCTAAAAAGGGGACAGAGCTTTCTTAGTAAAAAAATGTAAAAATCAGTGCGCCAAAAGAAATAAGACGGAGTGCCACATTTTGGCACAGACAATAGACCGTCTAATAGATGGTGCAAAGTAGGACTCAACTGTGTTTCACTATTCTAGATTCATTAACAAAGGTTAATACATTGGACTGCATTCATCAACAAAGGTTAATAAATTGGCCCGCAATTATGAAAAGTAGTGCAGCCTGTACTAGGTGCAGTTTGCTTCACTAATGTGCAGAGTGTGACAGATTATTGAATACCGGCAAAGATCTTCATTAATCTGGCGCCTCCTGCACTGCTCAGGAAGTGTGCACCAACTTTTTTTTCGGTGCACTTTTAACATAGAGCGTGCAACACAATTCTGTTGAGTCACAGTAATAAATGTGGCGCACGGTTTAAATAAATGCGGCTCCGGAGCGCCTCTTTAGGTGCAGAATTTTGTGGAGCAGTGGACACAGAGCACACTTATTTGCATATTTCCTAGATTTATTAACAAAGTGGTAAATCTAGTGCAGCAGAAAACAAGTCTTATCAGGAACATTCGATGGGGCTCATTTACTAAGGGTTGTGATGCTGCACTTTCATGGGATTTTGCACCTTTTTTGGGGTTTGCACGGCTTGGACAGGTATTAAACAGGTGTCTGTGCTGGGATTGTGTCGCACACGATTGTTTTCTGTCGCAGATGTGCTGGCTTCCATGCGACACAAATTGGGGGGGAGGGGCGGGCTGTCGGAGGATCCGACTGATTCGGACTGAGCGCCGTATTTAATTTTCAAATGATGTCGCAAGGCATGCACCACGAAGAAGAAGGTGAACTCCGCTGGACCTGAGCGGGGATGCAATACATGCAGGATATTAGGCGCATGATTTTAGTGAATCGCGGCACAGTGCATTCTCAGCTATTTGGCGTGTTGTCCATGGTGCTGAACACAGAGCATACAGAGCATGAGAGTCATTGGGAGATATTTATCAGGACTTCTGGTGTAGGTGCCCTGAAATAATCGCAAATGCTAGCATATTGCTAACACTTGTGACTATTTTTCCCTTGCACCACACCCCCGTCGGGGGGGGGGGCATGGAGGGAAATGAGGGGGGGGGGGCGAGGCCGGCGAGAGAATAGGTGCAGTGGGGCAGTGGGCTGGTGAGGGGCGTTCCTTTACTGTGCCAATGTACTTGCTGCAGCCAGAGACTTCTAAAACCCTCTTGATATATCCTGCTGCGCTCGAGGGTCAGTGGGGCTATCATATGCCGATGCACAGCAGAAACTGCAGAAATTAATTTCTGATTAAGTTTATTTGATTTAGTTTACAGATGATGACCATGTTCTGAACAAAGCCTAAAAGATAGGCCCCTCACCCATTATTTGCTGGGGTATTTAGATATGTCATTTACCCTTTTGTTTCCAAAAGTGTGTCCTGGGACTTACCTTAGTTATACAATTTTCCAATAGACTTTCTGTATCAATTCCTCACAGTTTTCTAGATCTCTGTATGCTGTCATTGTATAGTAAGCTTCTATAGTTACTTCCACTAGATAGAAACCCGTCCATGGTCATGTGATGTTACACAGGTGCACAAGCCATTAGTATCACAGAGAGCAATCAGAGCTGTGATAATAACAGTAGGTGCACCTGCGTTACGTCACAAGACTGTGAATGGTTTTCTGTCCACTAGAAGTAACCATAGAAGCTAGAAAACATTGAGGAATTGATATAGAGAGTATACTGGAAACTATAACTTTTAAGTACACAAACAATATAAATTTTTTGCTGAAAGTGGACAACCCCTTTTAGATGTTGCCTACAATTGTCAAGTCTTAACAGATATTTAATAGAATAGCTTAAGGAAGGGGAGCTTCATCCTGCTCAGGACCCTCCTCTATAACGCAGAGGTGATAGCTGCTAACATACTCCAGTATGCTTTGGTCATCAGTGTCAGGATCTCTAACATTTCAACTGTTGGACCGAATTTTCTACATATGCTGTTTTATAGCATTTATAGCATTTTATACAATTTTGGAGATTAGGATATAAACTTTGAACTATTTTTCATGAGCTGGCTTTTGTTGGCGCTAGAATACTGGGCAACTGTTCCCAGATATATATGAAGATCAGTGAGGCTCAGACTACAAATGGTACCAGTCAGCTCAAACTTGTATGGTGGATAGTAGTATGATGAGTAGTAGTATGATGAGTAGTAGTATGATGGGTAGTGGTATGATGGGTAGTGGTATGATGGGTGGTAGCATGATGAGTAGTAGTAGCATGATGAGTAGTAGTAGCATGATGAGTAGTAGTAGCATGATGAGTAGCAGCATGATGAGTAGCAGTATGATGAGTGGTAGCATGATGAGTAGTAGCATGATGAGTAGTAGTATGATGAGTAGTAGTATGATGAGTAGTAGCATGATGAGTAGTAGCATGATGAGTAGCAGTATGATGAGTGGTAGTATAATGAGTAGAGTAGTATTATGAGTAGTAGCCTGATGAGTAGCAGTATGATGAGTAGTAGTATGATAATACCTTTTAAACAGGAGAAATGTGGTATTGCACTGTAAAAGCAGTTCACCAATATTATATGTGTAAATAGGATGTAAAGAAGCTCTGTCTGCTGGATAGACTCAGAGGATCTACCAGAATTTTCATCCAGTTTTTACAAATGACATAACTAAAGATCAAATGGTCAAGCATAGTGGCCAAATTAAAAAAAAGCTATTTATTTCTCAGCATGTAAATAAATAGTTATAAATAATAAAGACAACAATAATTCTATTTGTCACTGATACTGTTTACTTTTATAAATATAAATAATCCGTACATGAGCAGTAGCAATTTCTGTGCGCCTTTTATACATCCCGGGCTATAAGCTATTACTAATATCCAAGTTTAACATCTGGAAAAAAGCCGACCTTAGAAGCAGCAGTCTACTAATCCAACTGTAGAACACTAAAATCCATTCCGCCAGATAAAAAAAAACAAGTAAAATTATTTTTTATTTAAGAAAAAAAAAAAGAGGCTGAGCAGGCTGCATCTGCCAGATAACTATAATATCTTATAAGAAATGGCAACCAGGGGAAGGAGCTGTTTAGGATGTAATTAGATATGCGATAAGAATCAAAATAAATCTATATGAACAGTTTGAAAAAAGCTATGCAGATAAGATAAGCTTTTAGCATTAAGTTTTACTACTGTAGTGTTAACGCTGGGCTATGCTAGCAGATCCGCCAATGAGCTGCCCCCCTGGGAGACGGGGAATAAGTGTTGACTCATCTGTTCCCTACTGAGACTTTAAATTCTACCAACTTAATTTCTCTGGATGTCGCTACTTTTGTAGCCTGAAGAATCCCATTTTTTCTCTTCTGGTGCTACCCTTGGTCCTGAAAATTAAAACTTGATAGGAAAAGCTGATTCCTTAAGGAAGTATTAATAGTGTTTGAGGAAGACTTTTATGGTGACCTATTAAATGTGGGATTTTATGATAGCGACGCCATCCAAAAATGTAATATATTATACACTGTATTATTGGGTTCCATTTTTTATATGGTAGAAGTGACTTCATTATTATAATTCATTGTGGTATTAGACATGAGAGGCTGGAAGCAGCTAAAATATATGTAGATGTGGAAATAGGACTGGTCTGGATAAGGGATCTCTCAAAGCTCAGTCAGTCAGGGAATGTTTTTAATAGGTAACCAAAAATGATCCCTAATCTACATGGACTCTGATGACAGGGTTTTGCAAATGATGGTTAATGAGGTTAGGCCTACGTTTCTACCAGGGATCTGTTCCACTATGACTGCCTCCAGTCTAGAACATGAAATGTATAATGATCATTTTGTTCTCCTTAATGTACAGAGAATAATAATAATAACGAGGGGAGGGGGTAACAATAACGAGGTAAAACAAAAAAATATATATACAGTAAAATAAAACACAAACAAGTAAAATAAAACATTATGTGACACCACTGATTTTCTCATTCCTTAAGGCCAAGGCAAATCGGCCAAGGCAAGTTATCGCTTAGTCATTGGGATCCCAATTGGGTTATTTTATAGATACCTATAGGGGAGAAGAAAATTATTTGGAGAACCTTTTTGAAGGCAATTTTTGGTGAATATTTGGTTGATTATAAAACTTGAGGGTGGGCTGAAAGTTTATATTGTAGTGTGAACTTTCTTTCTAAAAATTAAACAATCTAAAAAATCACCATAAACTATTTATTTGTAAAATAAAATTAGTATAGTAGAAATAAATGCCTAATTGACTATATAGTTGAGTAGTAAAAATCATGGAAAAGTTTTTTTATACCTAGTGGCAGGAAGGCAACTGGCAAATCGTCCACAGATTTGCTGGGAATGATTTCCCACATGTAGAATAGATTGTGGTTTCTCTATAAAGATAGATAAATTATTGACCCAAGTTGCAGATTCATTATTGATGGAGCGTTAATCCATTACCTTTGGCTTTGCACTGACTTCTAAATGTAACCCGGTTAGTAGATATCCCCATGCATAGTGATTTCATTTCCATGCACCTGCCCCACAGACAGTGTCAAGTTACTTGTCTAAATCCCCAGAATGGAAATAAAATAGGGTCTATGTAACACTGTCCTTTACACCAGACTTGTTAATGCATTACTCTGTATTTCCACAAATGCTTAATATGGAGGAGAACATTTACCAAGGGATAGATATGAATATTTGAGAGACAGCTATACAGATCACTCATTCTGGCATTCACGCAAAATAAATCTCAGTGTAACCTCAGTACTGGATAAGAATATGTACATATAAAGTAGAATTTTCCATATAAATAATGCAGATTAAATAATACAACTATGATTCCCATGAATAATAGATGGTTAATGCAGTCACACAAAATGGGCAGTAAAGCAAGATTGTGCTGAAAGTGACTAATATCCAATCATACATGTGACAAAAAAAAAAGCGCCGACATCCAAGCATAAAAATTGTCAGCAGAACATTAAACAACTAATATCTGAAAAATCAGCATAGAAAGACATACGTATGGGATTTCTGTGGCTGTGAGTGCATCTATGCATTACTTGATATTAAAAAAATCTGACGTTTAGCTGGGGCTTTACAAATTACAGGTACTAAGCGTAAATCATCTCTCTTCTTCATTTACCCTGGCTGTGTGTACAAAATCAGAAAAAGACCCTCTGTATTGACTGTGTCATGTTACATATTTCATATTGCATTTAATTAAAGGAAAATATCAATATCCAGTCTTTGACAACCACTTTCAGGTATCTTTATGTTATAGGGGTTATAAATAGTTTGATGCTTAGAGGGCAACAGTGGGATCTGATTACTGGGACCCCCACTGATCATGAGAACAGATTTCCACAGATCACAAGCTGCAGGTTGAGTCTGTCCATCCACTCCATACAATACTATGGGAGCACGGGAACTGCCAAGCAGTGTCATTTATTTTCTATGAAAGAGCTGGAGAAAGTGCCAAGCGCTGTGCTCAGACCTTCCCAAAGTATTCCTCACTTGGAGAGAATGGGACCCCTGTTGAGTGGTCAGTTGGGATCTCAGAATTGGGGATAATAATAAGGTTTTACAATCCCTTCCCCATGCTTTAAACTGCAGCTCTGATGCAAAGGTGGCAGTCATACTTTACTTCTAGCTAACCTGTATGTGATGGATTAAATTAACATGGACATTGGTGGGTGCAATAGAGGCCCTTACAGTGTTTCTTGATAATAGAGATCAGTACTATAAAAATTACATTATAGTTTGGAAGTCTAACACCAACTTTGCATTGGCACTAACTTGAAGTAACACCTCTGGGAATAGTGTCAGACTAAGGGCACATTCACATGGCCGTCTGCGGGGACGTACATGCGGCCGCATGTACGTCCCCATAGACGGCAATAGCGGCACCGGGCAGATGCGGTGCCACACATGTGTGGCACCAATCCGGCCCGTACACCGCAAAAAGATAGAGCATGCTCTATCTTTTGGCGTGTGTGCGGCCGTGCGCCGCTATTCTCTATGGAGGGAGGGGGGGCCGCCTCCTCCTCCTCTCCAGCACACGGCGGGCATACCGCTGTGTGAATGTACCCTAAGGCTGCTCATACATCTGTACACTAAACTAACTTTTTAATTAAAGTTATTCCTATCTCTACCTTTGATAGTCCTTGTTTCCACCTCCCAATTTTTCTTGTCTTGGCTTCCACATGAGTGATTCCTTTTCCTGTCTAGTTTCTTTTTTGGTTTGTTTCTTCTCCTGTTTGCCTGGTGTGTAGGATGAAACTTAAAAAAAAAAGTTGCTCATCTATGCGCAAAAAAGTTGGTTGTTCTTTCAGCCAAGTTTGCCAGCTGAGACTAGACAAGGTTTTGCGCAGCGACTAAAAATGTGACTAACAAGTTCCAAAACATCTGGATAAAAAGTTAGATAAAAAGGGAGTCCTGCTTGGACTTATGCACAAGTTGAAGTGCACAAAGTTGTAAAAAAAAATGTGCAAACTTCCCATTCGTCAAAAATTTCAACCTTCTAAATCTAAGATACTCAGCAAAATATAAGATAGTCCCCCTTAACCCCTTAACGACTTGGCCTTTTTTAGTTTTTTCACTTCCATTTTTCACTCACCAACTTCAAAAATCTATAACTTTTTTATTTTTCCACATAAAGAGCTGTGTTATGGCTTATTTTCTGCGTAACAAATTGCACTTCATAGTGACGGTATTTAATATTCTATGGCGTGTACTGGGAAGCGGGAAAAAAATTCCAAATGCAGTGAAAATGGTGAAAAACCACATTTGTGACGTTTTCTTGTGGGTTTGGATTTTACAGCTTTCACTCTGCGTCCCAAATGACATGTCTACTTTATTCTTTGGGTCAGTACGATCATGTGGATACCAAATTTGTATAGGTTTTATAATGTTTTCATACATTTAAAAAAATTAAAACCTCCTGTACAAAATATTTTTTTTTTATTTTGCCATCTTCTGGGGCCAATAACTTTTTCATACTTTGGTGTACGGAGCTGTGGATAGTGTCATTTTTTTGCGAATTTTGATGGTGTTTTCATTACTATAATTTTTGGGACTGTGCGACCTTTTGATCACTTTTTATTAACTTTTTTATATTTTTCAAAATGGCAAAAAAATGCCATTTTCAACTTTGGATGCTATTTTCCGTTACGGGGTTAAACGTAGTGAAAAAACATTAACATATTTTGATAGATCGGGCATTTTCAGACGCGGCGATACCTAATGTGTTTATGATTTTTTACTGTTTATTTATTTTTATATCAGTTCTAGGGAAAGGGGGGTGATTTGAATTTTTAGGTTTTTTTATTATAATTTTTTTTTATTTTTACTTTTACTATTTTTCACACTCCCTAGGGTACTCTAACCCTAGGTAGTCTGATCGATCCTATCATATACTGCCATACTACAGTATGGCAGTATATGTGGATTTTACTCCCCATGCATTACAATGTGCAATTAGCAGCGATCCACGGCAAGATGGCGGCGCCCATGCGGCGCTATCTCTTTGAAGCCGCCGGCAGCATTGTCGGCGGCGATCGAGGTGAAAACACCCGCGATCGGTGCTAGCACCGATCGCGGGTGTTACCGGTAAGCCTTTGCTGCAATATGCAGCAAAGACTTACCGGCTATGGAGAGGGCTCGGCCCGCAAGCCCTCTCCGTGCAGCGGGACCCGGCGCGCGCCGTACTAGTACAGCGCGTCGGGAAGGGGTTAATGTCAAAGATCAATTAATTTTTATATATTGCAATCATTTTACTTATTGGCACCCATGTTATGTGACGTTCACTAACAGTGCACCATCATCACCACTGTGTCTGGTATTGCAGCTTAGCCCCATTTATTAAAGCACCAGTTAAACTGGTGATGGAAAATGGGAATCAAATTGTCCACATGGGGAGAGAAAAAGAACTGGACCGCACATCCACACATCACACAATGATCTACTGCCGCTAGGCTACATTATATAACCAACTCGAGGTTCTTAGTTACATTTTGATCAAATTGTATAAGCCCACCAACCACTTCACGGTGACATCGTTGTAGTGGCTCCCTACACTATTGTGTGTGGCGTCACATGGCATACACCGCCGCCGCAGCAATAGCGTAGCGACCCACTACAACGAGGTCGCCGTGATTAAAATGTAGCTAAGAACCTTGAGTTGGTTATATAATGTAGCCTAGCGGCAGTAGATCAATGTGTGATGTGTGGATGTGCGGTCCAGTTCTTTTTCTCTCCCCATGTTGGGAATCAAATTGTGCCTTATCTTTTTACAGGGAACCTTTAGTCATGTCCCATGAACAACACTTATCCCCTATCCACAAATAAGGCAATAATGCCTGATCAATAGGAGGTTTCATCAATCACAGGATCTAAATGGTTTTGCAGTTGGTCACTTCCACCGCTCCTCCATTCATTGTCTATGGTCTGTTGAAGATAGCTGGTGGTGCTCAGTTATGCTAGAGAACCCAAAGAAGATCAATAGAGCTACGATGGACATGGACATGCACGAATAGGAGACGCATTCAAACCCATTATCCCCATGCCACTAGCAAACGTGCTTCTCATAATACAAGTAATCTGTCCATTGTTCTGAGAACCCCAGCAGATAAGCATGCCTTGATCTTCACAGCAGTGTGCTTGGCTACTTATCAGGTCACAATGGCTATTGTTGGAGGTATGAAAATTTGTATGCCGTTTTCATAATATGCTTTTAAATAAAAATCTTCTTATGGAGTTGCTATATCCCAAAATGTGCACTGAGCTCATCCATGCTTACTTGGTGGTTGTGGCTCTAGTTTACTATTTCATTTTTCAGGGACAGCCAGGTGACTTGGTAAGCAGGGCCGGATCATAGGGGGGCGCACGGGGCGCGAGCCCCGGGGCCCCCACCACTATGCTCTTAAAGGGGCCTCCACCAAATGTGGGCGATTCGAACGGTCAAATGACCGCCCGATTCACCCACTGTGTATTTGGGTCCGGGCTTACTACCGCACTACCGGGGCATACTAACACTTAATGCTATGGCAGAGCCAGGGAACAATAAGTTCCCTGCTCTGCCATTTGACGATCCGTGTAAAATCAAGATGGCGGCGCCCTGTGTTCACGGCGGCGACGCCGTGTGTGACGTCACGGCGCCGACGCCGTGTGTGATGTCACTGCGCCGGCTGCTAGCAGGGCGCCGCCATCTTGGTACACCTCTGAAGATAACCGCGAGGGAAGAAGACGAGGACGGCGCGCATCGGGGGAACGGAGGAAGGTGATGTACAATTTTATTTATAAAATAAACTGTATATAACTGTATATAGTTATCATTGGTGGGGTATATAGTTAGTTATTATAAAAGGTGTTATGTATATAGTTATTATTGGGGGGAATATAGTTAGTTATTATAGGAGGTGTATATAGTTATTATAGGAGGAGTATATAGTTATTATAGGGTGGTGTATATAGTTATAGGAGGTGTATATAGTTATTATAGGGTGGTGTATATAGTTATAGGGGGTAGATAGTTATTATAGGAGGTGTTGTGTATATAGTTATAATAGGGGAACTGTATATTGTTAGTTATTATAGGGTGGTGTATATAGTTATTATAGGGTGGTGTATATAGTTATTATAGGGGGGTGCATATAGTTATTATAGGGTGGTGTATATAGTTATTATAGGGGGGTGCATATAGTTATTATAGGGTGGTGTATATAGGTATTATAGGGTGGTGTATATAGGTATTATAGGGTGGTGCATATAGTTATTATAGGGTGGTGCATATAGTTATTATAGGGTGGTGTATATAGGTATTATAGGGTGGTGTATATAGTTATTATAGGGGGTATATAGTTATTATAGGGAGTAAATAGTTATTATAGGAGGTGTTTTGTATATAGTTATTATAGGGGTGCATATAGTTATGGGGGTATATAGTTAGTTATTATAGGAGGTGTTGTGTATATAGTTATAATAGGGGAACTGTATATAGTTAGTTATTATAGGGTGGTGTATATAGTTATTATAGGGTGGTGTATATAGTTATTATAGGGAGTAGATAGTTATTATAGGAGGTGTGGTGTATATAGTTATAATAGGGGAACTGTATATAGTTAGTTATTATAGGGTGGTGTTTATAGTTATTATAGGGTGGTGTATATAGTTATTATAGGGTGGTGTATATAGTTATTATAGGGAGTAGATAGTTATTATAGGAGGTGTTGTGTATATAGTTATTATAGGGGTGCATATAGTTATGGGGGTATATAGTTAGTTATTATAGGAGGTGTTGTGTATATAGCTATAATAGGGGAACTGTATATAGTTAGTTATTATAGGGTGGTGTATATAGTTATTATAAGGGGTGCATATAGTTATTATAAGGGGGTGCATATAATTATTATGGGGGTATATAGTTAGTTATAGGAGGTGTTGTGTATATAGTTATAATAGGGGAACTATATATAGTTAGTTATTATAGGAGGTGTTGTGTATATAGTTATTTTAGGGGGGTGCATATAGTTATTATACGGGGTATATAGTTATTATAGGGGGTGCATATAGTTATTATGGGGTATATTGTTATATGAGGTGTTGTGTATATAGTTATAATAGGGGAACTGTATATAGTTAGTTATTATAGAGTGGTGTATATAGTTATAATAGGGGAACTGTATATAGTTAGTTATTATAGGGGGTGCATATAGTTATTATGGGGGGTATATAGTTATAATAGGGAACTGTATATAGTTAGTTATTATAGGAGGTGTTTATAGTTATTATGGGGTCTGTATATAGTTTTTATGGGGGGACTTTATATAGTTAATGCTGGGGGTGCATATAGTGATTACTAGGGGCTGTGTATAGTTATTGTTAGGGGGTTTGTATATAGTGATTGCTGGGGGAGCTGTATATAGTGATTGTTAGGGGGTTGTATATAGTGGTTGCTGAGGGAGCTGTATACAGTGATTGCCGGGAGATGTATATAGTGATTGCTGGGGAAGCTGTATATAGTGATTGCTGGGGAAGCTGTATACAGTGATTGCTGGGGAGCTGTATATAGTGATTACTGGGGGCTGTATATACTGATTGCTGGGGGAGATGTATACAGGGATTACTGGGGGCTGTATATATAGATTACTGGGAGCTGTATACAATGATTGCTGGGGTGCTTTATATAGTGATTACAGGGGGGCTGTATATAGTGGTTGCTGGGGGAGCTGTATATAGTGATTACTGGGGGAGCTGTATATAGTGGTTGCTGGGGAAGCTGTATATAGTGATTGCTGGGGAACTGTATTTAGTGATTGCTGGGGAACTGTATTTAGTGATTGCTGGGGAGCTGTATACAGTGATTGCTGGGGAGCTGTATATAGTGATTACTGGGGGAGCTGTATACAGTGATTGCTGGGGGAGCTGTATGCAGTGATTGCTGGGGGAGCTGTATATATTGATTGCTGGGGGAGCTGTATACAGTGGTTGCTGGGGGAGATGTATATAGTGATTGCTGGGGGAGCTGTATATAGTGATTACTGGAAGCTGTATACAGTGATTGCTGGGGGAGCTGTATACAGTGATTGCTGGGGGAGCTGTATATAGTGATTGCTGGGGAGCTGTATATAGTGATTACTGGGGGAGCTGTATACAGTGGTTGCTAGGGGAGATGTATATAGTGATTGCTGGGGGAGCTGTATATAGTGATTACTGGAAGCTGTATACAGTGATTGCTGGGGGAGCTGTATACAGTGATTGCTGGGGGAGCTGTATACAGTGATTGCTGGGGGAGCTGTATATAGTGATTGCTGGGGGAGCTGTATACAGTGATTGCTGGGGGAGCTGTATATAGTGATTGCTGGGGAGCTGTATATAGTGATTACTGGGGGAGCTGTATACAGTGGTTGCTAGGGGAGATGTATATAGTGATTGCTGGGGGAGCTGTATATAGTGATTACTGGAAGCTGTATACAGTGATTGCTGGGGGAGCTGTATACAGTGATTGCTGGGGGAGCTGTATATAGTGATTGCTGGGGGAGCTGTATATAGTGATTGCTGGGGGAGCTGTATATAGTGATTGCTGGGGGAGCTGTATGCAGTGATTGCTGGGGGAGCTGTATATAGTGATTGCTGGGGGAGCTGTATGCAGTGATTGCTGGGGGAGCTGTATATAGTGGTTGCTGGGGGCTGTATATAGTGATTGCTGGGGGAGCTGTATACAGTGATTGCTGGGTAAGCTGTATATAGTGATTGCTGGGGGAGCTGTATGCAGTGATTGCTGGGGGAGCTGTATATAGTGATTTCTGGGGGAGCTGTATATAGTGATTACTGGGGGAGCTGTATATAGTGGTTGCTGGGGAAGCTGTATATAGTGATTGCTGGGGGGCTGTATATAGTGATTACTGGGGGAGCTGTATACAGTGATTGCTGGGGGAGCTGTATGCAGTGATTGCTGGGGGAGCTGTATATAGTGATTGCTGGGGGAGCTGTATATAGTGATTGCTGGGGGAGCTGTATACAGTGGTTGCTAGGGGAGATGTATATAGTGATTGCTGGGGGAGCTGTATACAGTGGTTGCTAGGGGAGATGTATATAGTGATTGCTGGGGGAGCTGTATATAGTGATTACTAGAGGAGATGTATATAGTGATTACTGGGGAGCTGTATATAGTGGTTGCTGGGGAAGCTGTATATAGTGATTGCTGGGGAGCTGTATATAGTGATTGCTGGGGAGCTGTATATAGTGGTTGCTGGGGAAGCTGTATATAGTGATTGCTGGGGAGCTGTATATAGTGATTGCTGGGGAGCTGTATATAGTGATTGCTGGGGAACTGTATTTAGTGATTGCTGGGGAGCTGTATATAGTGGTTGCTGGGGAAGCTGTATATAGTGATTGCTGGGGAACTGTATTTAGTGATTGTTGGGTGGCTGTTTACAGTGATTGCTGGGGAGCTGTATATCGTGATTACTGGGGGGCTGTATATAGTGATTACTGGGAGATATATATAGTTATAGGGGGCTGTATATAG